>NW_009953332.1:1137495-1156533 GCF_000747805.2 Chaetura pelagica
CCCAGTAGCCTTTTGTTGTATTTTCTTTCTCCTATCTAGATGAGGGGAAGAGTGATGGAGTTGCTTTGGTGGGCAGCTGGAGTCCAGCCAGCATCAACCCACCACAATGTTTTAAGCTTTGCAGTCCTACAGGTTACATGTAGTAATAGAGACTGCCTTGAAGAAGGCTAGGAGCATATCCTAAGTGCTCTTTTGAAATGGAGAAGAGGGCATTTACTGTAAATGAAATGGAAGCTTGAGTAAAGACAGTGTACACTGAAGCAGAGTCCTATCTGTAGAACAGGCATCACAAATTGATACAGCTGTTACACCGGGGCACTGAATAATTTATTCTTTTTTCCACTGAGGTTTATGTATGTTCCATTTAAGACTATTTTACATACTTCACCAAGCTTTGAGCTCCTTAGTGCTTGAGTTGCACCCAATCACAAGAAAAAAAGAGTGAAGTATAGTTGAGCCAAAAGAAATGAACCTGTAATGAAAAACAGCATTTATCAGCTCCTTAATGTCTCTGAATGCTACTAATTTCAGATAGAAAATAAACCCTGAGATGGTCTTAAAAAATGTTCTGGCCTAAACTATGGGACTTCTCCCCTATACTCTATTTATGTTATTTTAAAAAATCTATGCTGCTATATGGTCCCTTTCACATTTTAGAGGTAGTTGTGGCATAATTCTCCATTGTTAAAAATCCAGTGAACAGAGATTTCTTATATTACAGGAACAGTGCTTGGTCCTGTGCACTAGTAATTGAGTCCAATCATTATGCTTTCTGACAGAAAGGAGTCACGTTTCAGTTCTGTCTGCAACACAATTGCACATCTGTTTATCCTAATGCAGGAATACCATTTTATCAAGGGTTACTGCAGCTGTATTAGTCTATTATTGGCAATGTAGGGATGTAGGGTAGACAGAATATCTAAGTAAAATACGGTTTCAGAAGGAGAAAGATAGATTAAGGAAAAGTCAACTGTTTCAGGTTGAATACTCTGTAATAAAGCACTGGAAAAAGTGTGAGAAATTAAAATTTTCTTCCAGTTCAGCAACTTGAGTGCATGAGGAAGGGTTCTGAAACTACTGAAGAGTTCCCAGGAGGGAGAGCTTTGCCCTTTTATAGCAGAGAGCTTAGGTAAGTTCAGCCACATCATCTAACTATACCCTGTGACTTACAGGACTTCAGAAACATCCATTTCATAGCACTTCACTCTCTCTCCTGAAGAGGCCTGCAGAAAGATACTGGCATCAAACAGAATAGATTTACTTGATTTGCAAGAGCTAAAGAGAAACTTAGAAGTTTTAGCATCCCCTTAAACCTCCTTAAGGCTTTTCATCACTAATTTTGTAACAGTTTGATCCAAAACTGAAATTACAGCCAACTGTTGCTTCTAAAGGAAAGCAGTCACCCTGTCTTTAAAGAACCAGTTCATTCTTTTTTTGTAGCGTCTAGAACCTCCTGTTTTATTCTGATGTTGTCATTTACATTGTAGAGGAAAAGTAAATTGAGGAAAAAGTTTTCCCCAACATGAGTGAAAAAATAAAAGAAGGCAAAACTTGAAATAGCAAGACTTTTCTTAAACAACGTTTTGCAGCATTGCTTTACCCTATCAACAGTGTTTTTCATCATCACTGACAGGACAGGACCCTAGAGACAATAAACATATACTTTCTGCAGTTGATAATGCTACAGTCAATTTTCTAAGTGTACCATGTTACTGTTAAATAATGGGTCTGAATTACCTCTGTAACAGCATGGAAGTGCCATTTGCTTGCTTTCTATAATCTGAAATGGTTTCCGAGGAGCCAGGTTTTTCCTTATTGAGGTTCTGTAATAAAAGAACTGGCACAAAGCACTTTTCAACCACAGTTCAAGCACTTGTCTAAAATATAGCATTATTATCTCAAATACATGGAGGACAGAGGTCATGTGGACTTGCCCCATTTCCCAATATACATCACAGACAGAGGCTAGAATAGCCATCAGAGAGCAATTTGCCTCCGTTTGATTTTTAATAAGGTCTCTTTGGGCAAGAAAAAGAATGGAAGCTAAAATCAAACTCTTTAATCACATAGATGATGATGAATCACTTGTTCCTTATTCATTCAGACCGTGGAAGTTTTCTTTTGCAGCCAGTGCCAGATTCCCTCCCCCCTGCATTTTTGGAAGTGAATGGTAAGATTTTTATAATAGCTTTTGCCTGTGGTGGAGCCTTTATCAGTGAGAAGAAGGTTTTCCATTAGTTCTGGCTGTGGGCACTAGGTGCATATAATGTCCAGAGAAGAGGTGGCTGCTTCGTCCAGTAAAAAGAGCTTGAATATAAGATTAATTTATTTCCTGTTTCTGGCCAATTGAACAGCACATACACAATATCCTATGTTTTTCCAATAGCTATAAATAACAGATACTCACCAGGCTTACATGCTTATATGTTCTACTTCTCTGGCTCTTTAGTTGTGTTTTTAAATTACACAGAGTAGAAGGGATTGTCTAATTTATTTAAGCATGGCTTTCCTTGAACAGTGTCTTGCCATCCAAACTGGCCTGTGGGACAAAGTTTCAGATTCCTTCCTAGTTCCTTAAAGAAAACTCTTTCTGTAAAGTGTCTTTCTCATTTATACTGTATTTTTATCTCTCTTATCAGCACCTACCCCCACAAAATAACAAAAAATCTGCATGTAGGCTTAGCCAATTCTTTAAGTATTAAGCTCTGTTTCAGTCTTGTGCATGCGTTCACCTTTGATCACATGGCCATCTGGGTTAACTATGAGTGCAGCAACACATGGAAGTAAACAAAGCCACGTGTGCAAGTGTTCACAAGATCATAGCTCATTTTTTTATTCAGTCACAGCATCACTTTCCAGTCAGCTTTGCCCTATACTGTACCAATATCATGTCTGGTTTTTATCACATCCTGCTGGCAAGAAGGCTCCATCCCATTCTCATGAAGCTGCTTGACCTTGGAGACCCAAACCTGAGTTCTTGTGGGGAAGGATGGGAGCTGTGAGAAACACTGTAAAGTTCAGCAATTGGGGAACTCCAACTGAGTACTTGTGTTGCCTTGGCAAAAGGCACAGTAAGAGCAACAAAAACATCCTCTGTCCTCTACCCTTAGCTCTTGTAGCACTTCAGATCAAATTCTAGTTCTAGGTCTTTATCTTCAGTTCATAAATGACACATGCTCAGGATATCCAAAGGCTAAAATACATTCCTCTAAAAGACAAATATTCTCAGGTCCATCTTGTCTGTGGAATGAACTGCCAGGACTGAGGGTACTCCAGACCTCCCACGTTTTTCGTTTTGAAGTGTATATGGTTGATCAAAACTCTATGCACAGAATATAAAGTAAATCCCCCTCAATCATACACACAAACACAAATATTACTCCAAGGAGACACAACTAAACCAGCTTTTCCTGGGGAGAAGATGGAAGAACAACTTGTGACATGCATTAGTGGAATGGACCTACACATAAAACTGTCAGCATTAATTCACAGCCTTACTACAGGCCATGTATTTTTAGCTTGTGTCTCCTCAAGTAATGAGACTTGGACCAGGTAATTGTGTATCAGCACAATTCGTTTTCCTCCCTTCTCCCTGTCCTCTCTGACTCCTTCTCAGGAATGTTTAACCCAGGGACAACTTCAGCAAAGTACTCCAGCTGTCTGGTTGGTTTTTTTTGTTTAGGTTTGTTTTTGCTTTGTTTTGTTGTTGTGGTTGGTTTGGTTGTTGGTTTTGTTGTTGCTGTTGCTTTTTTTTTTTTTCCCTTTTTTTCCCCCAGCTATTACATTCCTACAGCTTTCCTGAAGATCTGCTCACAGGGAGGTGACAGAAATCTCTCCATCCATGTCCCCATGGGAGGAAAAGTGTGCTGGATGAAGTCACCATTGCATTTTGGCCAGCTGGCTGCTCCCAAGCAAACAGCAGAAGGGTAGCTCTGTACTGACTGTGACATTCAACATCCCTCATGCAGAAGGCAGATCACAGTGAATACGCCAAGGAGTGAAGTGGCTGCAGCAGACAAGAGTGTATGGGATAAAGTACATCGATCCAGTGGTAACCAGGCTCCTTAATTTTATTACTCACAAAACAGTCTGTTGAGTAGGTGGCCAAGAGCTTGAAAAGAATCCCTGCAAAATCCAAATGCTTAAAAAAAAGAAAGGTGGCCAGAAACCACATCTATACACAGGTATTTTATGTGTGTGTAGGTCTAGATGCATACTAATTCAGTTAAATTTCATTTAACTAACCTGCCTTCTGTGAGTTACTGGGTGATTCTAACAACCAGTTTTGGGCCCTCTCCTTCAATTTTAATACACAGGTAGCAGCTGTATGCAGCTTTTGCTTACACCTGGCAGAGCACTGGTGTTACTGGGGGTGAACACACAGCCAGGTGCAAAGGTAGGTGGTTTTTTTTCCTTCACTGACTTAAGTAAAACAGTCCAAAGGCAAAACCCATACGTGATTAGGCTTCTAGTAAAAATTTAAGTATATCTTGGTGGTTTACTGTGCAGTTGTACCAAGAGAACAGAGCCATTTTATAAAAACACAGCAAAACAGGTACTACCTCAGCCCTGCAATGTTAATTTATTTTTTTTTAACAAAGCAACGTTGCTGATGCAACGCCACGAAATGTAGAACTACAATTAGTCAAGCAAAAAACACCAGCCTTCAGGTTTCCTTTCGGTGAGTTCCTTGTCATCTTAGGAAGTCGGAACCGTCACCGAGACACCGCTATGGGGGCAGTTCCCAGGCACAGAGGTGCTGTGGGCTGCAGGAAGGCTTCTTCTCTCCAGTCTACCCAGAAATAGGTATTTTGACGTTTTAGCTTCTTTTGTGATGAGAAGCCAATTCATCGTTTTTCTTTCTCGTTTTTGTTTTTTGGTTTTTTTGTGTGTGTTTTGGATTTTTTTTTGATTGTTGGGTTTTATTGTTCGCTGGGGTTTGTCGTCATTGTTCCCCCCCCGAATCTAGAGTTGGAGGATGAGGAGGAGGAGGAGGAAGGTCTGTGCGTGCGTGGGAGGGCAGCGCAGCCCGTGTCGCCAGCCCACCTGATGGGCACACCGAGCAGGGCGGCTCCGGGCGGTGGCTTTTTCTTCTTGTTGGTTTGGCTGTTGAAGTTGTGCTGTGGAAGTGCAGCTGAGAGAGCCCGGGTGAATGAAGGGAGTATAATTGGACACCTGCGGAAAAAAAAAATAAATTCCAACTCTGGGAGGAGCGGGTTATTAGAGGGAGAAAAATGAATTATGTTTTCTAATTGTTGGGTTTTGTTTTTGTTGGTTTGTTGGGTTTTTTTCGTACAGTTGAGGTTTAATTTTAGCTCAATCATACAAAAAACAAAACAAAACAAGGCAACAATAAAAATGTCCAGTTTACAGTGATCCAGTTGAAGACACTTTCGGCCAGAATTACCTTCAGGACTTTCCAGGGAGGATGGAGGGGTGGGAAAAACATAGGAAGCACGTTTTTTTCTGTTACAGAGATTCTGACAAACCCTGGCCATTTCTGGGATTCAGCCTTGGAGTTTCATATCCTTTTGTCTCTCTTTTTTTTTTTTTTCCTTGTAATAACCAGGGACCGTGTGGCTCTTTGCAGATACAAGGGATTACAAAACCGTTCAGTAAAAATGACCACATGCATCAGAGGATTCTAACTTTCAATGTCAACACGTTTTTAAACTTAATTTTAACCATGCCTTGCTCTCATCTTTGGGTGTGGGCTGTTGATGGCAAGTGTAGGAGGTATGACAAGTAGTGTCTCCTCTCTGTGTGGAGTAATTTAGCCATGTGAAAATCATGAAACCTCTGAAAGCAGGGGATATTTATCTATTAGAAATGATAGGTTTTGGGAGGGATGTTTACAGCCCATCCAATGCCCATTGAAATAAACAGGAGAACTCTCACTCGTGTCAGTGGGCTTCCAGTCTGGGCTGCCAGTGCCTGGTGCTGGAAACCCTCTGGTGCTGATTCATCCCTAGCAGAGCACTCCTGTGGGTATCCTGTGGGTATCCATCCCTCCCACAGTCCCCGCTGGTTTTAAAGGGAGGGGGATAAGGTGGAGAGTGGCAGCAGAAAACAGCCAAGGGGATTATGGCTTGCTGAATGGATTTGGCAATTATAAATAGTTCCTTAAGGTTTTAAATATAATTGACCTTTAATTAATTGCTAATGGCTTAGTCCATTGCTGGCTGTTAGACAGATTAAATGGCTGACTTGAAACTTGTCTTTCTGTGTAAATGACTTTTGTGACAGTATCTTGGAGTGTGCAGTGTTTGTTTCAAAACTCGAGACGATGGAATACTTGGGTGAGGTAGTTACAGGCTTGCCTGTGTTCTGTCGGGGAGCAGACTCACCTGGGAACATACAGATTACCTGGTTGCCACATTTCCTGGCCAGAGGGGACCTTGTCTATCGTCTGTTGTGATCTCTTGCTTATTACAGGCCACAGGATCTAAGAAGTAAATTCTGTATCAAGCCCATAACCTCTGTGTGGCCTTTGCTTGCTGTTAAAGACAGGCTCCATCTGCAGCAGGAGTTCAGACATGTTTCAGCCTGCCTAGCAGCTCACAGGCTTCAGATGTAAATGGGTGAGTAATATCTACTACTTCAAATATCTGTAATGGGGATGAAAGCTATTTTCGTCTATCAAAACACAGTTTTTCATACACTGCTTATTAAAAATCATCAGGATAATTACAGTTCATGTGACATTTGTACTGGGTGAGTCACCTTCCCCTCACTGCAGGATGCTGAAAGACTCTTAGGGGCTACTCAAACTGACTTGCAGTTGGAAAGTTCATTCTCTCTCTGTTGTGGTGCAAAGAACAATACCCTAGTTTCTTCTGCTTTCCTGAATTTGCCTGTCTCCCTACAATCTGTTCAGGCTTTCTGCCTTACCCTGCCACGTCTTTCTACAGAAAGGGGAGAAAATGCTTTGGGTCCCATCTGGACTTCTCAGCCCAGCACAGGATTGGGAAGGTGGGCTGCTTCTGCTGTCCCGTGGTGTGCTGATGGCCAGCTGTGACTTCACATTAGGTGCAGCTTGTAAGATGGTTCCCACTACCCCTTTGGATGAACTTTGCTGTAGAGTATGCATCAGTGCAGCAGAGGTGATGGAACATCACCTCAGTGTGAGCAGATAGTTAAGACTTCTAGAGAATGTTGAAATGGCATAGGACAACTGGTATGGCACCCAAGAGAGCTCCTCCAAAGATACCTCAGCTAATTAAGGCTGCTATGGTAGCACAGTCTGTGTTGTAGCTTCAAATTTTCTTCTGAAATTCTTCCTTCAGCAGTGGTTAGGTGCAGATTCTGAGTTTACTGACCTTCACGACCCTGTCCAGAGTTGTCTGTCTGAAGTGGCTGGACAGTGGTAGAGAGGAACACTTTATTTTGCATCCTCCTTTGACACCATTGGAGTAGGATTAGCTTAAAATGTTTCATATATGGTTGAAGATTAAAGAGGTACACAACAGCTGCGTAACGTGACCCTATGGTAGAGCCCTGTCACACAAATATCACAGCCTAGTGTCACACTATTGCAGGAGCAGCCCTGTCTGTGGGAGGCAAAAAAACATGGAAAATAAGTGTGAAATGAGAGATGCAATTTTCTGGCTCACTCAGTTGCTCTTCCCTACATCTGGGGGCCAGTGTGGTGTTTGGATGAAGTGGGACCTCATGGGGAGAAAAGAGCCAGACCCACTTCATCAGTCCTCTGGCTCCAGCACTAGGTAGAGATGGGCAAGCTCAGCTGCTGGCTGTGCTTTTACCATGGTCTTAGTGCATGCCAATTTGACTTCTCTGTTACCTACCTGCACTGCTTCTGGTGCCTCAGCTGACCCCTGTAGCACTAGTTGTAATGTGTATGTTCACAACCTGCAGGGTTGTGTTGGAGGACATCTGAAGGGAGAAAGAGAAAACAACAAAGACAGTGGAGAAGACAGGAACTCTGGTGTGTTGCTGCTGAAACGTGCAGCTTACCTAAAAGGAAAGTGGGCATATGTCTGCTCTCTCTCTTCTCCAACACTTTCCTGAGTTTGTAAAGAGTATTACTTGTTACTCCTGCAGTAGATGCAAACTCCTCTTTCAGAGATGTGTGTAGTATTAGAATTTTTATCTACATTTGAAAACACAGCTAGTGTCTGCATAGCTTGTTCTTTGCAATAATGAGGTGGGTGTTGGCCTCTTCTCCCAAGTGAATAACAATAGGACAGGAGGAAATGGCCTGAAGTTGTTCAGGGGGAGGTTCAGACTAGATATTATGAAGAATTTCTTTACTGAAGAAGTAGTCAGGCACTGGAACGGGCTTCCCAGGGAGCTGGTGGTCATCATCCCTGGGGGTATTCACAAAACATGTAGAGGTGGCACTTCAGGGCATGTTCAAGTGGGCATAGTGGGTTTTTCAGGGTTTTGTGGTGTTGGCTTTTGGGGGTGTGTGGTTGTGGTTTTATGGTTTTCTCTTTTCTTCTCCCTTGTCCTCCTTTCCCACCATGGGTGCATCTTAAAGGTCTTTTTCAACCATGACAATTCTGCATGACTCTGTGTCGATGTGCTTGTGTATGGTCAGTGTTACAGATACACTGAATTTATTTTCACAGCAGTTGCAAGTTGTAATACAAATAGACCAGTATGTTCCACCTCTTCTGGGTGTTATGTTGGAGCAGCCACCAGAATGTCTAGCACCAGGGACAATGCAGGCTTTCAAAGTGGTATAGAAAATACTGATGAGAAGCCTTCAAGAAAACTGTTTATTAGTATAGGAAGAGATCCTGTGAATAAAACTGCCCTATTGAGTTAAATACTGACTCTCTCTGGTCTCCCCCCACAGTTTGTCATGGCTTTATAGACATGTTGTAGGAAACAGAATAAGTTAGGCATTTCTCCCATAACCCATGGTACATAAATCTTCTCAGCCTTCTCTCCATTCCTTTCTCTGTGACGAAGGAAATTGCCAGGATTGAAATTTATTTCTAATATGCAAAGTGTAGTAGTGAGTATTTTTCCTTCTCTAGCCTCTTGCAGTTCTGAAACTGAGGCTTCCTTGTGGAAGGGCTTCAGACACATGTGGTTTCATCCCTAGAGAATTCTGAGGCTGGCATGGAAATTGGAGTTTAGGCTTAGCAGCAGTGAACCTGAACTGGGCTAAGTAAAATTTCAGGTGGAAAGCAAGGCTGTATCTAGAGGTGCATTGAATCTGACTGTGTAATATTTGTTTCTAACATGTCTCTGCTGACATTTAGCTATGGTGTTTGGAGCACAGTACAGGATGTATGTGTGGTATGTGGTGCTCTGAAGTGCAGCCATTGGAAGTGATGCCAAATCCTCCTTGGAAATTGTTATAGCCCTGTTGTTGTATAAACTAACTTACTTTTGCTCTTGGGTTGTACTGAGTATTGCTACTGTGGCAGCATAGCCTCTGGAGAGGGCAAGCTCAGCTCAGCAGGTAAAAGGGGAAACTTGGCAGCCAGGGCTTCCTGTTCCTGTGACTGCTGTTCATTCTGGGTAAAAGCAGGAAAATTCCAGGCAGTACTTGTTTCCACCTCAATTTTACCGTTTGTAAAATTAAAATGACTGCTTTAAAATGATGATTTGAGCAATATTTTAGTACTGATATCCTTATCTAGAAAGGTGTTGTAGGTTTCCATGCTACATATAACTTGGGTAAACGGTCAATAGCAACGTGGCTTGTCTGTGTTGGCTGAACGACCATGTTCCTTCAGGAAATCTTTTGAAGTCGTACCTGGTACATTGATTTTCTTCAAGGAGGCTGCATGACACATCCATTGGTAGATTATTATCCCTTTCATCAGTGAGCACGAATCACTAGATTTTCCTTAATGATAGCCAAAGGGAATAGTGATTTGTCTTTTCTCGAGCTATGCATTTTATTTTCCTGTGCTGAAGCAGTTGTATAGTTGATTCCATTTCAGGGTTGCTTCAGTCTTCTATATAACATGATTGTGATCAAAGCTTCATTTCAGAAAGGAGTTTGAAATGGTTGTTAACAAGGACAGAACAGCATTTTTTGATTTTTAAACTTGGACAGCCCTCAGTTTATTTTCATAATCTTACAAATGCATTCTCCCTTTGAGAAAAAGCTTTGCTTCCCCCTCCCCCCCCAAATTCTGGTTTGGCTTTTGTAATTGATGAGTTACTGCTGGTGGATTACATTTTCATTCTCTTCCTTTTCTCTCTGTATCTGCCATGCTTTGTTACCTGTCTTCTCTACTGCTTCTCTTGATCTTTCTGTTTTGTCCTTGGTGGTCCTCTCAGTCCACAGCTCTCAGGGCTTCTTAGCATCAGCTGCTACCAGCATCTCTCACTTCTAACTCCAGTAATTCCTGGTGGCTGGGCAAGCACTATGACCAAAGGCTGTGTGCTGAGCCTTCACGCTGCATTTTTCATGCTGACAAAGAAGTTCTTTGGATGAACAGGCACTCACCCGTGAAGTCAACTGTGTGTATGACAAATAACAGCCAGCACCGTGGTCTTAATGTCTTAGACTTTAATAAGTAGTATATGCCCAGAAAAATAAATAAACTCAAGTAGAAATAGATTATAATTTATCTCTGTTGTTTAGCTGAAATGAGACAAAAAGTCTGTGGAAGGTTGAGGGAAATCTGATGGTGAATATCCAAGGGAGCCAGTGCTAATAATCTGCCTCTTTAAGACAATGAGATTCTCACAAAAGATTTGATGTGTTTTTTGGGTTCTCCATGCATACTCTGTGAGAACAGACTGGAAAGATTAAAACCTACTCTGGAACATTTCAAAGCTGATGAGTAAACCTTTTTTGTAGTTTATGCTGGTGCCTCATCCTATCAGAAACAGTGCAGTAACCAGAATTTGTTTTATTATCCACTGGGAAAAAAAATGTCCTCTATAACTGTCTGCTTCTGATAAAATCCAGTTATGGATCTGTGAACCCTTCCAGACTGAGAAGCAGAAATATGAACACAGCACCCACTTCATTTAATGTAGTCATGGATCCAGGCTATCCTCTGTAGAGTTCACTATTCTGTATGTAAAAATCCAGCCTGTATGTAAAACTGCAGTAGGTCTTTTCATGGTGACAACAGATATGGCTGTGTCATCAGAGAATAGTGATTTGGTCACCTTTTTGTCAAGGACATGTTCCTGGACAGCTGTTTGGTACATTACCTCTGCCCTGAACTACCCTTGGGCTCCAGAACTAGCAGAAATAGGACCATTTTGTTACACTGTAGATGCTGGATGAGTAAGCAACTCTCCTCTTTTACGCTGAGTAAGCAGTTTTTCTAGAACTGTTAGTGTTTTCAGGGCAAGTTAGGTATATGGCTTCTCAGTGTTCACATGGGGTGGGTAAAATATCACTGGCAGGAGCTATAAATCAATTCTGAACAGTCATTAGTACACTGAAAAATCTAAGGAGAGTTATCTTAGCTTGGTGTGTTAAGCCTGCACTCTGCTAGGCACATTTGTCACTGAGGAATGCATTTAACAAGGGACACAACACAGTGCTAATGAGTACAGAGGAAAGCAGTAATGGAGGTGGCTGTCAGCTGTTGATTTTTTGTTATTTAAGAAAGGCAAGTTTATACCATATTAAAGATTTTTAAAGTGTTATGCACTAATGTAGAGGTGCATGTGAGGATGCTGGGCTGTTGCAGATAGTGTTTTCTTGGCAAAAGAAATTTTTTCTTCCTGTGTGTTTTTATGGTTTGATTCACTTTATCAGGGCTGCTGGCAACTCTCCAAACCTTGCGCTCCATCCAGAGGAAGCAGCCAAAGTAAAGCTGTGCCAAACCACAAGTAATTCAGTGTTGGTTTGTTCAGTTTTCTTACAGGTACAATTTACAGTATTGAGGAAGTAGTCGTTCACTAACATTCACAGCAGTGGCTGAGTTTTTCAGTATGTATACTGAAATAAAAAATTTAAAAAAAAAAATCAGGAAAGATCCGAAGCAAAAGTCTTGGGCCTTAATACTTACTGACTGTGCCTGAACCTGAATCTACCCCAGGATTTTGGGTGTGTTCTGCTTTTGTAAGGGAAGAGAGATTTTGGATTTATTTTTTTTTTTTTTTTTTTTTTTTCTAGACTCCTTTCTAAAGCTCTTTTGTGTGTGTCTGTGTGGTAAGATGATGTGACTTGTAACCTTGGAATAAAACACTGCTACTCTCTCAGCCATTATCTTATGGTCACCCCCATGTCATTGTGGTAGGAACTTCTGGGGACTTCAGCAGCTGGAAATCAGGTCTGAGGACATTCAGGAGGTATGATGCAGTTGTAGAGACAGGTGCAGCTTTTCAGCTCTCCCTTTTGTTATTTTAGTAGACATCTAACCAGGGATTCTCACAGGTCAATGTGCAGTTCAGAGAGTTAGCACCTAAAGAGGGCTTAAAGTTGCACCCTCAAAAATGCTGACTGCTGCACTGGGATGGTCAATGGGTGGTGCATACCTGTAGCTTGGTGTTCCTTGCTGATGCCCAATTCTTCCATTAAGCTGGCATCAGTCATGTGAAGGAAGAGGAAATAATCCAACGTGTGCATTGTAGGTCAAGTGCAAAGACCTCCTCTTCTTATGTTGTCAAAACTGAGTTCTGGTGTCCCAGTTCTTACTGCACTTGACCAGTGCTTTATCTCAGGAGAGACAGCAGCATAGGGTGAGGTCAGAGCTGTAATAGCCTGCAGTCCTTTCTTATCCATGTGGTTCTTCCTTACTTTGTGTGAACTTGCTCAGGAACTTGCCTTCGCATTGTCTTGGCATCATTTTGAGGCCGCCTTGAAGGTTTTTCCTTTCTCATTTCCTTACAGCAATGGCCCTCAGCTGAAACTGAGTAACATGGATTATGTAAACGAGGGATCTGCCCTAACATTTATTAGTGTTTGTGTAATTCTTTGAATATGCAAGCTGCAGCATAACTGCTGCATATACCCACTCTTCCATAATACTCCAATAGCACCTCCATTTGATCCCTGGTGGAGATTTTATTGGTGGACTTTGGCAGTTGAATTTTGCCAGGGCTGGAGCAATGAAACCAGGAAAAGCTTGTTCTGTCTCTGGCACAGCATTGTACTGAAGGGCAGTCTTGTGTTTCCCTCAGCCAGATGCTTGACAAGCCTCACTGGGCTAAAGACCGGAAGATTAGTTTTCTTCTAACTAGCTTAGGGTTAAGGTAATTGGTTTTTCTGAGGGCTTAAAAAATAAAACAGAATTGTATATCTGACACAAGGTTGGTGACAGTGGTTTGCTTATCTGCTCTAGACTGTGAGAAGCATCTAATGCACTTATCTCTAAAATGTTTGGTAATAAAACACTGTAGCAGTTCATGTTTTGTAACTGGAATTAGTAAATATACAGGCTTTGTTTAACCTCTTGATATTGACTAAGTCCTTGTAGTATCTTCACACGAAGACAGCCCTGCAGCCCCATCCTTTGGGCTTTTTGAACCATCAGATTAATCTAAGTTCTGATTAGCTTTGAGCTCAGGTCTCTGCGAAACGGAATAAAATAACTTCTCTGGATGCCACTGGAGACCTGAAGAACTGTTACAGAGATCCTCAAAGTGACTCTTTCTAAGATGAAGAGTGCAAGGGTGCAGATCCTTGGTCAGGGGAGGCTATCCTGCACAAGGCACTTGTACGGGCACTGGAGGTCATGCAGATATGGTGGGTGGTGGCAGCTGAATGTAGATAAGGCTAAAGTGAGCAGCTGGACCACAAAGCTGACAGGGAGTTATCCTCCTGGATGCTTCATGAGAAGCCCTGCTGGGCACTGACTGGACCACAGGCCTCTGCACCAGCTGCTGTCCAGAGCTAAGGGGTCAGCTTAGAGCCCTGCATGCTCAGAGAGCTTGACTTTGGTATAGACTTGTGGCCATCACCTAGGATGTGGTTTATGACACTCCCCTTCTAAAGCATGCACAAGAAATAACAGTTTGTAGCCTGACAGCTTAAATCATGTCTGAGGGATAGTGATTCTGTGGGGGGAGGAGGGGAAGAGTTACTTGGTGTGCATGGGAGTATTAATAAGAGAAAAGAGGCTTTGTCTTCTGGGACTGGCCCCTCAAGATAATAAAATCATCAGAAGTTGGAAATTTAATCCTACCTCTTCCTTTTCCCCTCCCAGCATGACTGCTAAAGTAGTTTCTCTGACTTACTGCATGGGTCTATGCCAAGGCAGGCAGGAAGATGAATGTGGTAGCTAATCTTCCCCTTCCTGCTTTCCTCCTACTTGTGCCTGTAACCTGTCAATCCACATAGCTCAGCTGCAACATAAAAGGATAGGTGCCCTTACAGCAGCTTATTTTAACTTTGTTCTGTACTAAAACCAGAGAGATCAAAGTATTTTCAATAGCACAGGAGGAACTCATCCATGCTAAAACCCTTAAAGCTAACCTGGTAGCTGTAAGCTGATTTCATTGCTCAGGAATGGTCGCTCAGTCACTGACTGTGACTGTAGGGTTGGGAGCAGAGGTATGATTATCCTGCTTATAAGGATGCATCTTGGGCTGGAAGCAATTGACAGCTGCAAGGCTAGTGTAAGCTTTCAGCTGTGACCTGCAACATAGAGTTAATTCCCAGTTGCTGTTTGACTGCCTGTCCATCAGGTGCTGGCCATGTGAAATGTGCTAGCACTAGTATTTGTGTGCACATTGCTGTTGTAATCATGTTCTGTTGCTGTTAGACTCTAATGAGCAAATCTCTCAGCCCTTCATTATGTTTTATATAAGTGCATGTTTCTCTTGCTTGTTTGGTCTCATTTTCCCTCCCGCCTGTTAATACTCTAGGTAATTTTACAAGTTACGGGCAGAGTTTGATCTGGTTAGTTTCTTTTAATTAAACAGAAGTGGAATAAAGAAAAATTCCAACCTTGAGTGACTACGGCTCAGGTTTTGTCATGGGAACTGCCATGGGAATTTTGTGTGTGTCTGTGTGTTAAAGCCAGATTATACAAGGACATCTTCATCCAAGCTTGTGGATAGTGTCTGACAGACCCTCACCATTGACTTGCTCACACTTGGTTAGAAGCACAGCATGCTCAGTATTATATGTGGGTACATTTTCTTTTTCCCTCCTAAAGACTCAAATGGCATGCTTTCCATTTGCACAAAAAAACCCCAAAACTAAACAGCTGAAATTTGCCACCATCTGGACCCCCTCACCTCCTCCTGCACTGGTCTGTTGTAATTAGTTGCTTTCATTGAACATTAGGCTCCTGTTGTTTGTCTTTCAACAAGACACCTGAGCTCTGGTGGTGATCAAGGTTGTTCAGTATTTTGGGTCTGAGGGTATTTTCTACCTCTGTTGTGTGTTTTGTTGTTTTTTCCAACTCTGCTTAGCAGTGATGAGCTGGTGATTATATGCAGTCAGACAGATAATCTCAGTTTTGCTTCTGGGAACACTCAGTTGCAAATATCTATCCATAATTAGCCCATCCACTGGCTGTATCAGTAGCCAGGAATGTGCACAAAGCAGATACTGTCAGAAAGGGCAAATCTCACAAACATTTGATGCACATGTGTTTTAATTACTCCAAGGATGTTTAGCTTTGGAGAACAGCAACACTGAGGATGTGTTTGAACAAGACTGGTTTACTTTCAATTAATTTTGACACTCTTGAATCAATGTTCTTCATTAAGGTTACAAATAAATTGTATTCCTGGAGGGTGTTACACAGACAATTACGTCAAGAGCATTAAGATATAATATAGAATTATGTGGTATCAGTCATTCATCCTGCATCTGTGGCTGTGGCAAGAGATAAATTAGGCTGTAGAAAGGAAGATGAGTTGTTGAAGTTGTTGAACAAAAACACTGGGGTGCGTTTGATGAAAAACAGAACAGGTTTAAGGACAAGTATGACTAACTGAGAGCAATTCCCAGATGGTATGGGAAATGTAATTAAACTTCA
Source organism: Chaetura pelagica (assembly GCF_000747805.2). Lineage (NCBI taxonomy): Eukaryota > Metazoa > Chordata > Aves > Apodiformes > Apodidae > Chaetura > Chaetura pelagica. The sequence goes on from NW_009953332.1 coordinate 1,153,383, forward strand.
GCAGCAGTCTCAAAATGATGAAACCAAAATTCACTAAGATTCACTAGTCTACTAAGGTGTCCATACATAAAGCAATCAGTTTTTCTACTGATCTAGTTTTTCTATCAATGTCATGATAAGAAGTCATATGGAAATTATAAGAAGACCCAGAAGAAATCACTTAAAACTGCAGTAGAAAGGTAAAAGTGATGGAGATAGCCTAATGTAAATCAGAAAATGATTGACTCTGAGTTATCCAACTCACAGGGTGAAAAATGATCCTACTAGCAATAGGAGAAAAATATGGGATACATTACTTAATGAGGAAATTTGTTTCAGTGCTTCTCTTTAACAAGGTGTCCTTTCTTTCTGACTTGACAGGCTGATAAATCTTGGGATGCCATTAAACATGAAATGAAGCACCATGCTAAAAATACTCTGCTTTTTTTTTTTTTTCTGGTTGCCAGAACCAGAAGAATCACCTGTGTAATCAGTTTACTACTGAGTTCGAGATATCTCTGCGTGGAGGCCTCCTGGGATGAGAAGTGTCATCTTTTCTCTCTGAGCAGAGTTCAGTGCTCATCATGTTCTAAATAAACAGGTAGGATTGGAAACTAATAATTGGATACTGTTTGTTTCCTCACCATATCTGTATTATCATTAAATATGCTTTAAAAGCTTAAGCCCAAGTATTAGTTGAATGAAGGAAAGTTCTCTTCATAGAAAATGTGGTGCCTTTGTTTAATCTTTTAAATTATGTCCAGTTTTATGCAACCACTTTGAAGCCAGATCCTCAAACTTCACATTTTGTGGACTATGTAACTTTAATTGGTCTTGATTAAGAGACAGAACTAGAGTACCCATGAAGGGCTATTGTGTAGGATGTTTAAGGTTTCCGTTTTTGGGTTTCATTGGTAGCCATCTGTAACTGCACTCTTCTCAACTGCTGTGTGTAATCACTGGACTGAAGAATTTTCAACAGGAGATAGTCACTAATAGACTCCAGAAATTTCCACAGTCTAATGTGGGGTAGGGCTGGCTGAAAATAAGTTGTTAAGAGTGGTGGATGGGACAGAGATCTGCAAAACCCCATGTTGTGGAAGGTGGAAGTTTATCAACATATTATTGACATCTTACATCCTAAACCTCTGTCAGAGTGTTGCTTCCTACCTGCATCACCAGCAAGCAAGGACAGGAGGGCAAGTCTTGTCCTGCTTAGGAACTACAGAGGAGAATCTTTAATTACTTGTGGATAATGTTTTGGAGGGTGAAGCAGGTTGACAATGCTGAAGGCAGATCATGCTTTTATCTCAACTTTTACTTCTGGGTGTTCACAACTTCTCAAAAAAACCCAGAATTTTGGAGCTCCTGAGGCAACACTTTGAGCTCTTTTAGTAATTTTGCCCTTTGGCAACAATTAACTTCATGTAGGTTTGCCTGCAGCAGAGCCAATGTTCTCAGCCAAGTTTCAGTATTTCCACACTCCTGGATGCTTTTGCTACCATCAGTGATGCAAAGTGGTATGTGCGCACATGTCTTGATGAGAAATAAGCAAATCTACAATAAGATACTGCTTTGAAAAGGTGGCTGGAGGAGTTTCATAATATTTTCATCCTTAGACCTAACAGGACTTGGCCTTCTTACGGAATTTGGCCTGAGTCCCTTCAGCATATCTGTGCACATAGGAAGAGCTCCAAACCAGGGCATGCTGGCAGTGGGGTAATGGCTCTCTGCTCTCTAATACTGTTCTCTATCCCTACACATATTAGGTTTGCCAGACATGCTTCGTATTCCAAAGGGGAAAGTTACCTTTCAAGCAATAAATAAACTTCAAAAAAATTAATATTCAGCATGCATTGGTTATGGGACTGAATATTTCCTGTGAGTTGATGAATGTTGTCCCTTTTGATACGGGTATGTGTTGGTATGTTCAGCTCATTCTGGCCAGTGTGATATAAGTAAATTCTTCCATGGTTATGACCTGGGGTGTGTTCTTATGAACATAAAAGATGATCCAAAAGGCATTGAAAGAGTTGTTTCAAGGCCATTCAAAGTGGACAACTACGTATTTCTTCTCTTCAGAATTGTCCACAATGCAAGTAAATAAAATATTTTTCTCAAAGATTTGGGACTTGCTATTGTTGGATGAACTTCCTAGACTAGTAAGGCCTCACTCAAAATTCCTGCAGCTGTAGAAGACATTTGATGAAAACGAGAACTGATGTTATCATAATGATAGGGGGCCAGAATCTAGCTGTGATGGCTGGCTAGGAATTTTACCAGTTCAGAGAGCTATATAGTGGCATAAATCTGGTAAACGATACTGTACATGTAGCTCCTGAAGAATTATAGGGCAATGGTATAATTTAGACAACAGTTATGAGACTGCTGTGAAGCTCTAAGGTTACTGGTGCACGCTGAGATGGTGTCATCAAGCTGTTTCACTGTCAGAGTCCTGTACCAAGCTTATAATGGGCATGCAAGAAAATACTGCATGAAGGGTGGATTGCAGTGCGGATGTCACAATAACATTGAGATTAAAATTCCACCTGAGGTGAGCACCTACTCCAAGCTTCTGTTTTTCTTGTAGTATTAAGGCTAATACCTAGTTCACTTCCAACACTTGTTCTTACTGTTTTTCATGTTGGTATTTTTCTTGGATTTGCATAAGGAGAACACCTAGTCAGATTTTACCTGTGCTGTTTTGATTTAATTCTGTCTTGTGATTTTGATTCAGTAGTAAAACATTTCAATAATTTGCTCAAAAAATTACAGCACAGAAATTAGATTTTATAGGCTCTCTTTATACCAATTTTTCATTCCCAGGTTTCCATGTCAAGTCTCATTTGTTTGGTCTGTTCCAAGTTCTTTTGACAGTGACTAAAACCATTCTTGGTGAGCTTGTTGCTGGAAAAGGGACTGGACTGTCCTGTCCCTATAGCACATAGTCTTAAACTGCACAACACATAGCGTAGGGAACCAACACTGGTTTTAATTCACTTGCAGTCTTGCAGTATTCCTACGGGCTTGTCACATCTGGAGGGATCTCTAGAGCTCAAGTCTTGGAGTTTATTGTTTGATGAAGACTCTTTCCACCCAGAATTCTAGTTCAGAAGAAAATATTTATGTAAACATTGTAGAAAATCAGAGAGTCTACATTTTGTTCCTGCTG
>NW_009953332.1:1156560-1170406 GCF_000747805.2 Chaetura pelagica
TCCCTGCTGAGACAAATAAACAATTTTTGTTCTGGTATTAGTGTATCTTCCCGTCTGGAGGAAAATACAGTAAGAGTATTTTTAGCTTCTTTTGTCTGAAGGGTGAAGAGGGAAAAGGAAAAGAACTGAGTTTTGAGTATTTTTTCTTTGAAGAATGTTATCTTTTTAAAAAAGAGTATCTTTGGAAAACGAATTCCGTCTTCAGAAAACATCAAAAGATCAACTACTGCCAACAAAACTACTACAAGATAAAATAATAGGAAGTAAATTCTCTTTAGTGAAGGAGAAGAGCTTGTTAGATGGCACCTTTAAAAACACATGGGGTGATCACACAGTTGGAGAATAAGAAAAAACATATATTTTACATATAAATATGTTTGGGGCGTGCTTTGCAAAGCATCACATACAGGCTGAGTTTCATGTATTTGCAAAGACTCATCAGCTGATTCATTAATGAATAAAACATTAGAAGACTTGAATCTACGCCAAGGAGTTTGCAGTCTCCTTGTAGTACTGACAAACACAGTATTTAGGGAAGAAGAGGTAAAATCCTTCCCTTTCTTCAGCACAAGTCCTTTATTTGGCTTCACTACAGAGTACAGGTGATGCTTTTACTAATGCAGTTCTCTTGCATACAGCACTACTGAAACACTTCACAGGGTAAGATGTTTGAGATGCATCACATAGGAAGGAAAGAGGTTTTCCATAGAGGAAGTAAATTTTAATATTGAATACTTATGCAGATGAAGACTAAGCAAATAAGAAATTAATATAAAGGTGCCTGAATAATTTCAGGTTGAATTACAGTGCACCAAAAAGAGGTTTTCAGGGTAAGATAGTAATATTTCTTTCTCTATGTCAGAACTGAAATCTTTAAAAGAAGCCACAGTGATTGAGCTTCTAATGATATTTTTGTTAGCAAGTGTGATACTGACATCTATATTGTGAAATATAGCAAAACTCTAGAATTAAAATAAAAAGTTATTGAAAGATAAATGTTTTTTATTTTTTCTACTTATTTTAATTTGGAAGTAGTTTTAGTGTGTTTTTTTAACTTTCATACACTCTAACTGTTCTTCCGTCAAGGGTGAGGACTATAAATGTGATCTTTTTAATGAGGTCATATTTGAGTGTAGTCTGAACAGCAAGAGCTGGAAGAATAAAATACACTAAAAGCGTGCAAATAATTGACAGTGAAAGTGAGCAAAACAGTTAGCATTTTAATTAAGCTATCTGTAGAAATACTGTGACCAACTTTCTCCAAGTATTTCCCTTTAAGAATTAAAAACATTTTTCTTTTCTTGTCATTCCTGGCTCTGTTTGCCCTGCAGTTTTCAGACTCTTGGCTCCATCGCCAGCCACTGCTGCCTGTGTTTTCTGTCGTGCAAGGTCTTGTATAGAAAAGGTGCTGGGTCATAGTCCTGCTCAAGATTTATAAGGACTGAACCACTGTGAGCTACAGGTTTACAAACTGCTCTCATTTGTCAAAAAAATATTTTACACAAGCTTTATACATATGGGAATTCATTACTAAACCCCAGGCATGAAGTTAAGCAATGCTTACACTGTTTGCAGTTTAAGCAAGTTATTTTTAGCTTGACCTCACCTGCTCAGGTGTAATCAGTTGAGTTCAGCTGATGTTTACCTGTGTGGGTAGAAAATGAAGCACAGTTAGGGATTTGTTATGTGGGTCAGGGCTATAATTCATGTGATGTTAGCAGCCCTCCTTTTAGCCTTGTAGGGGAAATGGTGAGAGCTATTTTTTAATGTTCCCTGGGGAAATCATGGCCTTGGGAGTACACAAAGATTTAACTTCAGACATGATCCCCAGAGCTTCATCCTACAGCTGCTGAACAGTAACTCTGAGTCCAACATAAAGTTGGTGGAGGTCAGTGGGTAATATTGCCATCAGCTGCAGCACTTTTATATCAGATCTGACTTAGCTTGTTCGCTTAAGAATTTGTGTGTAAGAAGACTTGGACTTTGTATTTGGCAGAGACATCGGTCCTCTTGCAGTCTTGGTCCTCACCATCTCCTGAAAAAATAGCTAAAAAACATTAGGGTGCAGTAGGTATAATTTCTGTTATATTTCTTTGGTGCACTTATGTACCCCAAAGTGTGCAGATGTAGCATGAGTGCCAGAGGGCACGATGGGATGTGCTGTGTGGAAGGAGAATCCCATGCTCTTGGATTACACTTTCTCTCAGAAAACAAGCACCAGAAATGAAGAATCTAAATAGAAGAGGGGCTAGACAGAGTCCAGAGGCACTGGCTGGTCTGATTAAAACTGCTGCTGTTGGAAATTGCAAAAGACAAGTTTTCTGATGAAATCCTAGGTACTTGCAGGGAAAGGGATTTCCGAAAGTTTTACAGTTCCTGTGGTAAAGAAAGTGCAATATCAGTAATAAGAATTGTGTAAAAGAATCTTTCTTCAGAACCACTCTTCAAAACAAAGTATTCAGTGATTTTTAGAGAGAAATCCTGGCTTTAAAGGACTGATGTGGGATTGTCCTTTGTCACTTTTTGAAGATAGATTAAATTCCTATGGTGCAAGCCCCATCTTACAGGTTTTAGGCCAAGAAGTAGACTTTTATGTCTGGCATTTTATTAAAAAATCTGCTTGTCTCATTGTATAAAGTGACCTACTTTAGAAAAATGGAAGAGAATCTATAACTGACTTTTTAGTGTTAAACTGAGCTTCCAGACCTTTTAACTTGTAAGCTTTCAGCATGTAAGTAGATAGTACTTCAGTGTGAAAACACCTGGAGTTTAAGCAGTATCCTGGAATGACCCAAGGTTTAAATAAATCACTTGGAAAGTCATTCAGGTCAATGCCATCCCCACACCCCCCTGGGGAAAGCCGCCTTTCAGGTTCATTCCAGGGTCACACCTCAGGATCTGTACTTACTCACTCAGTCACATTATTTCTGTGGGAAGCCAGACATCCCAGTTCATACCCACTAGTCAAAAGAAAAGAAGAAAAGCACTGTCCCAGCACTTAGCCTAATTCTAATCATGATTATAATTTTTCACCCTTAGACCTGGTCTTTTAATAAAGGTTGCTGAAACTTGTGCAGTTGTGGCTGCAGCCTGCAGAGGGTTGGATAAGAGACAGCCCTGCTTCCCAGGTACAGCCATGGGCAGAAGGGAGAGGAGCTGAGGGAAGATTTGTCTTGTTACCCTCCACAATTTGTCATTAAGCAGGGCCAGAATAAGCAGAAAGCAGGAGTGGGGAAAGCAGAGACGGGGAATGTGAAAAGGACATGGCAATGGAAAGAGGGAATTTAGAGCCATGTTAGGGTGAGTGCCTTCCTCCATTTGCAGAGATTCAGCCTGAATCCCTGTGTGTTGTCCAGAAATAGATCCAGGCAAGTCTTAGCCTCCAGTGCCAACTATTCTTAGCTTTCTCAGCTAAGGAAACCTAGAGAAAAATGTTTATAATGGCAAGCAGCTTAGAGGACATTGGGGAAAGAAGCTGGAAAATACATTTTGATTCCTTCACTCGGGATTGTCAGCAAAACTGCTACATCCTTCCTCGCTAAGGATGCTTCTCTCAGGGCAGCATGTCTTTAGTACCCCCCTCCAAAGTAACCTTTACCACTCAGGCTCCTGTCCTCCTTCCCTAATACATCAGGCACACATAGGCACAGGACATCATCCAGCATTCAGAAGCCAGTGTGCATCCCTCTCCAGGGAGCTGAGCTCTGAGGAGACACTTAAACCAGAAGAACTTGTGAGCAAGTGAGGTCTGGACTTGAAGCTACAACATGCAGTTGTGTGGGCTAGTGTAACTGGAACAGAGACACTACTACAGAGTACTGGGTAGGCAGAGAGAAAAGACAGACTTCAGCAGAGTTTGTGCTTGTCTGGTACATGCAACAGGCAAGTGCAGATTAAGTAGCTATTTTGGGAGTCTGGTTTGCAATACCAAACCATTGCCAGGAATTTACAAATGCAAAATTGGCACCATAGAGACAAACAATCATTTATTTCCTGGATTATTCTTAGTGAGGGTGCAGTTAAGCACATTAAGGTTTTTTTATTCCTGCCTGTGTTCTACCAGCTTCTGCAGGCACAGAGACCCTGTTCACACAAAGGACCATTGTGGAAATGTTGGTTTTCTGCAACCCATGTTGCTTCAGAGAACCTGGAAGTAGCTTGTTCAGTTTAGGAGGCAAAATCTGTTGGCAGCACTATTCAGTGTGATAAATCATAACTTCCTCCTGTCTGTTTAGTAATCCAAAATGTCTTATAGGAAAAATGAGACAAACAGGTCTTGCAATCCAAATCCTACGAGAAAAGATATTTCCACTACAGAGGAGTAATATTAGAAAATAAAATTTGCGTCTTTCTTTACACTTTGAAAAAAACTATCATTACTATATTCAGATCAGTATAAACTGTATTTTTATCTTTTGATTTTTATTGCTAATGCAAGACTAAAATACCACCAACATAAATACTTAAGGCATGTGTTATGTGACATCTTCCATTTTAACAACCACCAAAAGAAGAAAAATCTAAGCAAAAGACTTAAGTTAGTGGCTGTGCAGATATATAAAGCAATTTGTTACAAGTCCACATGCCAAAAAGGTAGTCCATTGGTCTTATAAAAAGTGGTTCAAGGTTCAGTACAGAATAAAGAAACATTGATTTATGGGAGGGCACAGATTTTTTAAATGCATGGGAAGATTTATAAGGACTATTCATGCTGAACAGCTTTGTGCTGCTGCCTCAGACTAGCACTCAGTTCTCTGATGTGCTTGCTTGTAAAACTACACTTTACATGCAGCCTTCTGCATGGTAGTTTTTAAGAGGCCCTGGAGGTTTGTGCAGTCAGACCAGCTGAGCAGAAAACAGTACCTATGGCATGAAAAATTAGTAAACAGTAGGTTGAAAGCCAAACTAAAATTGCGTAATATCAGTGGGTTTTGGTATTGCACTAGTTTCTGTATGTTGACATGCCTTAAAATGAAATATTGCAAGGAGTGTAAAGTTTACTGCCCTTCTCAACTGGTGAGCAAGTATTACATCTTCCTCTTGCAGAACTGAATTGTCTCTCTTAGCTCCTTGAGGGAGTTTGGTGGTGGTGTTGGAGTTGCTACAAACCAAATGCTGTTGTCCATGTTGTATGCATTCTTAACAAAAATGTTCTTCAGCATCATTCTCCAGGCATTGTGTCCCCTGTTCTGGCTCCCTCTGCCTTTCTTACTAATGGCTTGATGCCAGTGGGTGCCTTGCACCTCTGCAGTGGAGAGGTTAGGCAGCATCTTATATGTCTTCCTGTACATTAAGCCTCCTGTGACTATCAGATATAGGAGTTATTTCATCTTCTCAAGTTGCAGAAATCAATTTTATATTCTGGAGGACGCAAGGGTCTTAAGTGCACCTCCTGTAGAGTTAAGATGGTTTTTGCTGGAAGTTTCTCTGCTTTTTTTTTTTTTTTTTTTTTTTTTTAAGAAAAACAGCAAGTGTACCAATTTTATTGATCCTTACTAAGACTGTAGGAGAGGTGGCATTTCCCATTATCTCTCTAGTGTGGAGGAGACTGAAGTGTGACCTCATTAGTGTTTATAAATATGTAAAGGGTGAGTGTCATGAAGACAGAGCCAGGCTCTACTCAGTGATGTCCAGTGATAGGACAATGGGGAATGGGAGCGAGCTGGAGCATAGGAGGTTCTACATAAACATAAGGAAAAACTTTTTCACTGGCAGTGTGTCAGAGCACTGGAACAGGCTGCCCAGAGAGGTTGTGGAGTCTTCTTCTCTGGAGACATCCAAAACTCAGCTGGACATGTTCCTGTGTGACCTACTCTAGGGAACCCTGCTCTGGCTGGGGGGTTGGACTAGATGATCTTTCATGGTCCATTCTGACCCCTAACATTCTGTGATTCTGTGATTATGAGTTCTGGGCTTAGTGCTTACTTCAAAGAATGACCCTGGTACACACCCAGGATCACACAACAGGACTGGAAGCAAGTTCTGAGAAAAAAGTGAAAGTAGATGGTGAGCTGGGGGTAGAAAGGGAAGCAAATTCAGAAGGGACAGTGTGTGGCCAGATGTATGCCACAGGAAACAGGAGTGGCAGGTTGGGAGCCTGGGCTATGCCTGCACTTCAGGCATCTCCCACGGTGCAAGGTTCCTAGGCTGTAGTTATCAGCTGCCAGTTGCCAGCTGATTTCTCAGAAACATACTGACAGGAGTGTGCATCTGTCCCCCATGTTATCAGGTAACGAGGTTGTGGAGTCTTCTTCTCTGGAGACATCCAAAACTCAGCTGGACATGTTCCTGTGTGACCTACTCTAGGGAACCCTGCTCTGGCTGGGGGGTTGGACTAGATGATCTTTCATGGTCCATTCTGACCCCTAACATTCTGTGATTCTGTGATTATGAGTTCTGGGCTTAGTGCTTACTTCAAAGAATGACCCTGGTACACACCCAGGATCACACAACAGGACTGGAAGCAAGTTCTGAGAAAAAAGTGAAAGTAGATGGTGAGCTGGGGGTAGAAAGGGAAGCAAATTCAGAAGGGACAGTGTGTGGCCAGATGTATGCCACAGGAAACAGGAGTGGCAGGGTGGGAGCCTGGGCTATGCCTGCACTTCAGGCATCTCCCACGGTGCAAGGTTCCTAGGCTGTAGTTATCAGCTGCCAGTTGCCAGCTGATTTCTCAGAAACATACTGACAGGAGTGTGCATCTGTCCCCCATGTTATCAGGTAACATGTAGGCCTACAGCTGGAGCAGCAAGTTACTCCATTTGTTTCCTTACTCACTAGCCACAGTGGGATTGAAGGCAGGAATGGGATCCATGCAGCTCTGCATGGTGAAGTGTGAAGGAAGAGTCAAGAAGCATGTAAAACAATATTAGGTATGAATGCCTTGGAAATTATGCATAGCAGAGCCTTTCATTGTTGGAGATACACTAAAATAAGAGTTTCAGGTGCCCCAGGGTGTCCTGCTTTTTGAGAAAGGCTCTGGCCGTGCCATCTTCAGAGTACCTCGTATCATTTCATAATAGGTAAAAATGTAGGAAGCCTCACAGTACGCCAAGTTGAGAATTTTGGTTCTTCTTTTGCATTTTTCAGTGGGAAGGTGAATCTGAGAGACAAAGCAAGCAAGCCATGCAGTGACTGGAATGCCTGCAATCCCTGTTTTAGTTTCTGGAGCATCTTTATGTAGCTGGGGTGGGATGGAGCCTCAGCACAGCAAGCTTCACCACCTGTGTATTCAGCTTGTCAGGTGTGCCAGCCAATCCTAACTTATGTCCTACTGTAACTAAACTCCTAATACTAGCTTAATCAAAACAAAGGTCTTTTGTGCACAGTGGTTTTATCTCTATAAGCATCATGCAAAGTCAGAGTAGTGGGAAGATGAACATGTTCTGTATTGAGAAACTACTAAAAAAATTACTGTCTTAAGAGGCAGGATAGCATAAAAAACTCTCAGCTTCAATGAGAAGAGGAATTACTGTTCTCCATTTCAAAACCAAAGCAAAGTATACACTGCAATACTTGTTTGATAGGTTTGAAGCCAGTAAAGAACACCTTTTTCACACAGCTTTTGATAACTGAATTACAGAAAGTTTTTGAAACCAGTAATTTGTTTATTACTTAGAATGCAACAGTTTGCACTCTGAGTAATGGACTAGGATCAACAGAAGAAATAAAGGTGAAGACATTTCTCCACAAGGTGCACAATTCTTCCATAGAATGCATCTGTGCTCCAGCACTGCTGACCTTGACCTGAAGTAGAAATCTGTACAGGTACACAAGTCACTGGCCGCCAAACTGCTAGAGTAATCTGTGCAAAAGAAATTGGTTTGTACTTGTAGAATCTGGCAGACTGAGGCAGCCATGGGCCCATGCAGGAGCTCTGTCAAGCCACACAGTGTCAATATGTGGCTGAGTTTCACTCATGGCTTTCAGAACAACTAGTTTGCTTCTACTTGGTACTGGATTGTAATTTGAATCTTGAACACAGGGCTATGGATAAAATGGTAAGAGAAATATTCTTCTGGCATGGGAAAGTACATAAATAGGAAACAAAAATACATCTCTAAAAGCTGGTATTTAAAAAAAAATAATGGCTGTGTTTTTTTTTTATAATGCAGCATTTCTTGGGAAAGTGTCTCCAGATGGGAAGGTAGTGGTTTTTCATGCATGTTTTTAAGTCTTGAAGCTGATTAATGCATATTTGAGTTGCATTTCTTGAAACTAACAGGGTGACTCATGAGAACGTGGAATAAAAAAGGTGGCTTTTGTTGAGTCTCATGGTTTCTCTTGATGCAGAAGTTGTAAGTCTCTTAAGAAATACAAGCATGGAAAAGAAGATAGGGTATAAATATATAGCAGCATATAAATAAATGTTTGTTGACCTCAGTGAGGATGTATTATTAGCAATAATCAGCTAATGTCTAAGCCCAGAAGTAGCTTGTCTCTGAAATAAAGATTGAAAGTGTTTGCTGGCATTTATTTGTGGCACTAAGCCACTTTTCAAAAATACTTGCATTCATTTGTGTAATGTCAAGAAGAAAAATGCTTCCAGAGATCTCTTAATAACTACTGAAACCCTAGAAAGCAGTCTGAAATGAAACAGAGTAGAGAGCAGAGAGAGGCAAGATCATCAGATGATGTCGACCTACATTTTAACACTCAGGACAGCTGCCAGCATGTCAGGAGAGAAAAAAGTGTAAGAAACCACTAACATTTGTTGTAATAGCATCCTATAAATTATTCAGCCACCTTTACCCAGCTTTAACATGACCTCTGGAGGAAAGGGATGTCATGCAGAGATGACAAACTTGAAAGGTGGGCCCATGCCAGTCTCCTGAAGTTCAACGAGGCCAAGTGCAAGGTCCTGCACCTGGGTTGGGCCAGTCCCAAGCACAAATACAGGTTGGGCAGAGAAAGGATTGAGAGCAGCCCTGAGGAGAAGGACTTGCTGGGGGGTTAAGAAGGGGTGTTGGTTGATGAGAAGCTCAACATGAGCCGGCAATGCACACTTGCAGCCCACAAAGCCAGCTGTGTCCTGGGTTGCATCAAAGGAAGCATGGCCAGCAGGTCCAGGGAGCTGATTTTACCCCTCTACTCCACTGTCATGAGACACCACCCAGAGTACTGTGTCCAGTTCTGGAGCCCCAGCATTAGAAATACATGGAGGTGTTGGAGTGGGTCCAGAGAAGGGCCACCTACAAACAGAGATTTGGGGCTGTTCAGCCTGGAGAAGAGAAGGCTCCAGAGGGACCTTACAGTGACCTTCCAGTACCTGAAGGGGGCCTAAAGGAAAGCTGGGGAGGGACTTTTTAGAAGGCCATGGAGTGATAGGACAAGGGGTAATGATTTTAAGCTAGAAGAGGGTAGATTTGCATTAGAAATTAGGAAGAAAATCTCTGTGAGAGTGGAGAGACACTGTCACAGGTTGCTCAACAAAGGTGTGGTTGCACCCTCCTTTGAAGTGTTCAGTGCTAGACTTGATGGCCCTTGAGCAACCTGGTGTCCCTGTCCGTGCAGAGGGGTTGGAACTAGATGATCTTTAAGTCCCTTCCAACCCAAACCATTCTGTGATTCTGAGTCAGATAACTTGCTTGAGTACACCAGATCTCGTTCACTGCTCTAGATTCTTGCTTCAGAGTGACAGGTAGGTTTAGTTTCCTAACTTTGTATGTAGTGTCTGCACTTTTTTTAGGAAATAGCATAAATAACCTCAAACTACGGAGATCATCTGTGTCTGTAACTGTGTAAACTGAACAAGGGAGTAGACTTGTTATTACGAGAGTTGTGCTTTTAATGTCTGTAAACCAGAGCACTGAATGCAAAACTAACAGGTCTGTATGTGAGAACTGCAGTGCTTGCTGGGGGATATTTACTTCATAAGCCAGTGAATGAAGTGGAAAGGATAAATCACAACTAGGACACTCAAACCAGCAACCAATATAATGCTCTTCTACTGTGTCCTCCCACCAGAAAAACCTATACTGACCTCTTTATTTAAATTTTCTGTGGACACGGAACAGCTCTGAAAATTTTACAGTTGTTGATTGGGGGTACAAAGAAAATTAATGCAGTATCTTTACTTTTACTCTGATACCCACAAACCCATATATATATTTATATAAACTGGCATGTATATGTAACACACTAGAAGATAATTTCTTCTTATCTCATGATTTCTCAATTTGTGATTATTAAACAATCCTGAAAATGGATTTTTATATAGCTGATTAAAGGAATTTCACAAGAAAGTGAAGAACTGTACCAAGAACTATATTCTTATCAGTGACATCTGGAGCACGGTGCTGAAGTTGGAGAGTCATTCCAAAAGAAAGTTAGACATTGCCACCTCCCATCAGATCTCATGTCATGGGAAAGAGAAGAGGGAGTCAGCAAATGGTACCAAGGGCAAGGCAGAAGAGCTAGAACATGGAAAAGATCTGATTTAAATATTACAGTAGCAAGGTAGTCTTTAAACAGATTTTAGCTACACAAAAGACATGCAAGAGGAGTGGCTGTAGTAACATGGACACAAAACCCCCCTAATTGCTGGATTTGTTCAAACATACATCCATCATGCCAGATTCAGCCACTTTTCTCTGAATTTTCTGTTATCTGAAGTAAATGTTGATATTCTGCCTTCTCCTGTTTAATACTGCATCTCTCTAAAAACATCTTCCTGCTTTTGTTCTTCATGTTTCCTCTTTAAGGTATTTATAACAGATGTCCACCTCTTTCAGGTGAAAAACATTATGACAGAACATAATACATACATATACATAAATACTGACCTTGGGAGTTTGTGGATATTAAGATTTACAGTTCCTTAATGCCAGTTCTGACTTCAGGTTTGCTTAGAAACTCTGAGTTTCTCAGGACAACTCATTTTCATCAGTTATAAGTCCCTTCCAACCCAAACCATTCTGTGATTCTGAGTCAGATAACTTGCTTGAGTACACCAGATCTCGTTCACTGCTCTAGATTCTTGCTTCAGAGTGACAGGTAGGTTTAGTTTCCTAACTTTGTATGTAGTGTCTGCACTTTTTTTAGGAAATAGCATAAATAACCTCAAACTACGGAGATCATCTGTGTCTGTAACTGTGTAAACTGAACAAGGGAGTAGACTTGTTATTACGAGAGTTGTGCTTTTAATGTCTGTAAACCAGAGCACTGAATGCAAAACTAACAGGTCTGTATGTGAGAACTGCAGTGCTTGCTGGGGGATATTTACTTCATAAGCCAGTGAATGAAGTGGAAAGGATAAATCACAACTAGGACACTCAAACCAGCAACCAATATAATGCTCTTCTACTGTGTCCTCCCACCAGAAAAACCTATACTGACCTCTTTATTTAAATTTTCTGTGGACACGGAACAGCTCTGAAAATTTTACAGTTGTTGATTGGGGGTACAAAGAAAATTAATGCAGTATCTTTACTTTTACTCTGATACCCACAAACCCATATATATATTTATATAAACTGGCATGTATATGTAACACACTAGAAGATAATTTCTTCTTATCTCATGATTTCTCAATTTGTGATTATTAAACAATCCTGAAAATGGATTTTTATATAGCTGATTAAAGGAATTTCACAAGAAAGTGAAGAACTGTACCAAGAACTATATTCTTATCAGTGACATCTGGAGCACGGTGCTGAAGTTGGAGAGTCATTCCAAAAGAAAGTTAGACATTGCCACCTCCCATCAGATCTCATGTCATGGGAAAGAGAAGAGGGAGTCAGCAAATGGTACCAAGGGCAAGGCAGAAGAGCTAGAACATGGAAAAGATCTGATTTAAATATTACAGTAGCAAGGTAGTCTTTAAACAGATTTTAGCTACACAAAAGACATGCAAGAGGAGTGGCTGTAGTAACATGGACACAAAACCCCCCTAATTGCTGGATTTGTTCAAACATACATCCATCATGCCAGATTCAGCCACTTTTCTCTGAATTTTCTGTTATCTGAAGTAAATGTTGATATTCTGCCTTCTCCTGTTTAATACTGCATCTCTCTAAAAACATCTTCCTGCTTTTGTTCTTCATGTTTCCTCTTTAAGGTATTTATAACAGATGTCCACCTCTTTCAGGTGAAAAACATTATGACAGAACATAATACATACATATACATAAATACTGACCTTGGGAGTTTGTGGATATTAAGATTTACAGTTCCTTAATGCCAGTTCTGACTTCAGGTTTGCTTAGAAACTCTGAGTTTCTCAGGACAACTCATTTTCATCAGTTACCACTGGGTTTAGTATTAAAGCACATTAATTCTGTTTTTGTATTAATTTCACGTACATACACTGATTTTGTGTGAAAATTATTCTTCTGAAATCAGGAAAATACGTTGTAACTTCCAGCTTTCTTAAAGAAGAAAAGTCAGGTAGAAAGAGGTTTCATAATGTATTTCCATGCCAAGGAGGGACATCAGTGCAGCAGTGTATGCAGAAATTGGAACTGGCGCATTGCTGGGATATGGCTACATGATTTCTGGTGTGCTTTAAAGCTTTGCATTTAGTTGCATCATCTGATGGTTCAGCAAGTGCTGTGAACTCATCAAGTGGTTGATGGATGTGTTTGTGAAGGCTTGGATGGATGCTTTATATGCAACAGTAAACCCACTACTGTATTCAGTGAGGTTAGGGAAGCAACCAGAAAACAAATATATAAATCTGTAGCATGAGTCTTTGTTTGGTACTGTCTGGGCTTCGTTTTGTAAGAAGCAGCTACTCAGTTGCGGAATATTCCTGTTAAACAGTCTCAGCATGGATTTAAAAACTAAAATGTTGCTCATACCATGGTCTCCTTGGGGAGTTCATGGCTCTTATTCTCTTAAAAAGTCTGCAGCTTTTATGTATAAATGGTTTTTAAATCAACCATTTGCTTCATTTTCATTGTAAATGATGGCCAGACTCTGATTTCCTTCCCCATTTTCCTAACACTGTATCCCCAGTAAGCCATCTCATCAGCCTCCAGTTTGCTCTCTGGGGTATGCATGGTTTGAAAGTAGCTGAAATCATCCTGTAAAACAAACACTTTGCCTAGCATTTTCTTATTTTAGATGCCTTTCTAAGAAAACAAGTCCCTACGTGAGAACTTGCATGGTACAAGTGCTCATCCCCATCATATGCTGACGTGCTACCAAGCCTGACTGCCAAAGATGCCTATTCAGGAGACTTCAGAAAGTGAGTAATATTAGTTGCTTAAATGCATTGAGGTCAAACTACAAGACTTCTTCTAAAACCCAGGGAAATGCCGCCGTTTAAAAGGGTGGGTAAACGTGTATTTTTACAGACACCGTTTCCTGCTGCAGCCCTGGCACTACCCAAGCAGTGGTGCCCGAGGCAAAGTGCTTCTCCTGAGGGCTAAACGCAGACAAACGTGAGGATCACAGCAGCAACCTGCAGCACTGACACGGGGCTCAGGGCACGCTAGGAAGCCTTTCCCTCCTTTCGCAGAGGGATCAACCCACCCCGTACCGATGCCGCGGGTGACCGGTGTGGAGAACAAGAACTGCAGGCAACGTGGCCTCGGGTCCTGCCTGTCGAACCCGCAGCCTCCCCGCACCGGGCAGCACAGCCAGCCGGGAGCATCGCACGCAGGTAACAGGGATTTGCGTTCCCGGGCTCTTTGTCACCCAGCACAGCCGTTGCTTCCCCATTGTTGAAAGCATCGTAGGAAATGCCCTCTTAAGCGACGGGAGAACGGCACACGCAGGCTGTGATTTCTGCCTCACCTTGTGGCGTGAATTATCACCGCACGCGGGCTGCTGATTTAAGCGGGTCTCCGCGACAAAAAGCCCGTAGGGGAAGCGTTTGCCGGGTCCGTGCGCTGCCGCGGGTCGC
>NW_009953332.1:1171004-1171338 GCF_000747805.2 Chaetura pelagica
TGTGCTCAGCCTGCACGCTGCCACCAGCACTTGTTTCCTTGGCACTTCCCAAGCCAGCACGCTGAGCAGCTGGACAATCTGGCAGAGATGCACACACAAGTGCTGCTGCTTCAGCCATCACTGTTCCAAGTGATTGACAGCAGACCTTTCTTCTGTCAGTTTAGAATGACAGGTTAATGATGAAATACACATTTAAACCACATCCCTCCAAACACTGTCCTGCTTTGAGTTGGCTTTCTTTTCATTAGAAGCAAGAAAGAGGATGCATAAGGTTTGGCCGTATCAGACTTGATAGTCGAGTCAAAATTAAGTTCCACTGCACTGGTGTGAAGCT
>NW_009953332.1:1171357-1171838 GCF_000747805.2 Chaetura pelagica
TAGCTGTGGATTTTCACAGAACAGCAAACATAATCCAGTCCACTGTACTTCTGTGGCGTGAAATTATTTACTGCTCCTGCATGTCTGATGTGACAGCCAGAAAAGGCCTTTCTCCCTTTGTCTGTACCAACTTTTTTAAGCCCTGTGTGTTTGGCACAGCTCAGATGTGTGTACAGAGCCTCGAGCACAACTTCATACCATATAACCAGGCAGATCGAAAGGAGCTTGCTGGCTTCATTACAATTTCCTGCAGTTACACAAGTGAGGTCTACCTAGGGAAGCTTGCAAAGTGCCCGAAGAAGGACAGAGGGAACAGCTATATACCACCATATGTTATCCAATAATGAGCTTTTCTGAAGAGGTCACTTGAGGTGGCATATGTGGTTGGGAGAGTTTTTCATTTTGAGATCTCAGCCAAGAAAACAGATTTCTCAGCCTTAGCAGTCAAGGGGAGCTGAGTTGAAGCTTCAGTGGATTCGTG
>NW_009953332.1:1171872-1172665 GCF_000747805.2 Chaetura pelagica
TCCCTCCTACTGCACTAAGCCCAGCCCCCCAGGGAGCCATATGGCTTCCTCTTTCCAGAGGATTCCTCTGTAAAGCAGAGAATCCCAGTAGTTAAAATCAGAGTCTTCAGATTTTCAGTGGCAGGGGGGGCACCCATCATGCTTTGCGTGTTAGGACCCCATCACAAGAAGCGTGGGTGCTTTTTGGGAGGCAGTGCAGGAGAAATAGCCATGGGCAGCAGCAATGAGGGAGTGATTTGTTTGGCAGTCCTTCTTTTCAGTGCTGTTAATACCCCTCCTTGAGCTGCTTGTGAGGCATCATCCCAAAGAGGGTGAAACCCTCCCCAAGGACAGGAGCTTCTTGGCTACACAGACCTGCCTGAAGTTGTGGCCTGGTTTTCACACCACTACAGGGCAGGATGCTGTTGTTTCAGATCCAGTAGACCTGTGCTGTTGATCACTGAAAACAGCTTGAACTATAGGTCAGGGCATCATCACTAGCTTAAGAGATGTTGCCTTCTAGTTCTGGAGTGGTGGCACAGATCATCACTACTGTAAGAGCTGCCCAGCTGAGGCAGGGATAAAACTTATCTGATGTATTTAGAGATTTCCTGAAGTGGCTGTTTTGCTGCCCTGTGAAGAGGTGGGATGTCCACAGGTACAGAAGCCCTTGGTCATCTGTTCCTCACCTGCCACTCTGGTGTGTTTTTCCTCACTCTCCACTCCCTCCATCCCCAGCTCTCAGAAGAGATCTTTTAAACAAGAACACCAAGTAGCCCAGCAGCCTTGTGTACTGACTACAGAGCAAAGTACA
>NW_009953332.1:1172699-1204420 GCF_000747805.2 Chaetura pelagica
GATGGAAAGAGAGAGAGGCTAGATCACAGCCCTGTATGCTGACCCACAGTTTTCTCTCCTCCTCCAGCAGCCCTTTCAACGACCGGCCGATGTGCAGGATCTGCCATGAGGGCAGCAGGCAGCAAGACCTGCTTTCCCCCTGCCAATGTACAGGGACCCTGGGGACTGTTCACCGCAGCTGCCTGGAGCACTGGCTGTCAGCTTCAAACACCAGCTACTGTGAGCTCTGCCACTTCAGGTTTGCAGTGGAGCGCAAGCCCAGGCCCTTGGTGGAGGTCAGTACCTGGAAGTCCCTGGAGGTTCAGCACCAAAGAGCAGGTTGTGGTTGTTTCTATGTAGCTCTGCTGAAACTAAAGCAAGCCGTGAGATTTGGGCTTGGCAAGATGAGGGCAGGAGCTCAGGGAAAGGGCGGGAACAACAAAACCTGTATTTTGAACCAGATCAAAACAAGGGGATCAATGGGTTTGCTTCACTGTAAACGTGAGTGAAGACCTGGGGAACAGCATGCAGCCATTTCCTAATATATGCTTGGTAGTGGATGGAAGAAAGTTAAGTAACAGTTTCTGTGGAATGCAAGACAAGTGTCAGTATTCAGCATATTAAATATAGGTCATGTATATATTTTTTTCTTCTTTTGAGAGAGAGGTAACAAATCGAGGAGCCTTAGAAACCTAGTTTCCATGTCAAGCTGACAAGAAGGAATTGTTCTTGCTCAGTGTCTGGCATGTTTAGCTGTTTGTGAGTGACCTTTTGGCCTCCTCTTGCCTGTGTGCCAGACTCAGCAGTGAATTGGACAATTGTTCCTTCCTTATCAATTAAAATTCAGTTTTTGCCAACTATAGACTCTTTAGTGGCTGCATGAAATCTGCCAGTTTCAGGGTTTTTTGTCCTCAGGAAAAGAAAAAAAAACAAACCCATCCAAGATCACTGTCTTAACACTGCTAGTGATCTTTCTCTTCCCCTTTTAATTTGGGGGAAAAAATGTAAGAATTACAGTGTGTGTTGAAATTAAAGTTGCATTACAAGTAACACCTTACAAAAGTAATGAGAAGCATCTTATTGTACTATCTGATGATACAGGTGCTCACCTGCTAAGCTTGGGTTCAGGGTAATATGTCCTTCCTGTGTACCTTCATTATTCCTGTTAATTGCAGCAAATTGGTTGAAGGAGATATGGTATTAAAAATTTGGGTGGCGGAGGGAGCATCTCGTTTTGCATTTATTCACAGATGGGAGGATACAGAATAAAACTGCTGGGAAGTGGGTCAGGGGCCTATGCAGTGATTGGGTGAGCAGCTCTCACTGAAAACTACCAAAATTGCTATACACTGGATTAAGTTAGGCATGCACATTTTGTGTCTAAGCCTAAGGATATCTTCATTTGTCCTTAGGATCAGCAAGAAAGAGATACATGACATGGTATTTAGCACAAGACCTGTATTCTTGTCAAGCCTTAATTGGGGCAGGCCCAGGTGAGCTATGTTTGATTGCCTCTGGCTTGTTGCTTGATGCTTCTAATAGCAATCCAGCCCCTTCCAGGAAGCTGGTCCCAGTTTGAGAAATGCTGCTGTTGAGTGTTCTCAGGCTGTCAGCCACTGAGCAGCAAAATCTTTATGACTGAGCATTCACCAGTGAAGATGGTGATGTCTTATTTTGGGAAGCTGCTTTGAGCCTGCACCAAACAGGTTTTGGTTGTGGTTGTGGTGCCAGGACAATGCCACTCTGAAGTTGCCTTCTGGAAAGAGAGATAAGCCATGCTGAGGCAGTGCAAAGTAACCAGTATGATTTTAGAGTCCAGCTTCTTCAAGCTGTTCCCTTGCAACAGCTGCTTGTGAGGCTTGCTTTCCACATTGTTCAGAGCTAATCATGACTGAAGAAGTTGAAAGCAAAGCCAATCCTGCCCAGGCTTGGAGAGTCTGGTTGCTTGATCATTCCCTGATGAAGTGAGTCTTCTTTTTGACAATGGCACTAATAAATAATAGCAAGAACAATAGCAGTAATAATAATAACAATAATAAGGTTAAAGCTGTCTTTTGTTTCTCAGCTGCAGACAAATGAGGGCCAGGTGCAAGAATATATCTGAAACACACTGTTAATTGATATTTTTTTTCTTCTCTGCCTAATCTTTTCTTGTTTCTCAGCTACCATACCCACAGTATTTTGGTGCAGTTAATCAACAGCTATGTGCAGTTGCAGGAAAGGTATTTTAAAAAAACAACTGACTTTTTTTAAGTCCTTGGTGATCTTACACAAGGATATATTTTTAGTTTAAAAGGGAATTGAAGTTGTTCTTCTAAAGTTGAGAGCAGCAGAGAGAAAGATGTGTTGTATTAAAGGAGACAAATTAAGCAGAAAGTTATCACTCAAACTTCTTGATTTCTGTTAGTATAAATTAAGTTTGTCCTTAAAGTTTGTACTTATTTAATACCCAGTGCTTTGAAATCCAAAGATCTCACCCTGCAGATAATTACAGCTAATCTGGAAGTTCCCAAAGCATGACTAAAGCAGATGGGAGTCACCAAATTCCCCCATTTTCTGTGTCCTCAAAGCAGTGCCCTATGTGTCTCCCTGAATTTCCTAGTGTATGAGGTCATGGAGGGAGGTGTATCAGGTATAGCAGGACCATCTTTTACAAAAACCCACTCTAATCTTTGGACAAGTGACAAGCCAGAGTGGCTACCTGCTTTTAACTCCATTGTATGTGTGCATGTTCAGGATGGGGAGTCTAAGTTCTCTTCTTTTAGTGGATGTTTAGTTCTCCAAAGATTCGTCTGAGCTAGATAATGGAAATGGTAAATGGTGCTTTCAGTGGAGGTGAATGATGAGTTTAGCAATGCATTTTAGGAGGTCAGGAGGGACTATTGTACTCATGAAGTAATTTGTAGAGCATAGTTTATAGAAGCTTATCCAGTTAACTCCTCAGCAGGCCCTGCTTCTTGCAGAGAATAAATATATCCCATCCACTGGTCAGTGACTGTTAGTATAAAAATGTTTGAAACAATCAATCATCACATTCATCTTTTTCTCCTGCAGTTTTTCCATCAGGAAAAAAATTGTGTTTCTGACTGTTCAAAGACATTATTCGCTTTCTTAAAGGGAAAACAAGAAGATAATATGGTATTATGTTTTCTCCTCATCCTTTCACTGTATTGATCACTGCTTCTTAGTGGCTTGGCCATGGATGTGAAGGGAATCTCAACAGGAAAAACTGAGATACTTTATATGCTTTATCTAAAAATCTCATATCTGACTTCATTCCTATTGTTAGTACCAGGAGAGGCTGCAGCAGTCGTGGGCTTGAAATGAAGTGAGCAGAAAGTGGCATGGATGGTTTTTCAGCCATATTCCTTCCTCCCTTGTGTACATTATTATGGAAGCAGCAGAGGTTTTCTTGCTGTGCTTCATGACCTGAACAGAACAGGCTAGTGAACCCTTTTTGCCCCACCTGACTCCAGTCCCTGCCATGTTACTAGTTTCCCATCAGTTCATTATTAAATGAAAATAAGTGCTCCATAAAAATTTTTTACAAAGTGGCTTTTTGCCTTCTTTTAAGCAGTTGTCCATGTTCACACTAAGGATGTGAACCCACGCACACAAACAGGAGATTTTTAGCTCAAATACAAGGGAAAATACCTACAACTATATCCTGCCTCCAGTGTACATATGTGTAGGATGCAGAAGGGGAGGATGCAGGTAGGATGCAGGAGTGAGCTCAGCTTTGCTTTCTTTCCCAAGTTATGTTAAACACAGAGGCCTGTTTTTTCCTGGATTTCCTTTGCAGGGAAAAACAAAGGAATAATAGCATTAATTTTGACCTCCATTTCTTTTTTTATCCTTCCTGTCTTTTCCCTATCATATAAGCCTTTCTCTGGTCAACTGAGTTTCAAAATATGTACCACTGCTCCACGGATACATTCTCCTACCTGTGCCACAGGACATGTTTTTGTTGTATAGCGGAGAAACTTCTCCCAGGAAATGTACAGTCTCGTAACTCTTAGATAGCAAAAGTCCAGCCAGAGAGGCAGGAAACCATAGTACAGTCTGTCAGGCAGATCCATCCTCTCAACATGGCATTTGTGAAGCTTCAGACATTCTTCATCCACTTTTTTTAAACTCAGATTACTTTTTCCCAGATGAACTGTGTTTCTGAACCATTAATCAGGCATTATGGTGCAGATTAGCCACTCCTTCAGCATTCTAGGAAAGTGGTTTCTTCATTGCCATCCACCATTTATGTCTTGCCTCCTGCTACACTGGGTGGAGGAGCTCTGTGACTTGTCCTTCATCAAGTCAAAGAAGCACACAGCAGGAGTGCACACATTTCACCACCTCCACAGGTGTTTATCAAAAGCTGGTCAGCCAGAAGGAGTGGTCTCCTTTGCAGTACCTTGTCTCCATTCAGTTGGCCTGCATCTATCAAATGTGCCCTCTTGTAATTTTACAGTTGTTGGTAAGAATTGCTTTCTGTTGAGTGTTCACAGATTTTGTTAAATAGGTGGCTAACGTGATGCAGGTAAGTGCAGAGCTTCCTCATGCCCTGCCTGACTTCCATCACTTACACTGTTTTTGTTATGGGCTGAGCTAGTTTTCCTACTCCCTCCAGATGAACCTGCTTATGCAACATCTGCTCAGATGCTGAGCTGATGCTCATCAGCTCCCCTCTGGGACCTGGGACTTCCTTATTGCTCAGTCACTTGTGAATTCGTTCACAACAGCTTCACTGAAGAGAACGAGATATATTGTTGGAAAGGAGCAAGAGATAGATTATGACGTAATGTTGTGGTTTGGGTCTAATCAACAACAAAGAATCCTGTGGCCACTCATTTACAGCCACCCACACACACTGGGGGAGGACAAAAACCAACTAGAAGCTCATGGGTCGAGACAAGAACAAGGAAGGTTCATTCAGCAATTCCGATCACAGGCAAAACAGACTTAACTTGGGGAAAAATACAAATTTAATTTATCACTAATTGGATGCAAACAGGACAAAGACAAAAGAAAGAGCGGTACTTAAATACCTGACCCCACCCCTCCCTTCTTCCCCATTTTTCTGCCTCCTTCCCCTCAGCGACATGGGGGGACTGGGGTTGGGATTTAACATCAGTTTGTCACAATCCTGCTTCTTCCTCCTCAGGAAGCAGGATTCCTCCCAGTCCTCCTCTGATTCCCAGCAGGGTCCCTCCCATGGGGGAGAGTCCTCCACGAACCCCTCCAATGTGAGTCCCTCCCACCAGGAGTAATCCCTCAGGAACAGACTGCTCCAGCATGGGCTGCCCATAGAGCCATGGGCTGCTTTGGGAACAGTCACTTTCCTTGGCACAGGGGTCCTCTATGGCTGCAGATCCACATCTGCTCCACTGTGGTCCAGGGGCTTACAGGTCCACCTTGTTCAATATGCATGTACCTGATGTTCCTTGTGACAAACCTGGAAGGATCTCACTACAGACACAGTGAAATCAAACCGCAGTAATTTCAGTTAGTGACTTTTATAGACCTTCCACTTTTATATAAGCTGCTTCTGTAATGCAGCCAGTCCATAGAAAGAAATTCACTCTGGAAAAGTGACATTATTCACATAGATTCACAGAAGTTCCCAGCTGATTCCAAATAGCTAGTTTGGAAAAGGCCAAATTATATTCTTTAAGGACTAGCAAGATGAGAGAATTTGCTGTGGTTTGCAAAGGTACAGCTATTTTTGGTTTAGATTATGGTATTGGTGACTTTACTTTGGACATCATGACTTTATAACAGTTCTAAACTACCTGTCCTGCTGGTAGCATTTCTTACTGCCAGTAGGAGTCAGTCAAAGGTAGCTTTTTTCTAAGATTAAAAGATTTATTGCATCTGCCTTTTGGAGAGCTACCAAGCATTTATTGTCTATCAGTTCTTTAATTTCGCTGTATTTTAGCTTGTAGATCAGGACATTTGCAATGTGTTGAAATACATGTTGCCAACAGCAAATCTGCCTTGATTTTGATTTAAAACAAAACACATATTTTGTTGATTGTTTTTCTTGAGTGGGTACATTTGTCTGCCTTGTTGGAAATAAATTCCTCCAAAACAGAATAGGAGCTTTGAAAAACATGCAGATAAAAGGAATTACTGCTTCTCCCAGAGTGCTGCAAAATTTTTTTTCTTTACACATCTTGAAATCTTTTACCTGATACATGCATCACCTGGAATATAAACTAAAAGTGGATTACCAGTAAAACAAAATAGCAAGAAGGCAGACTCATGTTAAAGAATACAATTGTTTAATTGGAACAGCCAGAAATTTCATAGAATCATAGAATGGTTTGGGTTGGAAGGGACCTAGAAGATCATCTAGTTCCAGCCCCACCCCGGCAAGGGCAGGGACACCTTCCACTAGACAAGGCTGCACAAAGCTCTGTCCAGTCTGGCCTCGAACACCTCCAGGAAGGGGGCATCTGCTGCAGGAGGTTCTCTCCCTGGTCAAACCTTACACAAGACGGTTTCCCACTTACCCCTGCCCCATGCAAGAGCTCCAGGCACTTCCCACAGCCTGTGATCTGTACAGCTGCCCCTCCCTGCAACACCTCCGAGTCGAGGCATCAATCACAACAGGGGTGCATGGTGTAGAACCCACAGCCAGAGCTGCAGCCTTTGCTCTCTGCTGAGTGCTCACCATTTTGCCTTGGTAATTCAGATGAGCATCCTTGACCCATGCAGTATCCCTTGGA
Source organism: Chaetura pelagica (assembly GCF_000747805.2). Taxonomy (NCBI): domain Eukaryota; kingdom Metazoa; phylum Chordata; class Aves; order Apodiformes; family Apodidae; genus Chaetura; species Chaetura pelagica. The sequence continues at coordinate 1,179,404 of NW_009953332.1, forward strand.
GCTGAGTGCTTTGTGACTAAATGGATAGATGCAGGGACACCAGTGGATGTAGCCTACCTGGACCTTTGCAAGGCTTTTGACACAGTCTCCCATAATATCCTCTTGAGCAAGCTCAGGATATGTGGAATAAAAGAATGGATAGTGAGATGAATTAAGAACAGGCTACACAGTAGAGCCTAAAGAGTGTTGATCAGTGGTGTAGAGTCCAGGTGGAGACTTGTAACTAGTGGAGTCCCTCAGGGATCAGTGCTGGATCTCGTCCTGTTCAACATCTTTATCAATTACCTTGCTGACAGGAGAGAATGTCTTCTCCACAAGTTTGCTGATGACACGAAACTGGGAGGATTGGCTGATCCTCCTGAAGGCTGACCAGCCATTCAGCAAGATTTGGACAGGCTGGAGAGCTGGGCAAAGAGGAACCTAATGAGATTCAACAAGAGCAAGTGCAGAGTCCTGCACCTGGGAAGGAACAAGGAAATGCACCAGTACAATTTAGGAGGTGATCTGCCAGAGATCTGTGGAGAAGGACCTTGGAGTCCTGGTAGACAATAGGTTATCCATGGGACAGCAATCTACCCTTGTGGCCAAGAAGGCTGGTGGTATCTTGGGGTACATTAGGAGGACGGTGTCCAGCAGATTGAGAGAGGTTCTCCTCCTGTGCTACTCAGCCCTGTTGAGACCTCACTTGGAGTATTGTGTCTGGTTCTGGGCTCCCCAGTTCACGAGGGACAGGGATCTACTGGAGAGAGTCCAGAGGAGGCTGATGAAGGGACTGGAACACCTGCCTTATGAGGAAAGGCTAAGAGACCTGGGGGTTTTCAGTCAAGAGAAGACTGAGGGGGCATCTAATTAATGTCTATAAATACATGAGGGCTTCAAGAAGGCAGGGACAAGCTCTTTTCACTTGTGCCTTGTGATGGGACGAGGGGCAGTGGATTCAAACTCAAGGACAGGAAGTTTCACCTCAACATGAAGAAGACCTTGTTTCCTGTGAGGGTTACAGAGCACAGGAACAGGCTGCCCAGAGAGGTTGTGGAGTCTCCTTCTCTGGAGACTTTCAAGACCTGTCTGGATGCCTTTCTGAGCAATCTGCCCTAGTTGTTGGGGTTTTTTTTGGTCCTGCTCTGGCAGGCGGGTTGGACTTGATGTTCTTCGGAGGTCCCTTCCTACCCCTAACATGCTGTGATTCTGTGATTCTAAGGAGCATCCCCCCAGCAAGCCCTTCCTGCATGAACCACCAGAGCAACCTGCCCCATCCGCTCGCGGCGAATCGCTCCCCCGCGGAGGGCTCGTCTGCACTGGAGTCTGTCCCCTCGGCGAGTTTTTCAGCAGGCTAACCACACAAGGTCTAGACTGCAAATTCAGGTATGCTGTGATAGCAACAGCCTGGCGTACTCTCCCTATACTTAGGTACCCCCTGGGGTTGTTTATTACCCGTACTGTGCTTTATTCTTGTTACAAAACAAAACAAAACCCCCCCAGAAACCCCAACAACTTAAAGATTTATCATATACCACCCTTGCAATGAATAATATCTTGTTTCCACTTCCAAAAACATGCAAATAAAATTAAGTTGCTATTTTAAAAAAATAGATTTGGGTCATTCAGACATCCACAATTAAAATACTCCCTGGAACTTGAGTTAAATTAGGGTTTAAACTTAAATAAGAGCAGACTCCCCCCTTAGAGAGAGGCCATAATAATGTTGCAGAGATCAAATAATTTAGTTCCCAGCTGTAAAATAGACAGGCTTCTCTGGGACCAAAAGAACATCTCTGAACTCTCACTAGGGCCTATCTAAAAGCACCCACTGAAGACAGTAATGCTGTGTCAGTAACTGAAAGTTTGGTCTGAATAGGAAACCCCAAAACTGAAATATTTGTATTTTTTCAACTGAAAATTAACGGTCAAGTGTTCCTTTTCCTTGGTCAAATCATTAACCTGGGAAAGCTCCTAATCACCTAAAATGTTTAATTGCACAGAAAACAAACATACATGCCATTCTGGCCTGGGAGACTTTATTTTGAGTGACATGTAGTTAAGCTGATGTTCAAAACATCTCGCTGAAAAATGTTCAAACAAATTTTTCAAGTAAAAAAGTATTCGAACAAAACTGTTCAGATGTAGTGTTGCTTAAATTTTCTTTTTGCCAATACTTGGTCCTCCCAAGATCTAAATATGTCCTTCATTCAAGAGAAACACTCTAAAGACCAGGCAGTATCAGTCTGTCTTTGCATAAAGCCCAAGGCAAAATGGTCCCATTGGTCACTGCTGGCATAAAACCAGAAATGGCAATAATTGCTAGCAGTTTTGACTGTGAGCAGGCTGCTTTCATCAACATTCACTGCAGAGCTATCAGTGTGAAGAGAATGAAATTATCTGATACGTTTGATGTGTAATAAGCAATTTTTAGTTCAAAGGGAAGCACATGTGAGGCAGGCAGTTTCTTCCTCTTTTCTCCCCCCAGTTTCATAGGTGATATGCCTTTCACTAAGAAACAGTGTGATGGATTTTCTTCATTCTCTGCGGAATCTTCTTTGCTGCTGGTGTAACTCCAGCAACACTTAGACAGAAAATCAATGTTTCAAGGAAAATGGAGTGAACTAAGAAGGGCTTAGGAACAGGTTGTAGCCTTAGGATATGATCTGGAGAACATTATGCACATACTTTACTTTGCTTTTGTGAATCATCTAATTGAAGTTAGACCTATGGAGATGAGTGCATCCAGGATTTAACCTTTGGCAATGGTGAAGCAGCTCAGACTTGTGGAGGTGTTTTAGAGCAGTTTTCTGCTGGCTGCTCATCTTGGTAAGGTTAGTTAAATTCCCAGTCTGAGCCTCTCCATGGTCCTTGGTTGCTGCTTATTCTGGTAATTTCTTTTTCCCATGTAGGCCTGTCAACTTCCTGACTTAAAAAGTTGTCATTAAGGCATTCCAGGAGTCTCCTGGGTTGCCTACAACTTGCCATGCTACTTTTCCAACAGATGTCAGGGTGGTTAAAATCCCCCAGCAGGATGAGAGCCTGCGATCGTGACGTCTCCTCAAGCTGCAGTAAGGAGGCTTCATCAGTGGCTCCACTTGATTGGGCAGCCTGTAGTAGACTCCAACCACTAGGCTCCCTTTGGTGTTTCAGGTAGTAGGTATATAGACCAAATGTTTCCCAGGGACTGTTACAAATCCACGCTAAGTTCCTGAGCACTTGCATTCAGTTGAAGAAGGTGTGTGAAGGTCCAGAGCTCAATTTAATCTTTCTAGGGCAGATAGTAATTTAAATTCAACTCCACTTTGTGAAGTAACTGCATCAAGTCCTTGTATGTGTATTACTCATGTCAGCATGTGAAGTGAGGGAGCCCTGGGTGTCTTAACAGTATTTACTCATCTCAAATGCAGCACATTAAAAATCCCTTTCAAAATGTAAGCAAGCTCCTTCATAAAACTGTGTTATCCTACATCATTCTTCTCAGGAGGCTGTCCCAGCACTGAATTCTCTGAAGGCTGGGAATTTTTTACTGGTTCTGACCCCAAATTTATTGATGGCCTTTTGTTCTTAAGCCAACATTGTCCATTAGCTTAAGCAGCACTTCTCCTTCACCGATGCTCTCCTTCAGTTCTCCCTCCTTTTGGCCATCCCCAAGATGCATTTAGAGTGTGACTTTGCTGGGATAAATGAGTCAGACTTTTAAAGTCTTCTTTCATGGTGTGGGCTTCCTGTTCTCTTGATGCCCTTTCTGTTTTGCAGGTGAAGCCATCCTGTCTGAGCACAGGTCACCAGTTTGTCTCAGCAGAGCTTTTCCCCATTGCCTGCAGACTTAAGCAGACATTTGCTGGGCAGAGACGTGCGGCTGGAGAAGTTGCCCTGCCCAGACTGATTGCTACACCTGCTCTTTGAGGAGTGCCAATTCCTCAGTAAACAGACAGTTTGGGTCATTTCAGCAGCTCCTTCCCGTTTTAGGTGAGCTGGGCTGAGTGGGAGCCCTCTGTGGTCCCTGTGGCCCACACCACCAAGGCAGCAGCACCCACTTGCACAGGGATGGCACGGAGAGCTGAGGCAGCAGAGGAATGTTGTGCAGCCATGGCCATCAGCTCAGGGCTTACAAGGTGTTTTGCTTCTGAGCAGACCTCGTTTGGTATGTGTCGGTGTGAGGGGTGAGGTGGGGCCCCACATTTACTTGAGGGGTTAGATTTTCATCAGGTGTATATTAGTCTGCAGGGACAGAGTTTCTTTGCTTGTGTCAGTCATGAGCTGCTATTGGGTCATGCATCAGGTGCTGTGTTTACCTGCTCTTGAATTAATGTCTTGTTACTCTGGCACTCCAGTTAATCTGGCACTCCAGTTACTCTGGCACTCCACTTGTGTTTCGGGGACAGAAATCACTGTTCACTTTAAGATAACACTTGACAAAAGAGTGCTTTGCCAGGCAGGCCAGTATTTTGCTTCAAACATGACCCTCTTTTTTCCCCAAAATGGAAATTATTGCTGTGAGAGTCTCCGTTTATTGCAGAAATAATTGAGCACATTGACACATTTTAATAGGACAGATTTCAGAGTATCACATTGCAGATCTGACAGTTGCATCTGGCTTTACATCTTGTTCTTTGCCAGCAGGGTAGTCCTTACTGTTCTGCCACAGTAATTAATCAGCTCAGCACTTTGTTGGGAGCATTGTGTGGGTTTCAGTTTCACAGAAGGATTTGCTGACTTGGCTTTTTAGCTATAAAGTAACTTGACAGTGCCTATTTCCAAAACAAAAGACTGAAACCTAGAATCTAAACAGAAGCAGATTTAGAAACTGGTGTGCAGTACTTCAGGAAAAAAAATACATGCTGTGACTGGAATCCAAACAAACCATTGAAGTTTCTTATTCATTGCTTTTGACTTCCTCTTCAGAACCACACAAGGAAATTTATCCAGCTTCTAAGATTAGACTGTAGAATGGCAGGGAGGGGGATTAATTATTATTTAATACTGTGGGGTTTGACTGTCCTAGCCTTATCTAATATCTGAATTGCTTGGGATTGATTCTTTGTTCATATGTGTCAGACAAGAAGTAAGGAGTGTGGGGAGCTGTCAGCCTGTGAAGCACACTCACACCATTTTTGTCTGCACAAACTTTCAGTCAAGTTGGACAGCACACAGTAAACTGCTGTCTTAATTCAAGTGCCATGTCCCATCAGAGTCTTAGGGTGGAGATGACAGCACTTGCCTTAATGTGTGTGCTTTGTCATATGTGTGTATTCTTGCTGTTACTCCTTCTCACTCAGATCTGTCAGCAGTATTTCTTGCACCAGCTGAGCTGCATGAAGGTCAAAGGGATCACAGCAGACTACAGTTTGAGGATGCAGCCTTCATTAAATAGACTCTGAAATGCTGCAGTGCATCTTCACTGCCCAGTTCCAGGGAGGACACTCATGGCACTGAAATAAGGAGATACTGGCATTTTTAGGCCTGCTCTAGGAACGTCATGAACACCTGCAATTCCCATTGAGATCAAGGAGAAGTGCAAGTGCTCAGCAATTATCTTGCAGGTCAGCTTACAAGCTAATACTTTTCACAGTCACCTTTATGAGCAGAATCTCCACAACCAGGCACTTTCAGTTCCTCTCATTTTTGCACTAAATGGATTTTTGGAAATAAAGCAAGGTGAAGGTTGCATTACTAGAAGCGACCTGGAACTATGCACATATCCACAGGGGTGTTTCTAAGTAAATGGAATGAAAGCTCGAAGAAAATGGTGTGAGCCTTCCAGACATGGTTTTATATCATTCTCTGTAAAGTTATGATGACATAAAAAGCTGTTGAAATGTAAATGTATGTCTTCTTATTTTTACAAGCTCTGGAGAAGTAAGCTGTGTTTGCAGTCTCCTCCTCTTCTCTCCATCCTAACAGTGAGGCTGAGGGATGAGTAAGCAGCTGTGTGGGTGCTTAGGTCAGCTGCCTGGGGTCAACCCACTATACCTGGTGTTCTAGTGTTGTAAATAATATTCAGTTTAAGACACTGCTTGAGCCTCCCTCTTCAACTAGCATCTTTCTTTACAACTTCTTGCTTACAGTATCATAGAACTACAGAATCATTTGGATTGGAAGGGACCTTAAAGATCAAATAGATTTAGCCCCCTTGCATTGACAGGGACACCTCCCACTAGACCAGGTTGCTTGCAGCTGTTACAAAGCACTTCCTGGTTCTTTAGACTTTTTTAAGTATTCAAGTAAATTAAAATCCTACGTCCTGCAAAATATGTTTATGAACATATTTTTGTGTTCTCTTCAATTTCTCAGTCATACATGAAAGTGAATCATAGGCTTCTGAGTTACTGTATTGCAATTAAACTTTAAAAAAAGTAGATAATTTATTATTTCTGTCTGAGGGATGGTTGGGCTGAGGCAAACCTGTCTACTGATTTGTGCCTTTCTGCTACTGCCAGATCAGTGGCTTTCCTGGTTGCACTCAGTTTCTTGACTGTTCTTTTACACCATATGAAGATGGAGAGATAAATGCTGTATTTGTTTTCATGGTGTGGGCAAAGTGAGAAAAGATGAAGCAGGGTCTGAAAATATGAAGAGGTAGGACACCTGGGTGAGAAATATTAATTAGCTTGCACAATGCTCTTAGCCTTGCTCTCTCTTGTCAAAACTCATGAGTCTTGCTGTTCCTCTTGGTCATTCCTGTAGCACTGTAATGGGGAAAAAGAAGAAAGCCAAGGTGGCTGGGTTAAAGGGCATTAACTGGTGAAGAGTTGAAGTTACATCTATAAATCTAGTTTCAAGAGCTAAAGAAACAGAACTTCTACTGCCACGTATAACATGCTGGGAGGAATGAGCAGGCCAGTGTAAGGATGCATGAGCCATAGCCACATCCACTGGCACAGAGCTTTGGTGGCTTTGGTTTCTTGTGATGATGACAGAAAATGCAATAGCTCCCTGGAAGAGCATGACTTTGCCTTCTGCATGGCCTCCACACTTGGAGCGGGAGGCCTGGGAGGGACATTCCAACCTGGGAATCGATGGCCATGTGCCTGTGTCTGGCACTGGCCATGCAGGCAGCTGGGGTTGTGGCTGCTCACTCCACCTCTGCTGCCCATTCCTGGCTTTCTGCTCAGCTTGTGGGCTTTCTGGGGCAGACACAGTCCTGTGCAGTACGTGGTGTATTTGCCCTTGGCGGCTGGGACAATAGGTGCAGCTTGCAGGCTGGTGGGGGTTCCCAGGTGCTCCAGTGAGAACTGTTTGCTGTCCTTGGTGGTTCTGCACATCTGGGGGATACCTGCTCAAAGAGCAACAAAATAAAAGGATGCTGCAGAGTGGTTTTGACCAAATCCTGTTGCTTACGTTGGCAAAATTGCAAGCTATGGTAGTCTTTCCTGTTCAAATATTGACTTAAGTGATGAGGGTGTTTTTATTAAAAGGTCTCAATTTACTGTTGTGTGCTGAACTTCTTTCACCTCTGCCATCTAAAATCCTGTTCATGGTTGTGCAGGCGCAATAGCTGTTCAGTCAACCTTCAGTTCAGCAGTTTACTTTCAGGCACTCTGTTTTGCAAGGTTAATCTCCTCTTAGTAAAGGTAACCTGGTGTGCATTCAGTTGTGCTTGCAAGGAGACACCTGAAAGCACATTGAAAATGGTTTTGCCAGTATTAAAAATAGAATGTAAAAACCAAAACCAATCAAAAAAACCTTAAAATAGCATCCAGAATATTAACAAACATTTTGTGCACTCTCAAGTTGTCAGGAGAATGTGTGATTCTTTCCACACTTAGGAATTAGTTTCTCAGACAGTTTGGCAGCCAAACGCCAGGGGCTGCGCTATTCGAAACCCTTCCCCTTCTTGAGGCAACATCAGCAGGCAGTGATGGGGAGGAGTTCAGGTGGGATGTCCCTAAGACACCCAAAGGCACGTACTGCCTGTGGTCCATGTTCCCTCCTCAAAGGGGAAGGGCTGGGCTTTGCCATCCAGCGACTCATCTCGGGTAAAACGTCCTCCTGGTGCTGACACTTGCTTTGTCTGCGTTTTGCCTGCAGTGGCTGAGGAACCCAGGCCCCCAGCACGAGAAACGGACTCTCTTTGGAGACATGGTGTGCTTCTTGTTTATCACTCCACTGGCAACCATCTCTGGCTGGTTGTGTCTACGAGGAGCAGTGGACCATCTGCACTTTAGTAGTAGGCTAGAAGCTGTTGGCCTCATTGCACTCACGGTCGCACTCTTCACTATTTACCTCTTCTGGACTCTAGTAAGTATTTGTTTTATTTTCACCTTACAAGAATAAGGGAAAGAACAAATCAGAAAATTAATTACACAGAGTGTGGCAGAGGAGGTGGAGCCCTGTACAGAGGATTGCTTATTTTTACCTTCTGTGCTGGTAAATCTAAGTCACATCTGCAGGAAACCTCTGGGTTCCACACCATTCAAGTTCTCTGGAAAACCAGAAAGACCATTTGCATTTGGGGTCAGTAATTCCCAAATCCCAAACACCAGAGGGGCATGACAAGAGGGAGACAAGGAAGTAATGTGGAAGAGGTCAAGGCTCATGCTTCAGGAGAGAGTTTCATTGAACACAATGTGCAAAAGGTGAAGGCACAGCGCACAAATAAAACTTTAGGTGAACAACCTAGCTTCCACAGATTTTATTCAACATCCAGCTGATTTTAAAGGCAAAAGCCTTGGATGTGGGTGCATCCCATGCTTTTGCTTTCCCCATGCCTTATGCTTCTGGTGCTGTGGGAAACCCATGGCAGAACACCTTACACCCATGTCTGTAGAAATGTAGCTGCTTTTGCAGTGTAGATTAAATAGCTTCTTTTTTCCCATCCTGCACCCAGGTGTGCTGTCATTTGTGTGGCAATCCATCCTCAAAGCTACTTGTTTTGTGCCACGTTAATAAAGTGAGATGAGTTCCTGGCCCCAGCACACTAACAAACAGTTGGCCCAACAGAAATGAAGGGAACCCAGAGGATAGCTGCCAAAATAAGTGTCTGTCAAGCCATGGTCAAGCAGTTCACTGAAAACCCGAGGTTACTGCTGAGTTTCATGTTTCATACCACTAGCAACTTTTGATGGTAGAAGGAGAAGAGAACAGTGGATGCAGACAGGGAACATTCACACCAAAAGGGTAATGCTTGGGTAGTGGTGCAGGGCTGTGCTGCTGTGATAGGAAAAGCTCATCTGAGACTGTGTTGCTCTGAGTGGGGGCAAGACCACCTTGCCTGTGGTGCTGGCATGGTCACCAATCCCACAGGGCCAGCACCTAGCTCTCCTCTTCAGTGGGTATGGCCACATGCCCCATGGCTGCCCCTTTTCAGCAGCTTTTCATCAGTGTAAGCTGCTGGGGCGCTGTCACTTAAAGAACTGCAGTAAGAGTGCTGGACCACAACAAGAAATCGCTATGCTGAGCCCAGAGTAAGCGTGGAAAAGGGGGAAGCAGGGGAAACACAGAAAACCCACCCTACCCAACAACGAGCTCCAAAAAAGCTGTAAAAGTTACTTTCATTTATTTCATTCGTAGCAGGGAAACCCTTTCTCATCCACAGAGGACTGCAAGCTAATTTTAGCACAACAGTAGGGAAGGCGCAGAGTTTCTCTCTGCATTGTTCCTGCTTTGATTTTCTGTGGAGGAGCAGCTCTCCCCTTTGACAGGATGGATGCTGACTCAAGCAGTGAGGTGGCCTTTGCATTTCCTGCTGCACTGTGTGTAGATATGTCTGTCAGGTACTCAAGCAAAGTTTGTTCCAATTTCCTTTGTGTGTGACTGTCTTAGAAACCCAAATGCTGTCCAATTTACCTAATATATGTAATTCACAAGCACCAAAATAGTTGGAAGTTGGAAAGAGTATTCTGGCTAAGTAGCAGAATTTAACTACCCTTGACACATGGATATATGAGACCTTGCTCAGTAAAACTTCTGCAGCACCTCAGTTGTAGTCCCTAACATCATCTGTTGCATTTGTGTTGTGTCAGAAATTCCCTCCATTCACTTTATAACTTTTAGCCCTTCAAAAGCAGACAGAGAAATGTGTCAATGGCACTTGAAGCATATGGTGATATTTGACCTAAATGCACACACTGGTTGATTGAATTGCAATACAGTATCTTTAATGTCCACTGAGTTGTGGAAATGTAATTAGAATCATAATCATGTAATGGTTTGGGTTTGAAAGGAGGACCTTAAAGATTATCTAGTTCCAGCCTCCTGCCATGGGCAGGGACACCTCCCACTAGATGAAGTTACTCAAATCCCCAACTAACCTGGCCTTGAACACTTCCAGGGAGAAGGCAGCCAAAACTTCCTTGGGCAACCTGTGCCAGTGTCTCACCACCCTCACACTAAAGAATTTCTTCCTAATGTGTAACCTAAATCTCCCGTCTTCCAGCTTGCTCATCCTGTCACTCCATGCCTCTATAAAAAGTCCCTCCTTAGCTTTCCTCTAGGTAAGGTCTCTCTGGTACCTCTTCTCCAGGCTGAACAGTCCCAAGTCTCTTAACCTGACTTCATACATGCTCCAGCCCTCTCATCATCTTCATGGCCCTTCTCTGAAACTGCTCCAACAGTTCCATGACCTTGTTGTGTTGGGGACCACAGAGCTGGACACATTTGGCTTCAGGTGGGGTTTCACAAGAGCAGAGGAGCAGAATCAGCTACCTTGACCTGCTGCTGGTCAAGCTTGTTTTGATGCAGCTCAGGACACAGTTGGCTTTCTGGGCTGCAAGTGCACATTTTCAGCTTCTTTTTTTGAGCACATGTTGAGCTCATCAACCAACACTCCCAGGTCCTTCTCCTCAGTGCTGTTCTCAATCCGTTCATTGCCCAGTCTGAATTTGTGCTTGGGATTGCCCTGAGCCAGGTTCAGGACCTTGCAATTGGCCTTGTTGAACTTCATGAGGTTGGCATGAGCCCACCTCTCAAGCCTGTCAAGGTCCTTCTGGATGGCCTCCTTTCCCTCCAGCATGTCAGCTACACCACACAGCTTGAGGTTGTCTGCAAACTTGCTGAAGGTGCACACAATGCCACTGTCTGTGTCACCAACAAAGGTGTTAAACAGCACTGGTCCCTTTGTGGACCCCTGAGGAACACCACTTGTCACTGGTCTCCACTTGGACATTGAGCTGTTGAGCACTCAGGTGAGCTCTTTGAGTGCAATCATCCAGCCAATTCTTCATTCACTGAGTAGTCCATCTGTGAAGTCCAGGTCTCTCCAATTTAGAAAAAAGGGTGTTGTGCAGGACAGTGTTGCCAGGTAGATGACACCAGTTGCTTGCCTCTTGTCCACCAATGCTGTATCTCCATCATAGAAGGCCATCCAAATTGTCAGGCACCATTTGCCCTTAGTGAAGCCATGTTATTTGCTGCCACAAATCACCTCCTTATTGTCCATGTGCCTTAGCAGAGCCTTCAGGAGGATCTGCTCTATAATCCTGCCAGGCATAGAGGTGAGACTGACTGACCTGTAGTTCCCCAGCTCCTCCTTTCCTTTTGCAAAATGGTGGGTTATGCTTCCCCTTTTCCTGCCAATGGAAACTTCACCAGACTGCCACTATTTCTCAAATACAATGGATAGTGGCTTAGCAACTTTATCTACCAGTTCCTTCAGGATCTGTGGAATTCCAGCCACTCCAGCTGTAAGTCAGCTTAATCAGGAGCCCAACTTAAATGCCTCTACACAAAAGCATTCAGCATGGGGAACACCCGAGAGGAGTTACAGATGTGTGTGCCTGCAGGGCAGGGCTGGCTCCTGTAACTGGAGTGCTGGAATGGAAGCTTACAGGCTCTTCAGGAAGGCAAGGCAGGGCAGACAGAGGGGTTGTTACCTGCTGTGTTGATGACCAGCTGAAGTGCATGGTGCCCTGCCTGGGGATGGAGGAGCCCAAAAAAGCTGGTTAATATTTAAGGGTCACCTCCTCCAAGCTCTCGAGCAATAAATCCAAACAAAAAGGAAGCTAAAGAAACACACCAGAAGGCCTGAATGGATTAACAGGGAGCTCCTGTACAGGTTGATAAAGACAGAAAGTTTTTTAGGATACTATAACCCTCCTGTTTAGAAGCAGATTAATTCAGTGGGCAGAGCAGACATGGTGGGAAGGACTTTCAGGCTTTCTTCACAGCCTTGGTCCCCTGATTGGCCTTGCAGCATTAGTACTGGATGGAAGATTTTTGAGGAGGTTTAAGTAAATGGGCAGGTTAAGTCAACAGGTTAAGCCACAGTTTTCATACATTTTCTCAGAAGCCAGATTTGTGAAGGTAGAGATTTAAAGCAACTACTTTACAAATGGCTCTGAGCACACTACACATGAAGACAACCCTGCTCTCTGCTCAGAAGTCTTGAGACCCACCAGTCATGCAGGAAAGCCCCAGCCAGCATTTGGCTTGGAAGGCTCCACTCTCCCCTTACTGTATAGCAAGGAGCAGATCCATACATGGAAGTGCTAACCACATCAAGTGGTTAATTTTCAAAAATAGGAGATTCCTATTCTGCTTGCTTAGCTATGGTTGCAAAGGGAATATATTGAGTGCTGTGGTGTAAATTACACACAAGATGGGATATAATGCTCCTTTAGGTCCTGAGAAAATTTAGAGAACTAGAACTTAATTTTGCTTCCAGTAAATCAGCTCATTTTCTCTGGAAGCAAAAGCTGGCGTATAGATTATTTACACACCACAGTTATCCCAGTGAGCAGAGAACAGGAGAGATGCTATATTTAACATCCAAAAAGCTATTTCATACCTCCCACTCAACCATCCAAGTGCTCAATAAAATGCTGTTGCCATTCCTCTGCATTTAATCACTATAACTGATGTACATACACACACACACAAAAAGCCTCATACTCCTAAGAAGAAAGTTCCAGACACAAACTGGAGATTGCTATTTAAACTGAGAATTCAGGGCCACACTCTGCTCTCTGTTGCATGCAGGTGATACTGACTCCTGTAATACCAAGTAGCAGGTTGAAGTACAACTGGATTTGGCTCTGTAGCTTTCAGTGTAACATCACTGCTGGTTTTAAACAACAGCTAGCCCAAATTAATTCAGAGTATGTTAGAAAGATAGACACCCCCTTTGCTGTCCTATTGAAGAAGTGAACAAGTGAGTTTAGTGTGACAAGGGGCAAAGTAAATCTGGCCTTTGTTCAGCATCTCAAGAGCTTTGCATCCAGTGATGCAAAACAAAGCAGCTTAAGGTGAGCAAGCATGGCTCTACTCAAGTTCAGTAGCAGATGTCACTTAGAAACTGCCACCAGGTAAAAACCCAGTGTAAACAAGCTGTCAAACTTAACCAGGGTATCCTGTGAAAATGCCTTAAACAAACAAGCAGTTAGAGCCTGGCTTAACAATGCAACAGGTCCTCAAAGAGCTCACGTGTTGCTACTTGAAAACTCAACCCTAGCTCACTCCTCTGAAGCAGTGACTGCATTTTGCCTAGCATTCATCTTTGGAGGTGTTTGTTTGATGTTTTTTTTTGGTCCTCTGTCACCCTTTGACTCAGGTTTGACAACAAGGCTCTCGATCTCCTCCCCCTGCCACCCACGTAGGGAAGGAGAGAGAGAAAAAGAGACACACTCGGCTGGATTGGAAACTAAACTACACAGCTTTAAGTAAACACTAATGATATAAGAAAATATATACAATTATATACAAATATGTTCAGATATGTGCAAAAGCCTCTCGCCCCAGCACCCCCAGCAACTCCCACAGCATCTCCTGAGCTGGGAACAGTCCCAAGAAATTCCAGAGCTGCTGGAGAGAGCACAGAGTGATGAGGGTCAGGAGAGCTCCAGCCTGGGGGTTGGTGGTGATGGATGGATGGAGTCCTCCCCGGATGCCGGCCATGGATGGAAGGGAAGGGAAGAAGAAGCAGGAAGAAAGTTGTCTTCTGTGATCTCTGACCTTCCTCTGAGCTTATGCAGATATATGGAATGGAATATCTCTGGCCAGGTTTGCTGTCTGTCTAACTCAGCCTCCTACTGGGGGTCATAGATCTCCCCGTAGTGTGTGAGCTGACAGAGCAAAGGTGTGACCTTGGAGTCCCAGCAGGTAAAAAAACATTCCAGCATTATCAGTCTTAGAACACACTGGTGTTAAAAGAAAGCTCACTGAAAAAAATCAGTAACAGGAAAATTGGCTTCATCCTGGCTCAAACCAGGACATCCTCCCTCTACCACATGATACCTGCTGATACTGCAGGTATACTTCAGTGCCTTTTAAAAAGAGATTCCTCATGTTCGATCTTCCACAGAAATGAAGATGCAGGCTGCTTTACCTTCAGGGAGAGCAGAGGAGATTGAAAGGTGGGGAATCAATCTGCTGGAAGAGGTATCTTTGGGCAACTGTGAAGTGAACAGAAGGTCTATAACTTCCCCTTGGTAACACCAGACAGCTGTATAAAGATCTGATTAAAAAACCCCAGAAATTCTCTTTCTGTCCCTACTAGGATTTTATAGATTTAGTACTATTATAAGCAAATAATTTATTTACCTAAAAAGCACCCTTTTTTACAATAAGGAAGGGCGTTTGAAGGATACATTCATAGGCATGTCTATTATTTAATATCCTTCCCTACCTCACTGGCAGCCAGCTGTCATTGCTGTAGGGGTAGGAAAGCAAGCAGTACAGCCCTGCACAGCATGCAGACCCACTGACAGCAAAGTCAGCAGCATCTTCCACCCACCTGACTAAGTCAAGTGTGATGACAATTAAAAAATTCAAAGACAATCTAAACTGAGACATACACACATTGGCAGCTGGCTCACACTCACCTTGTTGCATCTATGCAATCTTGAATTTGATGCATTCCATGATAAAGCATTACAAGGTAGAGCACATGACCCTGTCAGTGTTTGCCCACAGCTTAGCTACCTGCAAGCCTTCCCTGTCCAACCAATTGTATTATTTGTCAGTTTAACAGCTTGAAGCATAATACCCCAAACTCCTTCTCATTATTAGTGGCTGCCCGTAATTCTAGTTCCTGAGAAAGACTGAGGCAGGATGTCAAGTTTTCATGGTATGAAAAAAGGGAATGAGGCAGGCAACAGCAGAAATTAGGGCACAGACTGTTTTTCTTCTCTGCTGTTGGCAACTTGGGGAACAAGCCATCTACTGTGTAAGTCTTGTCTTTGCCCACCACTTTTTTCTCATTTTTATCCCACCCAAGTTTTATCCACCCCACAAGTTAGGCTGCTTATTAGCTTTTTGTGCCACTTAAAGGTGTCTCCCCACCAAACACCTTCTTTGAAGGACTGCAGTGACTCTAAACACAGTGCATCTCTCTTCTCTCCCCAGGTATCTTTTAGGTATCACTGTAGATTATACAATGAATGGCGTCGGACCAATCAGCAGGTGGTACTGCTAATCCCAAAGTCTGCCAACATCCCCTCCAACCAGCAGTCCCTGCTGGGCTTGGAGTCCCTCAAAAGAAACTCAAAGGAGACAATTGTTTGATTTGAGCAGTTCTGCACAGGCAACCTGCACTATAATTATTATCTTCAAACTTACTGGGGTCAGACATTGCCCGGAACCCAGCAGTCTGCTATTCTGATTTACAAACTCTTTGCAGAGGTTTAAATCACTTCCAAATGCAAATCATGGATGCTGCAACCATCTATTTGCTAAGCTGCCAAACTTGTGTATTTAGCAGATACTGTATGGAATTCTACAAACTTGCGTTACTACTTGCATCACAATATGATGCAAGCTTTTTTATTGTTTAAATGTTAAACTATTATAATTAAAAATGCAAAACAGGTTTTAAAAGTACTTTGTTTTTACAATTTCCTGGTCCTACAGTATTACTTCTTTAGGTAGCTGGACAGTAACCAGGGCTGTTTTTTTCTTTCCTAAAGCACAGCAATGACATTCCCTCGTTGATTTTATTTGAAGGTCCCTTGTACCAGTATTTTGGATTGTTAAAATTTGTATGCAATTAGTTTTACAGAATGGTATATTATTTAAACACTGTGAAGTGATTAGAAAATTTCTCTTCCCTATTTGGCAGGGAAGTTCCAGTAGGAAAATTCTTCAGTAATAAATTTAGCATGTGCAGAGAAGACAGACATGACACAAATACCAATAATCTTCCTAATCAATATTACTCTAGTGCTAGCACTCAGAAAAAAAAATACTTTTTCCACTCAAAAGCAATGAATCAGGCACCACATTCTGCACCAAACTACATATTCTGCTGGTGTGCATTCAGACTTCACCGATGTACTCTGCATTTACACCAAGCTGAATTTAACCCTGATTCTAAGACTTATTTCTGTAAGGAAACTTGGCTTTAGGCCCCAAATTCAGCAGTAGTTCTCTCTCAGAAGAAACACTTACGTACACAGATTTATTCTTTTACAGGACTACACACAACTTCATTAACAAATGTGCTAGAATTAGAAACTGATCTAGTCCCTTTGAAAAGATAATTTTTTTAAAAAGTGTGTAGATGGGAATGCTGCTATGTGTTGTTTTCAAAACTCTGCAGGAACTGAAAATAAAAAGGAACACATAGCAAGGAGGCTAGTAATTTATAATTCAGATAGTTCAAGGTATTACAAGTGTTTACCATCAGACAAGAGCTTATTTGATGCATGTGCTCTATGGGAGAAAAAGCTTAGTACACAAAACTAAATTTCTTAGTTTCTTTATTGTGTCTTTAGACCAATCTCACTGTGTTTGTGTTATTTAACAATCTTCTTTGTAACTGTCAATTTAATGGGGATATAAGATTCAGCTACCTACATAGAGCAATAACAGCCTCATTCAGACATACAACTAGTTTCCCAGCAAGCCAAGATGTGTAACACAACAGTGAACCTGCAGATCTGTACTGATTAGTCTGACAATAAGGTCAGGGGTTGATCCTACTTCTCTTCCTGGAGAAAACTAAACAAGATTGTGAAGAGACATATCAAACTCTTAGATGGCCAAAACATGTAGTGCTTTTTTTTTTTATTTTAAACTCTCATCACAATGGCAGCTAACTGGATAGAAAAAAAGAACATGTATGTAGCAGAGAGTTCCAGGTTAAAAGAAAACCTGCTAGGCAGGGGTGCAGAAATAAAACAGATTTGGCTGGGTCAGGACGCTGTCAGACAGTGTTTTAATGCCTACACATTTGCTTCAGATAAGCTTTCTTCAGCATTGTAACTACTTTTACTTCTTTGGGAGATACGCCAGAAATAAGTGTTATTCTTAAGTACTATTCATGGGCTTGTTCTAAGGAAAACAGTTATTCAAATCAAGATGCAAGGTATACACACAGCTAAGCATAGTGACTTGACCCAGCTCATCTGTCATTTCAGATTTCATTTTATGTTTAAAGACAGCTTATTTAATCTGAAGACCTACTGAAGCAGCCAGCAAGTCTGGTCCAGTTTAGCAAATACATTACTACTACAGTTTCTCTAGTTTATGCACCAGTACAGCAAAACTGACTGTTGAAGTCAGTAGCAATAGTCTCCTATGCATTTTCTTGAGGGAAAAAAAAAATGCCAGGAAACATCCAGTCACACACTTACCCTTTTGCATTAAACCCATGGAAAAAAAAAAAGCATACTTCATATTCTTCCTTGTTTTTCCTAAAACACAAGAACAGGGAAGTGGATGGTATTAATTCTTATTCTCACTTTTGTTATCAAGTGAAGACTTGCAGACAGAAGGCTCCTCCTGATGAGTATTGCTTTTCCTTCCACTAGTTCAGGCTGTTGTTGCCACACAAAGTCCAAATTTCCATTAACAATATTTAAATTGCATCAATAGAGCAAATACTTAACAGCAATACTAATATCTATCTGAATAGAAAAAACCCACAACGTTAACTGCAGCAGTAGCTAGAGCTAGCAAAGCTCCTGGCAGTACGACGTCTTTGTTATGCTATCCTTAGAGTCCTCAGCTAAGCAAAAATTAGAATTAACTAATTAAAGATGAGGGATGTTTTTTTGTTTAGTTTTGTTTTTAATAATGTCCCTCAGTTTCCTTCTCAGCAACATTATGCTTTCTTCTCATGTAGTTGGCCTTACCGTTTACATTTCTTCACCATGTAAGAAATTACGTAGGAGCTGTACTCAAATCAGTATTTTGAGCTGCAAGTGAGAAAAGCAATAGCAACTTAGGTGACCCGAAAAGCCTTCTAAGAAGCTGCAGAGGTAATAGAGCCTTATTCCTTTCACATCCTGCTTGCTTGATGGTAGGGTTTGCCATCCTAAGTGTACAGAACTAAACCCACATAGCATCCACATTTCAGTATTTGTGATGAATGCAATGCAGAGTGAGGATGTTTTAATTCTACATAAACTTCTCCCTGCAAGACTAGTCTGCCACATTACATACAACAACAAACAAGACAAAGATTATGCAGTAGTATTTGAAAAATTGATGCTGAAAAAGTACAAGATATAACAGGAGGAAGCTAGGCAACTCCTTACTTCCTAGTGTAGTGAGCAGAATGAAATAGGAAGCAGCAGTGTAAATCACTTTGGTAAAAGGAGGGCAAGCACATCCAGTGAATAGAAGAAATTGATGAGGAAGGATGTAATTGAAGATCTAGAACTACAGTGGCCACCTGTTCAACAGGAAGGAAGTCAAGGCACAAGTAGGATGAAAGATAATTCAGATACTTGTTTTGGTTGGTTGTTTTTTTCCCCACCTTTACTCAACTGTATAGTTCTGCCAGACTAGGACTTCAAACTCATTTGCTTCTCTTTATTAAAAACAGCTTTGCATCAGTTTCACAGCAGGGAGTTGCACAGGGCAATGTGACAACTCAGTAGATACAGGCAAAGGGGGCCAATATTTGCAGCTGGCTTTAGATGGGTGGATACCATCAGAAGAATACATGAAAAGCTACTGGGAGAGACATGCACTAAAAGAATATTAAAAAGCTCTCTCTTTCAAATTAATCTAAGTTAAAAATCAACCAAACAAACTATTAATAATAAAGCTCTCTGTTACTGTTTGTGAAACCAAGTTCCATTTAATATACAGCTGGCTAATTAAAACATTTTCCTTGCAAGCAGAATACAGTATTGCCTATTTACTGCTAAATACAGGTTTGTGGTATTCAAAAGTATTTTTTAAAACTGTAAGACAATACAGTATGTACAACAGAGGCACCTAGCTTTATAAATACCTAGCAGGCCCATAAAACATGAAAGCCTGCAGTATGGGTGTATAGTATATAACTAGTGTTGACACCACACTGCTTACTAATTTGTTGCTGTTATTCCATATTTTAGAATTTCCACATAAAGCTTTTTCAGGAAAGCAAGAATTTTGTCTTAAACAGCTGCCAGGTTCACTAATACTTGTCACTGCCTTCAGTTCTTAAATTTTTTATTGACAGCCTCTTACACTTAATTGTGGCAATGCTACAAAATGTTTTTTCCCCCCTTTCATGTTGAAGGGTATAGAACTGATTCTTCTTCCTCTCTGTCACAAGTGCACAAAATACTTGCCCAATCAAGTTATTTAAAATACAGAATCAATGTTGACATTCTATCTACAACATCCCATCACACACAACAAAACCCACCAACTTCAGAAACAAAATACAGTTGCAGAGAAAACCAATCTCAATTCTATTTCAAGAATTACATTACGAAGGTTGGACTTGTTTGCCAATATTTCCTGCTCATAAAATGCAAGTCATACCCGCTAGGAAAAGTCACATCCAAGAGTTAACTGTAGGAAAATCCTACCAAATAATCATCTTAAGCTGAAATGTGCCTTTATTGATACTACCAAATACAACTTTTATTCCTTCAGGGTTAATGACACAGAGCACAAGCCCTATACTTATGCATACCCATAAAAGGAAACCAGAGGAGAGCAACAGAGGGCTCAGGGCAACAAAGGCACAGTAAGCAAAACCTGAGATAAAATAGTTAACTTTTGCCATAATCCTATGATGGACCTAGTTGAATATCATAAATATTTAAGTGTCCCAGTGTTCCCATGAGGTTAACTATCATATACCAAGAAAAGCTAACCAAGCTTTCACATCCATCATGCATAACCTCCATTCCCTTTACAAAAATCACTATTTAGTACTGGTTGTCCTGTTTGGGACAAAAGTTTTAAAAGCTTTTATTCCCCATCAACAAGTTTCTCTGCCTGGAGAAAAATACCATCTAGCCATTTCTGCAAAAGCAAGTCTTTTTTTTTTTTCTCCTACTGTAAGTACCTATACCGCTTACAGTGCAGCATAAAATATAAAAGGCAACATTTCACAGACTTGGGAGTTTCCCCCTTAAACACCCTTTTCACTCCAGAAACTGTGTCAACTTACTGGAAAAATGATACACTGACAAGACAATTTTTCTGAAAATTGAAGACTAGTATTTAAAATTGCTTTTACAGAAGCAGAGAAATGAATAATTAGCATAATTGAACAGAAAAGGTATTTATATTATTTACTTTTTCATTATGTTTTTTCATTCTGTTTTGCTGTCTCCTCAGGCAAATATGGTATAGGTATATACAGTAGGGATCAACAAGTCTGAGGCATAAGGTAAGTTGTAGGATAAAGCTTCAACTGACTGTACTATGTAAAATATTTTGTGCCATAGGGCTACAGTTGATTCCACAGAGGCTTATTAATGAACTTATCCACTATAAGCAAAGAATACGGTTTTGAGGTTTGCTGCTTTCGCTGTATCTTTAGAAATGGGACCAGATGACAGGAATGTGTATCTTGGCTCAAGAGTTTAATCTTACAGTACTAGTGCTGTGAAGTCAAACAACCTGTTTTCAGATATTTTTTTTCTCTGGTTTTCACAGGAATAAATGTATTTGAGTAGATACATCTCTGGTAAAGTGTTTTTCTATTTGCAAGCAGTAGGTTACTGAAAAACTTTCACCTGCCAGAATGATAAGTTCTATCACATCAATTGTCTATGACATCAGTATCAAATAATGATAATCCATACCTCCTGTCAACTCCAGAAAGGACTGAATGTACCTAAAAATAGTCTTTACCTATTACTGTAGTAGTAAAAATAGCAACCAAAATTTTAATCTCAAGGTGGAGACATCTGCAGAACTAACTCAGGTAATGAACCAGAGAAGAAAACATTAGCTAACAGCCTCCAGAAAGTATGAACACATAACCAATTAGTTAACTTTTCAGTGGCCAGATACCTTTAGCAAATCCAGCATGCCTTCTCTCAACCCAGACTAGTGTAGATTATGGCAGTGACCACAACAGCTGAGGTGGTGTATTTTGACTAACAGAAGTAAGAGTTTGCAGACATTGTGTTACAGAGGAGACAAAAACCCAGTACCATAAAAATTTGCATTTGCTGCATACAGTGGTGCAGTGCATACCTCTCCACAAGCGTGAGGCTGGTGTTTCTCAGTACAGCAATGAAAGGTCCACTGTACCTCACAGTAACCAAAATGCTCTTTGGACTGCAGTGTGGGAAGATGGGGAAGAGGCAGAATAGAAGCTGTTTTGTTCAATAAAGCAGAAACTTTCAAAATTATGGAACTCACAGGGAACTGGAATAAATTTGAAGGTTTGCTGTTTATTTTTTTTAATATTCAAATAGTGAGATCTCCTCCTGGTGGCAGGATGTTTCACTCTAAAGATTAAACACATGCATACCCACTCTAGAAGGGTCTATGCTAGTTTAAAGAACTACAACAACAAATATTGTCTCTAAAATCAACATTTGTCCCACTGTGATTCATCACAAGAGTGCTGATTTACCAGAATATTCACAAGACTCATGTAAAAGCTCTTTATTCAGAAAATCAGGTTCAAAGTAGCAGCTCCTCACTACACATTCAGTTAAGTTACAGAACTGTCCATCATCCTGGTGAAAAAACAGGCTGTACAAAAGCTATAACCAAAAATGCTTGATTATACTGGCAGATTCCTGCTATGAAATAAGAATTGCCTTCCCAATAGTCGTAACTACCCAAATGAAGTATTTATTGGAATACATTGCTAGTCTGTGTTATTAGTTTTGAAAACAAGAAACAAGGAATGGAATTAACCATTTCCTTCAATATACATTTTCATTTATATGGTATATGGCTATAGATATGAGGCTACAATGACTAGAAAGCAATTAATCATAAAACAAGTGGAGGAGTATTCAGAATGCTATGGAATAATTTATACTGTGTAAGCACACAAATATCAACCGGAAATTAAATCAAATATTACCTTGTAGTTTAATGCAGCTGTTTAAGAGCATGTTACTGTCACAAAAGCTATCCCCCTAATCCTCATCCATCTGTACCCCTGGCCATCTCCCTCCCCCCTTACCTTCTGTTGGCACAATGTTGAAATGCCAACACATAGTTCACTGGAAAATAGAACTTAATATGAATGACAGGTTATGTCTGAAATTTGTCATGAAACTAATGCTAGGAAAAAAGCTCCAACCAACTTCTCAAATTCTGGCCATGCATTCAAAAATACTGCTGCCTAAGTTGAAGATAACTATTTACAGTGTTTGTAAATCTGTGTTGTGTCATGGTTCAGCTGCTCACTCTGGTACTTGTACCATGTTGTAAAAGCTAGTCCAATAAGTATTAACATATGAGCAAAGATTATGCAGGAACAGTTATACAACAGAGTTTGAATAAAGCTCTAAAGGATTAATTTTCCAAATGTGAAGTTATACTATGCATCATTCTAGAAATCTTTAAAAGTCAATTACCACCATTCCATTTACATGGATGTTTTTCCAGCTTCACAGCCTATCAGTTCCAAGTATTCAACACCCATTCAACTTTTAGCTCAGTTCTAGGAAGAAACAAATTCCAAAAGATTTGCTTGATAGTATGTTGAACAGGAATATTTTATTACAAGATTTTTCAGACATATTAATGCAGAAAGGTCAGGAAAAGTTTTCACATTGACAAAATTACATTTTTTTTTCCATACAAATTTAGACTAGACCCCTAGAAGACTTGTTTTTTCCCCACAAATTGTCAACAAGCAAAACCATCCATATTAAAACAGCCTTCTATTTCTGACCAAATTGTATAAGGAAATTTAAGCTGGTTACACTGTCTTAAAAGTAAGAAATTTAACGTGAACCTCTCTGGAGTAAGAAATATAAATTAAGTGTTCACATGAACAGCTGGACTACCTTCTTTTTGTATATGGGTTTTAATTTGGTTTTGTTGTTTGGGATTTTTTCAGATTCTTTATTTAAGAAATCTCTTCTGTTCTATAAAAAGTTTTATAGCCTTGATTGCACTATAGGGGAAAAAAGTCTCCAGTACCAAAGAGTTCACAGTATTGAAAATGCCCTCCTAAACAGCACCTAGATACAAAGAGGCCAACAGCAAATAGCTAGTCTAGAATGGTATAAGAAAAATTAATCCCCAAAAACCAGCGGAATATTTCTATTCCAGCAAGGTTTCAATAGAAGAAGACTAGCATATAGATCTGCATGACACGGACAATTTTTCTTCACAGTCAGGAATCCTGCGAGAAGGTTAGATACTTCTTTTACAAAACTTCCTTTTCAGTGGCAAAGGAAATTAAGGCCAGACTCGCAGATAAAAATTCACAGACAGAAAATACAAAAATATGTTGTGCTTCTGAGAAGGGACTCTTCTGTAGACAAGAATTACCATGACTTGAGGAACCTGGCTGGCTGATGTTCACATCACCAGACAGTTTCTGGCAGGTGTTCTCAGCTGTGCCTGTTAATAGAAAGAATCTTCCTTGAAAAAATCCACCAGTAAGATTTAGCAACTCATAATAATGAACTGTACATTTTTTAATATAGGAAATAATTAGCCTGGCATGGTCTAAGCAAGAGGCAGCATGGAAAGCTGTACACTGTTCTCCCCTGTTAAATAAAAGAATCCTAAATATCCTTTCTTATGAGAGGTAATGAAGACTTAAGTAAACGGTTGTATTTGAATCTCAAGGCAAAAAGCATCACTGAGTGGCAAATACTGTAGGGAGCATATACAAATACATTGAGATTTTTATCAAAAGAAAGCTAATCTCTCTGTAGCATTTTTGTAAGTAAAGCTGTGAAGACACACTTCATCAGAACTACACAATCCCAGACACCAGGAAAGCAGCTGGATGCACTTCAGTACTTTTGCATAACTGCCATAAAGACCTGACTATATTAAACACCACACTTAGGATTCAGTTACATACCAGAATCCACAGTTGTCAAAAAATACCATTTCCAACACAGTCAACTCTTTGCATTTCCTGTCTGTTTACATATGCACACTTAAGTACTGTTCCATATTATTTTTTCTAACTAAGACATACACTACCTGAAATGTAGCAAAGTTTTAGGCAAGGTAGCAAACTTGAACATCACATTACAGGAACTCAGGTTTTTAAAAGTTACTTTCTTTTTATTAAGAGCTACTCAAAACAGGAAGGTAATGATTACAACTCTGAATGTTAACAAGCAAGTGTATTCTATCTCAGTATTTTCCCCTATATTTTGAAACATTTTATATTGTCAGTTCAAGTTTACACCTTCCCACTGCCTTCACTTGCATTTCTTCAGCATGCAAGAAACATTTTCTGATAATGTCTTGAAGTCTCATTTTCTCTATCACAGAAAATGAGATATATAAGTTCTCAAAACTGGGTAAATTTAGGTGTACCTGCTTAAGACAAACTTTACCATAAGCAAGTGTGAAATCATATCGGGAAGAGAGTTTAATTTTAAAAAAGTATCTCCCGATCTTTAATCTTTAAAACCAAAGGAATAAGTTTTTTTTTTATACTGGTATTAATAACACAGCTTCATGCTTTCATTAAATTACTGAGGAAACAAATAATATAAAGGATCACCCGCACTCCAACAGGTGTGTCTTTTCAACCTAAATAACCTTGTTAACTAAACCAAGATACCTGTGGCTGATGAAATCCTTCTTCCACAGTTTCATCTACTTCTCCCTCTGCTCCCACCTCTTCCCCTTTATGCATAGTTGTTTTAAAGACGGTACTTCTCTGAGCAACCACCTGCAACAGATATTTAAGTCATGAATCCTGTAAATACCTGGTGCTAATCTACTTAAATTTTGAGAAATGGGAGTTCC
>NW_009953332.1:1205340-1221414 GCF_000747805.2 Chaetura pelagica
TATACTGATTTTGTCTATATAGTATTACATTCCAATATTTACTTTCAGTTGCAAGATGGCACAGCAACTGTCCAACTCAAGTTTTAGCTCCCATGTTAGCAGAATTATTGATACCTTATTGCTTATAAATTTCACTGTAATCTTATCAACTCTCCCTAACCACAGAGTTTTAAGGAAAAATAAGTTAAGAAACAAGTCACTAAGGTAAGGTTTACTCAAGCTTTTTCTTTTCAAAATGCTATAAGGCACTACACAATTCCTGGGATAAGGGCACTGTCTAAGCAAGTCATGCTACTTATACACAAGATAGAGAGAAAATTTCACACACTTCAATAAATTGAATTCCTGAATTACAGTTAGGACAGACAGGGGCATAGGATGCTTGACTGGAAAGCAAAACAAGAAAACTTTACTGAACACTCATATGCATTTAGGTGCAAAGTCATAACAATGGCTTTACCTGCATCTTCATAGGAGATGCACCACAGAAAGACAAGTTTAAACATATCTGAGGTACTTTACCTCTCCATAAGAATTTTTCAGCACAACTTTCACATCTTCACCAGTGCCCCAAGAAGTCTCATTCTTCCAGATGAGGTCACTAGGAGGGTTGGCAGCAACACCAGAATCTGAAGCCCAGATCTGTTAAAAGAAGTCACATGTGAGCATTATTTGCTAGTCTTACACATTTCCATGTTATTTGAGTTAATGTATTCCATTTAAGTGACACTCGTGAATCTCCCCCAGTTAAGAAAATACAAGTCTCTACATTCTTCCAAAGTCTTTTACAGTAAAAAAATCCCTACTTTAATGCAGAGTTTTGAATATGTAAATGAACAAATTTATGGTCAAAGTTACTGCTCTACATTGAGACTTCCTGAAAAATGAGTCTGTCAAACTTCTTCCCAGCAATTGATACAACTGATTCCCAATACAAAATGTAGGTGATTGGTTTCTGAACATGTACTTAGAATAGACAAAACTAAAAACCTGGTCTTGTTGACACAGAACTTGAACTAAGCCCATTTCAACTAACAGCTCAAGCTTGACAACTTACTGTAACAGTCTGACCCGCCTTTAGTGTGTATTTTAAGGTAAATCTGTAACTGACAGAACTGTTCCCTATTTTTCGGATCATCTCCCAGCCTCCCATAGGTTGATCCTAATGAAAAGGAGAAAAAGTTTCCATCAGCAATCATTTTCTGTTACACATACAAGTATTTTACATATAAGGCTGTGAGGCACAAAATTTTCAGTAAAAGTATTTATCACTTGATCTCCAGTATGCAGTTAGAATAATTTTAGTTAAATTTGTTTTACTTATTTCAAGTTAATGCTGCTTTTTAGTTCTGATGTTGTATTAATTGATATTTATAGTTTGCACCACTTTTGTTATAGCTTGGTTCAGAAAAATACATGAATATTTTAAATCCCTTTGCAAATTATATAATAGTTGTTTGAAACACAGAATGACAACCAGGCTTCTTCAAAAAAATATTCTTTTAGTTATTTTAAAATGTATTTTCACATGTGCTCACCTCTCACCACATACTCCTATGCAAGACCAACAGAATTTTTCCTGTCTTTTTTTTGCTTATCAACTACTTCAAAAGCACTAATATAATAAGCATAGAAATCATTACAGAATGAGTACTTCAAAAGAAGGGTAGACTTTAAATTCTCCCACCAATGGTTTCCAAAAATTGAACAGTTGCCACTGCAGTTTGAAAACAGTCACCTAAAAAAAAAGATTTCTATCTTTGACATATGTATCACCATCTAGAGGAGTCTGTCTCTTCATGTATCCTCATGGTCACAGGCCAGGCCTGGTCCTCATGGGAGACTTCAACCACTCTGATTTGCTGGAAAGGCAACATAGCTAAACACACTTCAGTCCAGAAGAATCCTGCAGAACACTGAGGATAACCCTCTAACACAGGTGGTGGAGGAACCTATGAGGAAAAGTGTACTGCTGGATCTTGTATGAACAAAGAAAGTGATTAGGGTTGTAAGGGATAGAGGCAACCTTGGCTGCAGTGACCACAAGATAGGGGAGTTGAACATCCTGCATGGAAAAAGAAATAAGTAGAATTACAACCCTGGACTTCAGAAGAGCTAAGCTGAGTCTCTTTAAAGAACTACTCAATGAAATACTATGGGTTAGGACTCTAGAAGATAGGGGCATCCATGAGCTGGTCAATATTCAAACACTGCTTCCTCCAGGCTTAAGGTCAGTGTGTCCGTCTAAGTAAGAAATCAAGGAGAGGAGACAGGAGACCTGCAGGGATGAGTAAAGGTCTTCTGGAAAAACTCAAATGAAAGGAGATTTACAGAATGTGGACTGGTCACTTGGGAAGAATGTAGGAATGCTGTCAGAGCATGCAGGGATGCAATGCCAAAAGCTAAGGCCCACCTGGACTTAAGGCAAGGAGTATCAAAGACAACAAGCAGGGCTTTTTTCAGTATATTGGTTAAAAAAAAGGAAGACTAGGGAATGTGTGGGCCCACTAATAACTGAGATGGGCACCATGTGGACAGGAGACACAGGGAAGGAGTTACTGAATGCCTTCTTTGCTTCAGTCTTGACTGCTGAAGCCAACCCTCATGAATCCCAGATCCTGGAGGTAGGAAAAGAAGTCTGAAAAGACGACAACTTTGCCTTGTTAGTAAAGGACCAGGTTAGAGACCACTTAGCCAAACTGGACATCCATAAATCCATAAAGTTATTGGGAGTGGTCAGCATTGATTAAATGAGGGAAAATCATGCTTGCTCAGTCTGATAGCCTTCTATGCTGTCGTAACTGCTTGCTGATGAGGGATCCAATGAGGTTCAACAAGCCTAAATGTAAGGTCCTGCAAGGAGGAACAGCCCAGTGCTTCAGCACAGGTTAAGGACTGACCGGCTGGAAAGCAGCCATGAGAAGCATCTTGAAGTCTTGGTAGACAATAAGTTAACCATAAGCCAGAAATAGGTCCTTGTGGCCAAGGAGGCCAATAGTACCCTGGGACACATAAGGAACAGTGTGGCCAGCAGGTCAAGGAAGGTCATCTTTCTCCTCTATTCTACCCTACTGAGGTAGTGTCTGCCTCCAGTTCCGGGCTCTCCAGTTCAAGAGGGACAGGGAACTACTGGAGAGAGTCCAGCAGAGGGCAACAAAGATGACTGGGAGACGAGCATCTCGCTTACAAGGAAAGGTTACGAGAGCTGTGACTGTTTAGCCTGGAGAAGAGACTGAAAGGAGATCTTAGCAATGTCTAGAAATATCTAGAGGTGCAAGGAGTATGGAGCCAGACTCTTTTCAGTAGTGTCTGGTACAGGACAAGGGGCAATGAGCACAAAGTGGAATACAGGAGGTTCCATCTGAACATGAGGATGAACTTCTTTACTATGAGGGTGTCAGAGCACTAGAGCAGGCTGCCCAAGGCATCTGTGGAGTCTCCTTCTCTGGAGATGGTAAAAACCCATCTGGATGCAATCCTGTGTAATGTGCTGTAGGCAATCCTGCTTTAGCAGGGGGCTTGGACCAGATCACCTCTGAGGTCCCTTCCAACTCCAACCATTCTGTGATTCTGTGACTAGCAGAGACTGAGACATTTGGAACCAGACTTGTCTTTGTCATCTAAAACATCAAGATGAGCTGCCTTATAATGAAGTTAAAGGATCTGA
The DNA here is from genome assembly GCF_000747805.2 of Chaetura pelagica. NCBI lineage: Eukaryota > Metazoa > Chordata > Aves > Apodiformes > Apodidae > Chaetura > Chaetura pelagica. The sequence continues at coordinate 1,209,008 of NW_009953332.1, forward strand.
TGACATTGGACAAAGCCTGTGTGCCACTGAAAACAAAGAATGCAGCTCACACTTCCACATGAACCTGGGGCAGACAGCACAGGAGAAGGCAAGAATTACTGAGACCTTCTCTGAAACCAAAGCTGAAAGAAATTAGGTCTTGTAATATGGCATCCTAATAAAACAATGCTTAATTCTCTCTTCTCCCAAAGGCTTTAAGAAATCAGTCCTAAGTCTCCAATCTCTCCTGTGATGACATGCAGGAGTCCTGTGTCTATAGCACAGGACTTCTTAGGCAGAAATTTTAAGTAATGCTAGGTGCGGAGAGGGAGTCAGGGGTCACATGTACCAAATACAAGTTAGCATCATACTGAAAGCAGCATAAGGAAAAGTACCCTTTAATAAAAAAAAAGTGTGTTCCCAGTATAAACTCCAGCCTATTCACAGAATAAAATAATCTGAGTAATCATCATAAAGGTGGCTTTGGCTTGAGAACTAAGGACTACTAAAAACTGTGGATGAAGGCAAGAAAGAAGGAAAGGCAAAGAAGGAATACTGATTTAAAGGACCTACATGCAAGTCCAAGGCACCCAGGTCATTCCTTACATTTAGGAATTTATTTTACACCAGTATGTATTTTTTTAGTGGGGTGTTTACGGCCAAGAAAGTTTTTATAAGGCTTCTAAAGTAGACTAGTGTCTGCTTGCACTCCATCCTATCAGTGACAATGTTACCTTTACAGGCACATCACTTGCAAGGCAGAACTGAAGAGTGACTTAACACTTTGATGGGTAAGCAACTTAGCAACTAAAGTGCTGTGAGAAGCATTAAAATCTATTAGAAATAAGTAATTTTCAGTCCACGATACTGTATGAAAGCTTGTTTTGTGACACACTAGTTTCTTAGTGCCACCTCTTAGACACCATGCTTTAGCTCCAGGGTCAGCATGAAGCCTGTGGGCTGAATGGGTGCTGAGGATGCTTCCATCTCTCACCACCCCATTGTAAGGAAGTGCTATGTGTATGTTTTCAAACCTGTTTGGAGGTGTTCTTCAGCTGGATAAATTTTCCATCTACATCTATCTCCTCAATGGAGACACTGCCAGTTGTAGAAGCTAAGTGGGAAATGCTGACACTACTGCTAGCTTCAGATTCCTCTACATCAAGCCTCCTCCTCTTCCCCCTGGTTGTACAGACGCTGTGGCTTGATGAAGCCTGTGACACAGTCACACGGGAAGATGGGCTTCCAGAAAGTTGCAATCTGTATTGAAGAAAAGAAATATCCATGTATCACACTGGTTTTACTTTGTCCACTTTCATAAACTTTCTTCTTCTCTTCTCGTCTTATCATAGAATTATACAGAAAAAAGTACAGGAACATAGCAAACAAAGCACATTGCATGAGAAGCCTTAGGTATTTTTTAAAGAATTGAATAAAGTCTTGTCAGTTAGCTGACTAATACTTTTGGAGCTTGAATACCGACAGAATGCTACATTAAAGGCACCTCTATGCATTTGTTAAAGACTGCATTCCTGGGTAGATGAAACACAAAGAGAACACTCTCTGGGGGACTTAAGCCATTTGAGGAAGTTTATGCAAAAACCCAATGGCACAGGAGCTTTTGCTGTTTGATCCCCACACTTGAGAGGAACCACCCCGGACCAGTAGGATGGCATTCAGAAAACACTGAAGTATGAAGCTATTTTAAATGACAGCTGCGACTCACCAGGTGAGAACTTTCAATATTGTCAAAATCAGATGTGGAAAATGCAGCTAGCTGATAAGCTGGGCAACCATTAAAACTACTGCTTCATTAAAATTGTTCTATACTTAAAGAAACTTGGCTAACAATTAAGTAACCCCCTAATTAACTCTGAAAAATATTAATTATGGCACCAGAAAGGCCGACAAATGACAATTCAATTCATTGCATCCTCAGTGCTGAATCGTAACAGAAGGGTATTGCTCCCTTGAGAGGTATTGGTCTGCTACTCAAGCAGCTTGGTCTCATGGAGACTAGAAGCATGTGTGTAAAGACAGGAGAGGGCAAAACCAAAGTGCCTTGGAAACTACAGTAAGGCACTTAATGAATGCATTCCCAGTAAGAACTGCCTTTTCACAGAGAAGAAAATTAAGGGAAGCACATGGATACCAACATTTGTTGCTATATTCATTCATACCTTTCCTCTTCAGCTTCCAGCAACTTCCTATAGGCACTTATTTCCATATCAAGGCCCAGTTTCACATCCAATAGTTTTTCATGGTCACTGAGCTGCTCCTGCATCAGAGTTCTTATCTCTTCCACTTCCTTCTCCTTTGCAAAGAGTGTTTTGCAACAGTTTTCCTTTTCCTTGGCCAAGATGTCTTCAAGCTCTTCCACTTTCTTCTGCCATGCTCTAGACTAGAAAACATTGAAAACATCAGCAGTGCAAAGGAAAGCTCACTTAATTCTATTGAGGCTATAGAATTAAAAATATTAGGTTAAGCAACTCCCTTCTGAATTCAAACTTGCCTATATTTAACTTCCTGTTCTCCTACTGACGTGCGGAATAACGACTTTAGAACCAATAAGGTTATAAAGAAGGTATGTTTATTCAGCGCTGGGTGCACGGGGGATGGCTCCTCCACAAGTGTGCACACCCTAGGACTATTGGCAAGGTCATTATATGCCACAAAGTAATACATATTCATCTATACTGCTGCATATACATTAGGTGTCCAAGGATAGGGAGGGGTTATTACAATTAATCATTAGCATAGTTGCCCCCCGAGCTCCTCCTTGTTGCACTTGCGCAGTATCTTCTGGTGGTCATGGGCAGGGGTCTTTGGGATGAAGGCCGTATGTCTTCCTCGCTGTGCACTTTTCACCTCTTGGCATTCCTTTCTGGGGTCTGCACCAGGGTCTTGTCTTCTCTGCAAGTTTCTGTGGGAGCATCCTCCCACACAATACATTCCCTCACAATTCAGGCCGAAGTAAACATCCGAACGTGCCAGAAGAGGAGATGAGGTGGAGAGTCTTGATTGAGCCTGGGCCAAGGAGCCAGTCACTGTTCAGACCGTGGCAGGCTCCAGTACAACTGACCAATCATCAGTGCAACCCTGGACATGCAAAATCCGGGCTAAGGGTATATAAGTGCCTGTAATTTCTAATAAAGTTGAAGTTTGCTCTATCAATCATATTGATTGTCTTGCATTCTTCCCTCGCTGGAATACACCTCCACTAGCCGGCCAGGCACACCGACATTCCCTCACAATTCAGGCCTTATCTATACATTCCAAGCCTTATCTATGCTAAGCAGTGCCATCCTGTTTACTCCTTGTGTGTTAGTCCTTTCTACCAAGGTAGGCCATCTGGCTTTCCTCAGATCAGTACCTCAAATTCCAATGGAACTTACAACATACTGCTCCATTCTTCTGAGATTTGACAATGTTATGACACTTGAGTTTACTCAGTTGAGAAAAATTAAGCCTAAGAGTCAAACCATTTAAGACATTCTGGACAGGACACAGAATCAAAGAGCAGCTCTGTGTACTTCACATCCTATGTAAGTAATTAGCTTTCAGATATCAACTTCCTGCTTCAGTTTACTGCTGTCAATTCTGAATTGAGAAGTTCCTCTAAAGGAATAGGGGTCGTCAGTGAAAACCTGTCTGTCTGCTTTCATAGTCTTCAAGGCTTGCTTAAAGTACAGTGTTAAGTGTTTCATGAACGAAGCTAATTTGCCCCATACTTTGAAAATCACATCAAGGCAGTAGAAATGAATATTGTAGATACCAAATGGAATCCTTATCAAAGAAAGGCCAAATAATGACAGCTTTAAGGCTTTCTTCTGGTTGACAGTCTCTTGAGTTTTTTTTACTTAAAGGACACAGGAACCAATGCCTCATAATTACCTTGGCCAGCTAAGTCACCAAGTTTCCTAAGCAGGCACTCCACTTCAGAAGTCATTATAGTCCACAGACAATGAAAACAGGGAGTCTAAAAGGCTGACACACAGGACCAGCATAACTGATCATTAATGTCAGGAGCCAGATAAGGAATTAAATAAAAGTGCCACACAAAAGATCCCAGTGGAAACTACTACAGAGCTCAGTGTTGGTAACTCAAACCAGACCAGCACTGGTGATGAGACTTTTGCAAGAGAACAGTGCTGGCAAATGGAAAAACTCTGCTGGTTGACATCACTAGCACCAGCAGTGATGGTAGTTGGGACTACAAAGCCCCAATAGCACAACAATAAAATGGGGTTTTGGGTGGACAATTGTGCTCAAACTGGCAGAAGTTCATTTCAATAGCCAACACCTCTGCAAATTCAGAAGCAAGTTCTCTGAATCTAACTGTCACTCTGAAGTAAACAACAGATCATAGGTAATTAATTGAAGTAAGAAGGCAAGTAACTAGATACACCTGTAGACTGAACCACCAAAAGATGGCAATCTAAAGGCAGAAATAAGTAGAACTATTGATCCAGTTCTTCTGTGACCTCATGCATATTCATTACATCACCTGCTCTTTTCCAGAGCCTAATTTGTCTCTTAACAGAAAACTGGGAAGACTAAAACTAGTATCTGCCAAGTTACTTGAAAAATCATGAAATAACATCCCCTGCATTTATATTCTTCACTTGAAATACAGAGCATTTTGAAGTCCTACAAGAATCTACTGTACAGAATTAATACAATTCAAAATATATCACAGAGAGGATCTAAGCCAAATATTACTAACATTTTGTATGTTTTAAAATAATGTTTTGTTGCTTTTTCAACTGATTAGTAAGTTACAAAAGCCCACTTCAGAACCAACTCCTAGCATTTCTCATTTTCACTCTAGATCTCCACTATAGCACATGACATTACTCCCATCAAGTAAGCTAATACTGAATGTATAGCTTGTCATAGGCTGGGTCATACTCCTTTGGGTGTGGTCTGTGCTCTCTGATCTTGGTTTCTGCTCAAGACCTTGCTCTGAAAACATTCAAGTATAGTTATTTAATGTATTTTCTCAGTCTCACTTTTTATCCTAATCCTAGTAAGTTCCTACTTCTTTTTAGAGTTCTAAATGCAAATGGGATCTGGGACAGAAAGACTCCAGCTCTATCTTTAAATATTGCTTTGTGGAATTCCATGCTAGGCTGTTCAATTACTACAGATCAGAACTAAATTGCTTAGAATCTCAAGAACATTTAATACAGAGCCCTTGTCTAAAATGTCCCATCTATGTGCAAAAGTTTTCACAAAATCCAGTTAACAGTGCCACCTTTAATACTTGCACTGTAGCAGGATGCACAAGGAATTCAACTGTGTTGAAAGGAAACATTGAGAAATGTGAAACAGTACAGTAGAACAGAAGACAAATTCAAATAGTGATGCTGAAAATACAAGTTAAGGGAAGGACAGTCCTTTAATTAAAAAAGTCAACAGCTGTAACTAGCAAGACTGAGCAAACAGCTTGTTACCTCTTTCTGAAGGCTGCTAACATGAGAAGACAGATTTTCAATTCGCACGTGACTTTCATTCAGTTCTTCTCTTACTGACTTAGCTGTGGATTCACTCCTTTCAGAGGCAAGCCTAGCATTTTCAAGCTGCAGTAGATCAAGGTAAGACATCAGTTTCACAGTAACTTTTATAGAAAGACTTAAGTCCCTAAAAACTACACACAGCACTAAACCATAAAGTTCCTTTATGCAGCTCTAACACGATGAATCATCTTTTATTTAGGGGTTAAATATAGTGGCTCAATTACCATGTTGGATTGCCCTACTTGAAAATCCCAATCTTCTGAATATTTATTGTAGGATTAGTAAATTTCCCTTATAGACATTACTGAAGTTGGACTACTAAGTTCAGTTTTCATGCTGGCCAGTGTTTATCTTTACATACTTGATTACTGTTGATCTGATTTTGAGTATGCTTGAACAGAAGAAACTGAACTGAAATTGCCAGTTCTTTAAAAAAGCAAACTTATGTTTTCAGCCAACATGTTGGCTGAGCCAACAATTCATAATGTGCCTTCAGATTCAGTATCAGTGCCAGGTGTCACTACTGCTTCATTCTGTCACAACTTGAAGCTCAAATAACTAGCTAAATCCACTTGAGCAGCATCAGACTTATTATTGAACTTGTAGTTGCAGATGAAATGGAATCTAAAAAAGCTTTAAAGTAAGAGTCCAAAACCACAGAAACTGTATACCTGAAGAGATGGAACAAGAATGTCTTAATTATGAAAGGCTTTTTTAGACTAAAAATATATTTAAAATTTAAAGTAAGATATAGCAAAAATATAAGTTTTTCCACGTCAGATTGAAGCCCTGAACATAAGCAACTGTACAAGGTTAATACAGTAAAGACTGAAAAGACTGAAAACTATGCTAACAAATTCAGTTTGCTTCAGTTTTTCTTCTGTGACATCCCACCTTGTTTTTAAAAACACAAACTGCAACAAGTATAGTCACAGAAACCAGGTTGAGTTGAGACATCAGAACCTCTCCTGACAGAAATGTAATCTAGGCTCATAGTTGAGGAAGGAAATTATGAAGTATAACTGATTTCAACTTGAGTATGCTTCTTCTATAGAAGAGTGAAAAGCAGAAATCATTTGGTGTAGTAAAACTTTCCCTTGTTTTGTACAGGATCAGAGAACTCAGAATGCTGTATTCTCAACAGGCCCTTCTATGAAAATAGTTTTATACAACTACAGGAGCCCATATGTTGATCACCAAGACAATGTTACAGCTGACACAAACTTTCCCCATAATAAACCCAGTACTAGCACTTTTCCACACAGTTCACCTTCACATGGTTCTTCCTACTCTTACATTATTGCATGTTTTGGGGATTAAAGCTGCTCCCAAAATGAGACCTGAAAATGTAAATTCATATTAAAAAACACAGTAATTTTAAACCAAGATCCAGAACAAAATCTTCTATAATGCAAGTAGGTAGTTTATCTTTCCATTAAAATAAAAACCACATCAGACAACTGCATGAAAAATATGTTCTCACTTGGGCAGAGTAAGTCTGTTTAAGTTCTTCTTGGTAAAGCTTCAGTTGTACATCATGCTGTTGTCTCATTTCGTGAAGAGCCTGGGCCAATTTTTGTTGATATTCAACACGATATCCAGAAGAAGAAAGCTGAGCCAAGGAAGCTTCATATTTCTTTTTTGCTTCATTAATTTCCTAAGAGAGAAAAAATAAAACATTCAGTAAGTACAAGACAAACTATCCACTGAGCAGCTAGCAATACAGATTTTAGCTAGTCTTGTGGACCAGCACATTAGTCTGACATTGAAACTCTCAGTAGAAACACAGGCTCATTTCTCCTGTCTGTTCTGCACACAACCTAATTTTGCAATAGCAAGTGATTGAAATAAGAGCTAGGATACCATCAGAATCTAAAGTCACATTTCCTTCTGAGAACTGTCTGCATTTTCAACAAATACATCTCAATATGATTAGATTTTAGAAATACATCCTGACTTTCTTTAGGAGTCTTGTACAAAATGGAAGTACTGTGAAATAAAATTAATTTTCATTAAGCAACATTTTCCCATATATGTGTATGCTTACCCATGGTGTCTAGAAAAAAGGATTTCAATAATGTGAACAAAGATAAAAATACAATTAGCAAGGAACAAAAGACAGTATGGTTAGATACATCTGGTACTGCTCTAAGGTTCCTCCTGGAAAGCTTAAAAGTACTGCTAGTGAAGGGGAGAGCGCCATCACAAGCATCCTATTAGAAAGTTCTGAAATTAAAAACCAGCATCTGTTGAGTGTTTTTCTCCACTTTGCGAAACAGAGATTTTATGAAAAATAATTAACTTAGTAATTACTATGGAAAAGTCATGTACATCACAATGCCATGGGCAGAATTCACCATGAAACAATGGGATATGTGAAGCTACTTTATCACAAGAGCTGACTTTTTTCCTGGAAACCTAAAAAAGGTTAGAAATCTGCCAACTACAGGTAAAACCTGTTGAGTAAGAGTTCAGACCAGACAACTTTCTGAGGTCCTTCCCAACCTAAGTTATTGTAGTATTCTAGAATAAGCACCCCAGTTGTCCTCTTCCCTTTAAAAATGTGAATTCTTGAGACTGAAGCCTTTACCTCCTCATACATGACTTTACGAAATTCCAGGTCCTCAAGGAGAGACTGACAACGGTTTTCAAGATCGACCTTTAATAAGGTTTCACTTGCGAGTTTCTCCTTGGCAGCAGCTAATTCAGCTTCCAGCTTTAAGAAAAAAATCAGCACAATTAAGTAGCAGAATTTGTGTAATGCAACGACCTAAACTACCTAGAAGTACAGCTAACTGCATGTTATGGTTGAACTTGGCAAGCAAATCCAATATTCACATCATTGTCATTCCCCAAAACCCTTTTGAAATCACTTGCACTGGTAAATTCTAGATATTTCTCATTTGTAACTAGCATTAAAGTGCTTCTTAGCAGTTTTCCTTACAAAACTTCTGTTTTTCTACATAGCAAATAGTTTCCTGGTCTACTCAACTCATCTTCCTAGGGTGGTGTTAAGATCACAAATCATGTTTCAATGGGTTAACAAAACTAGCATTCCCCCCACCTTGGTTCTATCAGATGCCTGGAAGACCAAGAACCACAGGCAGAACCAAAAGGAGGGCAGAGAATCACAAACTGTTACTTGTTAGTTACTCATTACAGACATTTGTGAAGTCAGTCTCTCCCCAGAACAGTTCTACAATTGGTCAAGTTTATTTTGACTCTTGATCTGCTTTCTTCAACACAAGTACAACCCCTTGCAATTTCAGAATCTATTACACCATTCCTTGTGTTAATAAAGTGAACAGTAGTGGATATGGTCACCTACTCAACATTGTTTCCAATGTTGACACTGAAACCATTTATAATTGTAACTACATGACAGGTTTGAACCATTTTTTTTTTTACTACCGAGTTGCATTTTACCAGAATGACAGCTCTTATTATAAATACATCTCGCTTATGGACAGAAGCTTGATGGTTAAGTTTCTTCTTCTCACCTGCCCAATTTGATCTTTCAAGTTGTCGGTCTCTCCTTTCAGATTCTGATTCTCACCAAGGAGTGTGGCCAGTGCAGTTTCTTTAGTGTTGAAGGCTATTTCCAGCTCTCTGAGTTTGACATTGATTGTATTTAGATCATATTCCTTTTTGATGTAACTGGAAAAAACAGAGTGGTAAGAAAAGCTAAAAATGCTGTTAAAGTAGACTAATAAAATAAGGTACAATCTGAATCCTGAACTTGAGAAACATCCAACAAAAAAACTTTCTGTATTGTCTTAATTTACTCTAATTTAAATGAACTCCTGCTTTCTCATCTGAGAGAAGTAACTTACCTTTGTAGCCTCTTATCCACAGAGGAACTTGTGCAGATGCACTGTCTAGGCTGACAAAAGCCCATTTCCAATTAACAGACCAGCTTCTCAGTGAAAATCGCTCCTTACTATCTATAAACAAGTCCTCCACAAGCAGCAGATGTAGCATAGTGAACAACTATGCAGGACCCTTCTAACTATACATAATGGCAAAGTTCCACAGATTGATGGAAAGATACTCAAACCCTGTCTTTATGACTGTGCCATCACTGAAACACCATTGGTGTGTAGGTACAGGTGTCTTTCTTTACAAAAGCAAATACACAAGCTTTTGAAATTCCCACTTAGACTTTGTGTCTACACAAGCAGTCAAACAGTTTCTACAGGTTTATTCCATAAAATGGCATATACAAAGAAAATTAAAATAAGAAATGCCACCAACACAAACTCATTGTCTTCAGCCTAAGATAATTATTCACAAATAATGCTACAACAGGCTATTATCAAAAACAGGGGAAAGGAAAATCTTGATCAGGAATCATAGTGACTGACATTTCGCTGGCACAAGCAGCTGTGTTTAAACGTGCAATACAAATTCTTCCACCTTGAAGATGATTCTTTTTCTCTCTGGGATACCAGCAATTCTTTAGTAAGAGCACTAGCATTCAGGAGTTCTAGATGTTTATAATCAAACTATGAACATTTTACAAGAACTGGCAGATGCAGGCTCGATGAGACAACTGCTTTCACATTCTTCCTCACTCCTCACACTTCTCTTTGCAGAAGTGAAAAAAGTTTACAACAGTAAACAGAGGATACTTAAAATTGGATACAGATTATTAAGAACAAGATCCAAAAGTGCCAAAACAGTACGTTCACTACTTTTAAAATAATTGTACTGCTTATAAGAAACAACAGAAATACTTCTCAGCAAAATAAAGCTAATGTAAAATCAACACACAGCTTTAAAATCACAGACTCTCAGATTTAAATTATGTTCTTCCAAGACTACATGCGAGCACATGAAATTAACATCATGCTCAAGAGAGGCGTGCGCACAAAGGCTTGTAAAAAGCTATCTGTACAAAGAAAATTAGTGTGTGGCTGTCCTGGCACTAGAGCCACAAGATGGCAGGCTTTACATAACAGACTTAGCACTAGCAAACCCCGCGCCTGTTGAGTAACATCACACTCAGAGGAAGGCTGCAAGAGCCTTGGACACAGGCAAGACTCCTCAGCACTCCACTCTTTTTTCCATGTCAAGCTCCTCGGCACTCTCCAGTCCCTCCATGGCATTTTATGTACCACTTCTTAGACTCCTTAGTTCAGAGCAGTTGGGTCCACAGCTCAGAAAAAAAAACAGAGAACATAGGTTTTGGACAGATGGTCTCCTACTTCCAGCTCTCTACAGTATTCACTAGGTATCTCTGTCCTGTCCCTCCCACCCAGGCCTGCAGGAACTTCAGCACAAAGGGAAGCTGTACAGCAGAGGACCAAAAAGAGGGAAAGAAAGGTATTTTGCTACTGTAGGTCTGTAATAAAAATCTCTCCATCACTTTCTGGGAAGTATGAAGGCTCACATTAAGCCTTTATTTAGTCATCACTGCTGGATAAAGCTTTACTCAAAACATAAAGAAAATTCCACATGGGCTCCCACAAGACTCTGTGATGAAACCAAGCCTATCAAGTTGGATCCTGAAACTAGGAAGCTGCACATAGACAGGGACACAGCATGCAGCCCTAAATTATGCTGGAGTCTGAAACAGGAAAACTCCTCACGCATCTTAAAGCTACTGGCTTTTAAATTTTTAATGCAAGTAGCTCTACCACTTGCAAACAGGTAGCCAGCCAAGAAGAAAGCTTCTGCAACTAAGGCAGCAGAGAGAAAGATGAAAAGAGAAAGACAAAAAGATGAAAGAGAAAAATACTGAATTAAAACCCAATAGACTATGTGTACCATTAAATTAGGTATTATCAGTTGCATCAGCCCAAAATACCTTCCTTGCTTGTTTGCAACTAAACTGCCTGTGAAGTAATCCTGTAATTTAATGCATCTGAAGACACAGAAGGGGAAAAAAAGAATTAAAGCACTACTAGTTGTTAGCATTATCAGTTGTCTGAGACAGCTCATCTGAACACACAGAATGAAAACAGGAACTGGAGCTCAATGCTTCAAACACTGAAAGCCAGATGAAATCTCAGCAATTCAGCACTGTGATCCCAGCCCTACAGCAATATGGAAAACAAGATCAGAGATGCCTCTGTGAATTATAAGAGCTAGCATAAATGTATACAACATACTCTTCACTCTTACACCTACTAATTTTTACCAGGATGACCTTCAGCCTCTAGACAACAGCTAGCTTCTTCCTCCACAGAAAGCCAAAGCTGCACCTCAAAATAACAAATAAAAAAAACTCCCAACACATTCCTGTTGAAGTGTTCAGAAATTAGCCAGAAACTACTCCCAGTAGTTTGGCTCACGAAAGAGAAATAAAAGCAAAGAAGTAATTGCTGACTTGACTTGTTGTCTCTTCCGACTTTCAGGTGCAGAAATCTTTTTAATCATGGAACTGCTTTTTTTTTTTTAAATAGCACACAATAGGATCTGCCCCCAAAAAACCCACCAGTTTCCATTAATTTCCACTGCACTCCGTGCACTTCAGAAGCCTAACCCACAACGTTTAACTCACGTAGACACTACAGAGCATAAATAACAGCCCCTCTCCTGCCTGGCATAACCAGCACAACCATCCCATGGAGCGACAGCCACAAACGTTCTAGGAGAGGCTCAGCACCGTGCGTGCACCTTGCAAACTCTGGGGACAGCTGGCCATGAATCCACCTTTTGCAACAACTGAACATGCAGCAAAGCGAAGAGAAAGTCTAGTTATTTTTTTTAAGTACGCCTGACTGGGGTATCTGCTCCTCTCCGTCCGTTAGTTTTTCACTTGACACCTTTCGGAAAGGACGCCCGGACCCCCAGGAGCCTCGGCACGGGCTGTCGTGTCCCCGCGGGCTTCATCCCGCAGCAGCTCGTACCCCGGGGATGCGGGATGCGCGGGGAAAGGACGGGGATGCGCGTGGGCGGGGGTGC
>NW_009953332.1:1222135-1248128 GCF_000747805.2 Chaetura pelagica
GGGGGTCCCGGCACCGCCCCCAGGACCCCGGCACCGCCCCGGGGGTCCCGGCACTGCCCCCCGGGCCCCGGGAGGGGCTCCCCAAGGCCGCCAGCCCGGCCCTCTCGGCCTGTCCCCCTTTGTGTTGCTGCGCCGGGCGCATCCCTGTCCCGAATTTACCTTTTTTCCCTCATTTCTAGGCTGCGGCTTTGAGTCCCGCTGCTGAGAGAGCTCGGACGCCCCGTTTCCTTCCGTCTGCGCAAGGCGGTGACTCCCAGCCTGGCGCTGGGGTCTGGGATGTCCCTTCTCTGGTGCGGGTCTGGGGTCCTTGTTGCCGGGAATTCTGCGGGAAAATCGTGGATCTTTCAGCGCTGTGAGCGCAACAGGTTTAAAAAAAAAAGACCCCCACACGCTCAGGATTCACTGGCAGTGGTTCCAGGCTGGCATCGGGGTCCCTGGGGCGTTAGGAAGCAGAGGAGCCCTGAACAGCTGGAAGTCTTGGCTGTAAACCCAACAGTTCCTCTCGCAGGAATCCCTGGAAAGATTTTTCTCCTCCTTAACATTTCCTTGAAGTCTTTTTTACTAGGGTTCCTTCTAGAATAAGCCACCCCAAGATGCCAGAAACCTTGTAGGTTTTCACTGGATGTGAGATCCCCTCCTGTGGGACCCTCTGCTGAGTTCCCTGGACATTCATTCTCAATTCACTTAGCTTAGCAAAACCATTATTTTTTTTTTTAAATTAGCACTGTTCAGTGATGTCCCTCCAAAGAAAAAAAACCCAGCCACAGGGCTGTATCCAACTGAAGGCAATACAGCCATAGCGTGGAGCTCCTGCTTTTCCCCACATGGTGCCTTTCTTGGCACAAACCATTATGAAGTTTCTCCTTTTTCCTTCTCTGCCTGTTATTACAATTTATTTATTTATTTATTTTCCCCCCTAGCCCTTTGGAAAAATATTAGAGCTGGCTAAAAAGACTGATAGCAGCTGGGGAAAAAAAATACATAGCACCTGCTGCTACGTAACATTTTCAACGAAGCAGAATTAAAGCCTCAGGTAGTTTTACACTACAGCTCACACTAGAATGAAAAGGTCTGTATTCACAGGCAGCACGAGAGACAAATGAAGTTTGGGAGATTACATTCTTGTACAAACTGAGCCCTCTGCAGATGGATAGTGCTGATTAGTTTTGATTCTGTCTACTGCATTTATCTTCCCAGCCTACCACATGAGATGAAGTTAGATGGGCCTTACTTAGCAGACTAGGTTGGCTAATGCTGTACAAATCAGATGGAAACAAATATTGCATTAGTAGGGGCTGGCCAAATGAATTTGCTCATTATAATTACTCAGTGAGAAACAAGATACTTACCTTGCCAGTTCCCTGCTTACTTTACACTAGTCTGTGCTTTTAGGTTGTTGCTTCCTGCTAATTAAAAACTAAATATTGTTGTAGCATTTCCCTTATATATATATAAAAATACAAATACAATAGTTGAAGTTATTAAAATCTTATTGTTAAAAAACCTCATATTTTCTGTGGTTTCAGTGCCAGGATTAGGTTCTATGTTGAAGCAAGTTAATCCCCAGTACTCGTGCCACCATGTTTCTCTGCCATTTTCTCACAACTGAGGTTTCTTGCTGCTACTTGTGTGGTTACATTGTTTTTTTCTCTACTGGGCTGAAAAAGAGAGTAAGAAAAGAATCAGCTTTTAAACTGTGTCTCAGCTGATGTCAGATGCTTCAGTTGTGAAACTGAATATCAACATTGCTCCTCTTTGCCCTGGGCAGCTTGGGCTCAGTTCAGGGTGCGTATGTAATATACTTCCTTTGTATAGAAAAGCCTGTAAGTGCCATTATTAAATCAGCTCAGAGGCTCAAGGCAGCCCTGGAGGACTGAGACCTGATACTCCCATGCCTCCAGACTGAATCCCAGGAACCAGGAGTGTTTTTACCCGTGTTGCTGACAAATTGACTGTAAACATTTTCTCCTTATCGAGTATGACTCATCAGTTCACAGAATAACACAAATTGTTTGGGTTGGAAGGGACATTGAAGATCATCTCCTTCAAACCCTCCTGCATGGGCAAGGGCACATCCCACGAGATCAGGTTGTTCTAAGTCGTGTCCAGCCTGGCCTTGAGCACTTCCAGGGCTGGAGCATCCATACTTTCCCACTCTTGGAGCTATTCTCTGAAATATATCACAAGTACTTCAACACAGCTTCAGAATACCATTGCTGCTATAATTTAATACATTTATAGTCAGCATAAATTGTATATATTGAGCATGTGCACATCTGCTGTGTCTTACAGACTTACAGACTATGTTTAGTCTTGCCTACCCTAAACATGGAAATTATTTCATTGACTGAGACATTTTTAAAGAAAAGCCTTCCAACATGCACCATTTAAACAGCAAAGGTTTTCCTTGTACACTGATTTAAATAAGCAAACTTCTAGAAGCTAGAAAAGTTTATGAGACATTATTATAGATGCTATAATTCCTAGTAAATTACCCATATTTATTGTTGCCAACTTATATTGTTAAAATTGATTTTTTAATGTATAAAATAATTTGTATTCATAGTATATTTGCTTTTAAAGCAGATAAGAATCACAATTAATTAATACATCCTGCAAATGTGTCAGTACTCTGAGGATTATGTCAGGGACTCAAATATGAGTCTTCTAAAGAGGAAACGGACAAATAATTTCAACATGATGTTACCTAATCTGAGTATTTATCAGAAAATACCGTCTGTTTGTTTGCACTTGGGGAATATATTCTAAAAAAGTCAAAGAGAGCAAACGCTGTGATCTGTGCTTTCAAGAAGCAGAACAAAACAGCAAAAAATTAACTCAAATGGTTTTCTGTAACAGCAAGAGCTACAGAGAAAATAATTACAGCCCACTACAGTAGCAGGGCTGTCGTTTCTGTCAGCTACAGTCAGTGTTAACAAGTGAAACTTCACTCACTATTTTTTCAATGCCAGAGCACGAAGCAAGCTTGTATGACACCATACCTGGGCCTGATCCAAAGACCAGTTAAGTTTACACCTCAGTGCTGAGAAAACTCTCATACAGGAGATTCCCTTTATCCTGTGTTATCATGTATACATAATAAATACTACAGTATGGAATTCTTGTAAGTGAACCAAAATGTTAATTTCCTTGCTAATTTTTTAGTGCTGTCTGGAGACTACTTCTGGGGACAAAGTGACTGGGAAACAGAATATTATTCTGTTTTTCCCTTGAAGCAAAATCTCAGTCTGTTTTTCCCTTGAGATGTTTTTGCAGCAGGAGGGGGAAGCACGGGGGTATCTGCAGCTGTTTAGAAAGATCGCAAAACCTGGAGGCTCCTCACATGAGCAGATGTGATAACAGTAATTCTCCTTCCTGTGTTTTGGCTTCAGTAATGCAAAAACACCTGCCAGTTAGATAACTGTAAGTGCTACATAGACCCTGTGGTTCTAATTGTTATTCTGTATAGTAATAACTCAAATATGATTACTTTACTCTTAATAAGTCCCCTCACTTGAAGCCTTGCTTAAAAATACTTTTAAGATATTTATTTCATGCTATCAACATTGCCTGCTGTCACAATCCGGTATTCGGATACGTGGCAATTTTTTATAAAGGTGATCCCAACTGGTGAAATTAAGACGCAAACGAGGTCAGATGTCACGTGCACAACAAACTTTTATTAGAATAACACAGCAAAGGTCCCTAGAGCGAATAGGACAGGGAGGAAAACAGAGACAGAAAAGAGAGGAGAGAGCAGAGAGATAGAGGACAGCAAGCGAGAGAGCATAGTTACCACCCACGGTGCAGGGATGTCGTCGGTGGGAAAGAGGTTTCTGGTGGAAAAGTACTTCCAATGCACCCATAAAGTCCCAGACTTTTATACAGTTCTTGCCCACTGCCCCCCCACTTTTCTTTCAGGAGTAGGGAAAAACTCCTATCTTCTCCGTGCTCCTCCGGGATAGGAAGGGGGGCAGGTATGGCCCCGGGTCAAGGCCTGCAGATAGTCTTTTTTGGGATAATTGCTGAGATCTCTGCATAACGAAGGGGAGGATGAGATGACTGACACCACAGGTTTAATTTATTGCAGGGGAGTATCCTGCTCCCAGAGCCAGCTGCAGATCTCTTTAGTCCGTCAACAAATGTTGTTTTTCAGATGTCACAAGACACACAACAGATATCTTGCACTTATCTCTTGGATTGTTCGAGACAAAGTAAATTCTGAATGCCACACCTGCACACAAATGAAAAGAAAAATAATAAAATCTGTGACTTTTAAAAAAACTGCTGTGTACAGTACAATGAAAACTCAATTTTTCATTTCTGCTGAATCTTTCACACTGAAAATGTTATTAGAAAGCTTCCTTTAGTGTTCTGCAGGATCTCTTCCTCCAGGATAAGCCAAAATAGAATGAATAAACAGAGCTGGGGTGCAGCCATGCTGTACGTGCATGGCTAGGATGGGCTGCAAGATTGATGAGGGCAGGGGGGCAAGAAGGGAACGTAGCCTGGAGAAGCAGAGCAGGAGAGAGCAAGAAAGACCTCCAAAAAATTAGCAAAAAACCCCAACTGTCTCAAGAACTGCAGTGTTTCCTGGTATTAATTATCAAAAGCACCACTCATCAGTTTGCCTGGTTTAAGCAGATCCTAAAGCATGCGGGGATGCATGTTTAAAGGAATGCACACGTGGGGGTGGGTGGTTGATTTTGGTTGAGATAACATCCAGGGAATATTCTACCCACACTGGCAAGGTACCCAGAGCAGAGATGTTAGTCTAGTGAAAGTTGCTTCCCACAGTGGTTGCAAAACTCCAAGGGAGAGAAAAAGAAACTGCAGATGGTAAAGGAGAAGCAGGAACTGATAATTATATGGCTCCACATGGATATCTGATTAAGCTCACTTTAAATATGGCTGTGCAACTCTAGAAATGTGCTTTTGCAGAACAGGCTATATACCCAATTACAAACACAGAATCTCTTTGCTAAGAATGCAATAATTAGCACAGATGTATAATGCTTATCCAGAAGTACTTGTTTTGGGGAAGAACATTTTGCTGAGAAATTACAGGTGTATTAACTCCACAAGTACATGAGAGTGCTTTGCTGCAGCTGGAGACAACAATTCTGATTGACTTTATGTGTGTATACTTGGAGAATAAATAAATTCTTGCCAACTTCTGTGACTTTGTCATTAGTTTTCACATACTAATTCCATTAATTCCTCTGATTAATCACATCTCAACAACAACCAGGTGATCAGGCCCAGTCAATATGGGTTCATGAAAGGCAGGTCCTGCTTCATTAATGTGATCTCCTTCTATGACATGGGCCAACAGTGTGGCTTGCAGCCCAGAAAGCCAACCATGTCCTGGGCTGGATCAAAGGAAGTGTGGCCAGCAGGTCCAGGGAGGTGATTCTCCCCCTCTGCTTTGCTCTTGTGAAACCCCACCTGGAGTATTGTGTCCAGTTCTGGAGCCACCTATATTAGAAGGTAAGAGATCAGAGAAGATAGTGATAGGACAAGGGGTAATGGTTTTAAACTGAGAGAGGGGAGATTTAGGTTAGATATTAGGAAGAAATTCTTCACTATAAGGGTGGTGAGGAACTGGAATGGGTTGCCCAGGGGGTTGTTGATGCCCCATCACTGGAGGTTTCTAAGACCAGGTTGGATGAGGTTTTGTGCAACCTGGTCTAGTGGTTCCCTGCTCATGGCAGGGGGGTTGGAGCTTGATGATCTTTAAGATCCCTTCCAACCCTCTTCTGTGATTCTATGATTTCTTTGTTCCCACCAGAAACTTAGCTCCCTACCAATAGATTTATGATGCAGTTCTTTTTGAGACCTTCAGAGAAAATACTGAAATCTTGGAATATGGGCAGTCTGGTGCTCCTACAGTATTTGCTGTGGATGACAGTGCAAACACAATAAACATGCAGAAGACTTAAGGTGCAGACAAGCTTTTATATTTAGTTTTGTATCAGTGGCCTCTTTTATGTGGCTGGGAGTGTCTGTGTTTGTTCTAAGGGTGTTACAGACATTGGAAATGCTAGTTTTCACACTATACATTTGAGGACATAGAGGCATATGAAAGCCTTATGAATTTTTAAATTAAATTTGCAAGGTAGTAGTTATAATTTTAAAGATTGTCATCTAGGTTGTAGTTATTCTCTAAAAGTCTTATTCATAAAGAAGTCTTATAAAAACTGTAGAGGGTTTCAGAGTTAGGAACCTGTGATTACCTCAACAACTCAGGGTTTTCTAATATGAAGTATTGGCAAAAGAAAGGTACAGTAGACCTCAAGGCAATTTCAATGAAATTAAGGCAAGTCTAAGCATTTTGCATTTTCCTGTAAGAAAAAAAAAATTAAAAAAAAAATAAAAAAAAAATCAGCACATTCATTGATGTGGTATTCACTGAAAATCAAATTGGTTAGTAAGTTCTTTCTTCACTAGAGCCCAACTCTGCTTCAGTTAAAGCCAGTGTAGAGTGGCTGTGGGATCTGGCCAATGAACAGGATAACAAAGAGGTAGCATCTGTACCTCACAATATTACCCCAGAAATATTTTAGGATTTGTTTTATTACTGTTTGTGAATTAGTGTGTTGAAATATTCTTAATGTAATTACTATTATAAGCTGCAGTAACACAATAATTAAAATATGGAAAAAAGATCACCATCCGTGTTCATTTCACTTGCAAGTCCAGAAAAGAAAAATATATGTGAGACTTAGTTTGACCAACTAATAAAACTTGCTATTAGGCAGAAGTCTAATAAAGTATTGTAAATCATAAGACACCAGATAATTATGTTAAAACTGTCATAATCACATACTTAAAATACATTAGAAAATACAGTTTTCAGTACTTCATCTGAAGTCATATTTTTGGCATAGATGGAAGAACAGAGAAGTACTGTGTATTTCTTATCTGGTATTGAGGGAGATAAATATAGCATTTTGAGATATAAACATACGAACACATAAACATATATCCAACAACAGCAATGGTATTCTTCTGGCAGCTGTAGGCATTTGGAAGAAGTCTCATAACTGCCTGCCCTTTTTCTTGTGGGGGGACTTCAGCTTCACAGAATCACAGAATTGTCACAGTTGAAAATAACCTGTAAGATCACGGAGTCCAACTGTCAACCCAGACAAAACCACCATGCTCATTAGAGCATGCCCTGAAGTGCCACACCTACGTATTTTTTTAACGCCTCCAGGGATGGTGTATCCAGCACTTCCCTGGACAGCCTGTTCCAGTGCCTGAATACTTTCAGAAAAGAAACTTGTTCAAGTCTCAGCCTTCCCTGGAGCAACTTCAGGCCATTTCCTCCCATCCTATCGTTATTCACTTGGGAGAAGAGGCCAGTGCCCACCTCACTACAACCTTCTTTCAGGTAATTATAGAGAGCAATGAGGTCTCCCCTCAGCTTCCTCCTCTCTGAACTAAACAATCCCAGTTCCCTTAGCCTCTCCTCATATGACTTGTTCTCTGTATCCTTCACCACCTTGGTTGCTCTTCTCTGGACATGCTTGAGCAACTCAATGTCCTTCTTGTAGTGAGAGGCCCAGAACTGAACACGGAACTCAAGGTGCAGCCTCAGCAAAGCCAAGTAGAGGGGGACAATCACTTCCCTACTCTTGGTCACACTGTTCCTGAAAGAAGCCAGGATGCTGTTGGCCTTCTTGGCCACTTGGACACCTTGCTGGCCATGTTAAGCTGGCTGTCAACCAGCAATCCCAGGTCTTTTTCTTTTGGGCAGATTTCCAGCCACTCTTCCCCAGTCCTGTAGTCCTGCCTGAGGTTGTTGTGGCCAAAATGGAAGACCTGACCCTTGGTCTTGTTGAACCTCATACAATTGGCAGTAGCCTGTTGATTCAGCCTTCCTAGTTGTTTCCTGGAAACACAATACAGCAGAGAGGTAACAGTTCCAGAGATTCCTAGAGTGTGTGTAGGATAACTTCCAAACACAGCTGGTTAGGGAACCAAAGAGGGAAGGCACCCTGCTGGACCTGCTGTTGGTCAGCAGAGATGGGCTTGTGGAGGATTTGACACCTGGAGTCTGTCTTGGGCATGGTGACCACAAATTGATAGATTTCTCTATTCTTGAAGAAGTAAGGAGGGTGGTCAGCAAAACTGCCACCTTGGACTTGAATCAGGCAGACTTTGGCCTCTTTTTTAGACTGGATGACAGAGTTCCTTGGGAGGCACTTCTGAGCGGCAGAGAAGGCCAGGAACATTGGACCTTCTTCAAGAAGGAAGAAGGTGCAGGAGCTGGCCATCTGTGTGTGCTGAAAGACAAGCCAGTGGGAAAGACTGGCCTGACTGAATAGTTGCATCTCCAGAAAAAAAAAAAAGGAGACTTTATAGCCTTTGGAAGAAGGGACAAGCCACTCAGGAGGACTACAAAGATGTCTTGAAGCTATGCAGGAAGAAAATTAGAGGGCTGAAGCCTATATTGAGATTAATCTAGCTCCAGCCATTAAAGACAACATAAATGCCTCTACAAATACAGTAGCAACAGGAGGAATAAGGAGAATAATTTATTGGATTCAGGGGGAATCATGGTGATAAAGGATGAGGAAAAGGCTCAGGTATTTAATGCCTTCTTTGCCTCAGTCTTTAGTAGTAGGACCAGTTTTTTTTGCTGGATACCCAGTTGTAAGACATGGACAGGGAGCAGAAGGAAGCCCCCAGAATCCAAGAGGAGATGCTGCACCACTTAGACTTATTCAAGACTATGGGGCTGGATGTGCCCATAGTGTACTGGGGAAACTGGTAGAAGTGCTCACCAAGCCAGTTTCCAGTATTTATGAGCAAGCTTGGCTAACTGGGGATTTCCCAGTTGACTAGGGACTGGCAAATGTGAGGCTTATCTACTAGAAGGCCTAGAAGGAGGATCCAGGAAATTACACGCCTGTCAGCCTGACCTCAGTGGCAGGGAAGGTTATAGAGCAGACAGTGCTGAGTGTCTGCATGTGTGGGAAAACCAGGTGATCAGGCCCAGTCAACATGGGTTCATGAAGGGCAGGTCCTGCTTCATGAATATGATCTCCTTCTATGACATGTACTGAGTGAGGGAAAGGCTGTGGATGTTTTCTACCTAGACTTTAGTGAAGACTTCAACACTATTGCCACAACATTCTCCTGGAAAAACTGGCTGCTCAGGGCTTGGACAGGTGTATGCTTTGCTGGGTAAAACACTGGCTGGATGGCCAGGCCCAGAGAGTGGTGATGAATGGAGTTAAATCCAGTTAGTGGCAGGTCACAAGTGGTGTTCTCCAGGGCTCAATGTTGGGGCCAGCTTTCTTTAATAACTTCATCAATGATCTGGTTGAGGGGATCAAGTGCACACTCAGTCACTTTGCAGATGACACCAAGTTGGGTGGGAGTGTTGATCTGCCTGAGGGTAGAAAGGCTCTACAGAGGCACCTGGATGGGCCAAGGCCAGTTGTATGAGGATCAACACGGCCAGGTGCTGGGTCCCACACTTGGGTCACAACAACCCCAAGAAATGCTACAGGCTTGGGGAAGAGTGGCTGGAAAACTGCTGCACATCTAATGCTGTGCTCAGTTTTGGGCCCACCACTGCAAAAAAGACATTGAGGTGCTGGAGCCTGTCCCGAGAAGGACAATGAAGCTGGTGAAGGCTCTGAAGATCAAGCTTTATGAGGAGCATTTAAGGGAACTGTGGTTGTTTAGTTTGGAGAAAAGGAGGCCAAAGGGAGATCTTACAGCTCTCTGCAACTACCTAGAAGGAGGTTGTAATGAGGTGAGGGTGGGTCTCTTCCAAGTGACAAGAGATAGAACAAGAGGAAGTGGTCTCAATTTGTGCCAGGAGAGGTTTAGATTGGGTGTTAGATTAAACTATTTCTATCATTCTGTGATTTCTTGCATGGCTGTAATTGCAGCTATGGGAATCCAGAATAAACATGATTTAGTAGCTGTGGGCTGTTGTCTGATAAAGTACTCCCTCTAATGGGAGTTCTGTATGTGTTTTCAGTAATTCTGAAAATTCAGAAAAAGGGAGGCTTGATTCAGGGTTCTCAAGCTGATAGTGATTACCTCTTCCATTTTTAAGTGTTGCTTTAGCTATATCTGTCCAGTTGTTCCCCAGTCAGCCTTCAGGACTGTTATAGCAGTGTCTTTTCACTGCACAGCTTTTTGTATACCTCAGTTAGGAGGCAGAAGGGATTATGGATCCCAAAAAAACCGTACAAGCACTCAGGCTGCCACTGGGAGAAAAAAAAAAAAAATTAAAAAAAAAAAATTGAGAATAAAATAAAAGATTCCACAAAAATTCAGAAGGAAGCTGCAGCATGTTTTTATGTTACTAAGCCGTTCTGGGACTCTATGGATACCACACACCAACTACAAGTGACTATAGAGAAGTTTCGTCTCTGCAAGTTTAAGATACTTTTATTTTTTTTACTATGGCTGTATTTGATTTCAGCACATTGCTTCTTACTTCCTGAAAGCAATGCTATTTATTCTTCATTATTCTTTAAAACTCACTTGTTGAATCCTACTAAGCAGGCTCTGCCAGTACTGGAAGTATTGTTTAATTTCACCTGGCTTCTAGTGGTAATTAATAGGCAGAGCTATATTCTAATAAAAACCACAAGCTGCATGCATATTCTAGACTTCTGGATGAGGGCTGGTGGAAGGGTGAAGCAGAAGCTGCACATCTTGCATCACTCAGCTGAAGAAATCTGAATAGTGAAGACCACACGTCAGTGAGCAGAGGACTTGCAGTGCAGAAGTGATATTGGTGACACACCAAAGCTGAACTTGGCACTCCAGAAAAACCCTTAATTCACAGAGCTGTGGGTTCTGAAAAGTGTAGAGGTGGTGTGCTATCCTGGGGTGTGAAGGTGTTCACAGCTGATTTCATTACCTGGACTGAAGCAGAGATGAGGTAATCTTCCCAGAAGCACAGGAGCAGAGCTCCTGTGAAGTGATATTGGTGACACACCAAAGCTGAACTTGGCACTCCAGAAAAACCTTTAATTCACAGAGCTGTGGGTTCTAAAAAGTGTAGAGGTGGTGTGCTATCCTGGGGTGTGAAGGTGTTCACAGCTGATTTCATTACCTGGACTGAAGCAGACAGAGATGAGGTAATCTTCCCAGAAGCACAGGAGCAGAGCCCATGTAGGCCCATTCACTCTGTAATTGCCAGTGGATTTCTGGTAGAGATTTCAGCAGTCACTGAACACCGGTGTACAGCTATCACCACATGCATACAAAGGTTGTTGCAATGTTCAGGTTCCTCAGATGGTCACAAACTTTGTCTTCACTTATAGTGGGAGAGACTTTGTGGCAATGCTCAAAAACTTCCCTATGCCTGCTCAAAGAGTAAGGGGCTTTTTGTTAGTAGGGGTCTCTTGGCCTACGGGTGGGTATTTTAGTGTGCTAATAGCTTATTAATATGCTAATACAGTGATTTAAGTTACTCAGTGCTTTCCTACCTAGTGCTTAAGGCTGTAACCAAGACAAGCTGTGGGGAGTGCTCCTTCCCATCCCTTCCACCTGCCTTCCAAGTTTCTTGCAGGCCTGTCTCAAGGCCGGGCTGCTGACCTCTTGGGATGTGTTTTTCTCTAACTGGAATCTGATTTTATCTAATTCTTACTGTTTAATTCCTATGAAAGATCAATTTTTATTATTTTTTCCCTTTTATGTGATTTTTTTTTTTTCAAAATGTGATTCTTTCCCCCAAATTTTACTTATTTCAATTGGCAACTACATCACTTCTAGTTACCCTAACAAGTTCTCTGAAAAATCAGCTCACTACCCGAGCATGAACGAGTAATGAAGACTAAATGACAAAAGAATCAACAACACAAATCTGATCTTACTATGTCCACATGTGTCCCTCTCCCAGGGGCTCTCTCCTGCTGCAAGGCACAGCTCCCAGGTTGTGCCCAGGCAATCAGCTTGACTCACAGCCATGCTGGCTGTGGCTCAAACCCAAAAAGCCATAAGAAATAAGCAGTAAGGTTTGTGCAGCCATGCCCAAGGGTGGCAGGGCAGGAGCTATTAGCAAGGAAGTATAGTGGATGGAATTGGTCAAGGTCAATCTTACAAGTTTCTGAACCAATGGGACACTCTCCCATGTCAGCTCAGGGATCACAATACCTACGGTGGGCATGGAGGGGAAATGTATCTTCATGCAGTTCTGCTTCCAGGCTTGGTCAGACTCCTCTGTGGACAACTCCCAGTACCTAAATAGAGCTAGGAAGAGCTGCTGTCTCTTGAAAGACCTATTAGCTTTTGATGATTGTGCTCTGGGTAGCATTTCCAAGGTAATAGTTCTCTGCTGCTAAATTAACAAAAAAACTGGCTAAGGATAGGATTATTTGTTCTGTAATGGGATTAAACTTTCAGCAGCTATTTTCAAGAAGCTCTCTATGTATGCTTGTAGATCTGTGCACCTGCATTTTGTTTTCTGTCAAGTAAGACTCTGAGTTTATTACTATTCTGATATCCCTGTGTCTTATTGGGAGTTTGGACCTTAGTAGTCCCAAATGTGTAGGTACTATTTGCACTTATTTCCCCAAAAAGTTTTCATGTTTGCAGTGAGTACACTCAGTGTACATGGAGTTCTTAGTTGCATATGAAAGTCCTACATGTACTACAGTGTTCCCTCCTCAATCACAAGAATGTAAATTTAGAATGATATTTCCTCTAGAAATTTCTCTAGGCAGGACAGGAAGGTTATAAATGGTTTTAAGTCACACCTTCCTAAGTTTCAGGTACTCTGTTGATTTTCTCCCAGGCAAGAGTTTTACTTGGATCATTGTAAAATTGTTTTACACTCACCATTGACTGCCTTGCACATGAAGAATTTTTGGAATCCTAAAGCTTAGTTCCTCATGGTTTAAGAGATTTGGTTATTAATTCCAAATGGCATCTCACAAAGGGCCAAATTCCATCCAGGGATAAATGACTGCTCATCCATGCCAACTTTAATGGGATCTGCTCTGCTCAGCAGGGGATAGGATTTTATAAAAGGCTCTCGATTCTGCACCCATTTACAGAAGTAAATACTGTATAGTTCTCTTGAAGTATTATTGAAATGGCAAACATTTAATAGCTGCAAGAGGACAAAAATACCTAAAAACTTGAGTTAACATTCCTACTGATTAAAAAAAAATAAAAAATTAGACTTTGTAGACAGAAATCTTATCTCATTAATGAAAGGTGCTATGCCTTGTAGCAGCCAGTGAGTGGAAAAACAAGTTTTATAACAAAGAGCAGGGAAACAGACTCACTTAACATTAATAGCAAAGATCCATTAGCTCATTTTTATTACCTTCTGTAGAAAAGGACGATTGTATCAATCATAGGTTTTTATCCCCTTTGACAGAAGTTCTGCAGGAAGAAACAAGAAGATGCAAGATACAGACTAGATCTTAAGTAAATATAAATGCAACTTATTTAGATTTTAAACATTTCAGGAAAAATAACACTATTTGGAGATCAGTATTTCTATGAACACAAAACGAAACAGATCATAAGTATGTAGAAATCTTCAAAGTCCTTGTTATTTGTTTCCACAGAAATTTTGTATTTCTATGACGAGGGACCTACAGCTTTGAAGCCAGCTTCTGACCATTGGATTAAATAGTTAGCCAGCTACAAAACAGAATATGAAGATGCAGTAACCTGGAATAAACCACATTTTTCAGGAGAGTAATCTAAAATTAAGCTTCAATATGTAACATTTTCTAAGATAATATAGAAGTGTCTAACTTAAAATTACAACAGACAAATTGACTTTTATTAGGTAAGGCAAACATCCAACAGGATACTTGTTTAGACACATTATGGAAAACTTAAAAATACTCAAACTCATGCAAAATTAAATAATTTTTTTCTCTTTAAATTACCCACTTGCCATCCTCCAGCCTGACAACTGGGAATTTTCAAAATGAGGAGCAGGGGAAAGAATTGCAAGACAAAATGGAATGAGACCTCTTAGATGTGTACATCAGTTTGGGCTTTTTTTCGCTCTTCACTTTTACTTTTTACTTTTTTTATTTTGGTTTGGGCTTACATTATTTCAGCTTATTCTTCACTTAGATCCTCAGCACATTTTCTGCATTTGCCTCCTTTTATTTTAAAAGGTGTTAGAGCCTGTAAACCAGAAATTATTCCTTTAGAAAAATCTTAGTTCACTTCATTAGGTTTGGGAATAATTTATTTCTGCTTCAGCAGAGTAAAGTGCTTTTTTTATGTTTCAGTTAGGTAGAGAAACAGCAATACTGCTTAAAGAAGTTAAAAAAAAAATCCCCAAACTGAAAAGGTTAGGTGGATCACAGTAGTACCTCCAGACTGAGCCAAGTGCTGCCTGTGACCCTCCATGAGAGGAAGCAGGGGAGCCCAGAGGCCTGGCCAGCAGTGCTGGGGTGTTGGGAAAGCCTGTGGCACTTTGTCCTGCAGCCTCGAGGTTTGGAGTGTCATGCAAGGCTGTTGGTGCTGATGTCATGTGTGGGGAGTTGTTCCTTGCAGCTCTCAGGGCTGCACCCTTTTCTAGCACAACAGCGGCTGCTGCAGCACCCGTGAGAGGGAGCAGCTCAACATCCCCAGCTCCCCCAGCCCCTGCAGCAGCCCTGGCTGAGCTGAGGTGGAAGAGCTCCCCAGCACCTCATCAGCTACCCCTGAAGGGGGTCCCAGCAGCTCCCAGCTCTGTCCCTGTTCCCACCCATGGTGGGGAACAAGAAGAGCTGCAGGAGCCAGAGGAGGGCCCTCCTTGTCGATTTTTCAGAAACTACAGCCCTTACCAAACCTGTCCACAGAATTAATAACCCCACATGTGCCAACTGCCTGCCTCTCATAACACTGGAGTGAAAGCCATGTGTTTTTATTTTAAATTATGGTCAAGATAAGGAGAATCAGAGTAAAACATTTAGACATCTTTTAGGTGGTAGTAAGCTTCAGGATAAAGTTTCCTGCTAGCACAATGAAGATGGTACAGAGACTAGCAGAGCATTGCTGCCTGGCTTGATGTTTTTAACTGGATTCAATACCAGTTGTTGCAGATGCCCAGCAGGCTCTTGGGGAATGTGGGTCAACTATTAAGATGTACAAAGCCACTTTCTGATCTCACCATCACTACCTTTCAATTAAAATAATTATTTGGATCTTCTTTTGAAGGCATCAAAGTAAACACTGGGTCATCCCAGGCTTGCTTGAGAATTTTGGTAAAGAACAGTTACTAAGCCTGGAGGGCATAAAAGCATTTTAATGAGACCATCTACCAGGAAGGGGAAGAAAATCTGTAATGTTGTAGTTATACTTGAAGTGGTGCTTTCACAATCCACTGTAAGACTGAACCATTAATAAACTATTTTTTCCTGTGACACCAAAAAGCACTGCTTTCTTGTCTGAACTTGGGATGTAAGGAAGAAAAGCATCTTTGGTCACAATCAAGATGTGTTTTAAAACCACAGCATGTTTCCCTCATTTTCATTGCCTGCTTCAGGTATAACAGAGATGGTTTATTCCTTAAGCTGCCGTAGGTTAAGGGACAGAGGGGGCATTTGTCCTGGCCGTACGCAGCCCACATTTGCAGTAAAATTGATACCTCAATCATACCTGCCTATCAGAGAAACTTAGGAATACAAAACTCTACCCTTAGAGTTGCATTTTCTGCCTGTAAAACATCAGATACTAAGCAGTCAGCCATATCTGTTGCTAGACAAAACACAGACCCCACAATCCAGTTTGGTACAATGCTGTCCTGACTCAGGACAGACTAAACAAGTTGAGTATGTGGGAGCGAGAGAGAAAACTTTTAACCTTACCCTTGCTTTCTACTTTTGCAGTCAAAACCCTTAATTATTTAGTAAACCATACAATGGGTTTTGCTCTATGTTTAAGAACTCTTTCTTCAAATATTGTTGCCCTTTAAATATCAGCTCTTGACAATACAGAATTGTTCAATATTATAACTTCATTATGAGTTTCAGTGACATGCTTCACTTCTGAGATTCTAAGACTCCAGGTGAACAAAATCTACATGCAGAAGGTTGTTGTGGTGCTTGAAAGTTAATTAATTCATTAATATTTCAGGAATATTTTAAATGAGAAATTAGTGCCTATTCACAGAAAACACAACTTACTAGTGACAAAGTATTTTAGACATCATACATGTCAGTCACATCTGTTCAGTTGTATCAAAAACAACACTCAACATAAAAGTTGGCTTCAGCTGAACTTACAGACCGCACAACAGCCTTCTGCATCAAGTAAAAATAATATTTTACATACTGCTGGTTTTTATGTCTCACCATAGAAAAACCAGAACTTCTGCAAGCTACACATTAACTTTGTCCTATTGCACATGTGGGGAGCAACACAGAAACATGAATTGCACAGTAAAGGGTATAGAGTCTACCTGGATGTAGAATCTACAGACCCTTGAGGGGAACACAGGTTAGCAAAATCTCACTAATGTAAGTGGGGACTTTCAAACAAAAAGGTCTGCTTAAGTTGGGTTTGTTTTTAGGTATGGAAAAAGTCTACACATAATAGGTAGGAAGCTCAAACCTCTATTATAACATGGGGGATTAAGCTACTGCAGAACTGTAAAACATACATTGCTCAAGAGTGCTTATTTACAAGGTTGATATTCAAAGGTCATTAACCATTAAACTTAAGTTTCTTTCACAAACCAATCTGTTTTAGAGGTCTTAATCCTCTAATACTGCTATTCTTGTCAACACATTGTCATATTAAGGACATACAATCCTTTATATAAAGACTAAATTTATACTGTTTTTTCCCTTCAGTTGTAATGAGGCACTGCTCACTTGATGACTTTGTTAGCTTTAGCAAATTAAGTATGAAGCATGTGGTTAAAAAATATCCTGAATTCTTAAATCTAACATTTGGCTAAAACAAAATCTTGAGGAACAATCACTGCAATGCAGAGCTGTTACCTAGAAAAATCATAGCAGTTTTTGAAGACTCAAACAAGTAATAGGACCATTAACATCTTTCATGCTGTTAAAACTAGCTAAGAATTGTGTTAAGTTCTTCAGCATCAAGTATTTCCCATGTCTCTGCAGGTTATGAAAACAAGAAGCCATGGGATTAAAAGAAGGGCTCATTTAATGTTTTATAGAGACTTTGTTATCAAGAACATCAGTTAACTAGAAGATCTCCAAATCATGAGCATTATCAATCTCAATAGTATCTTCAGGTTCCATCTTTGCCTCATGATGCCCCTCCTGTAGGTCATCCAGGGAAGCCAGAGCCTCATTCGTATCACTAGCAAAAGTCTCACGAGATGCATCATCATATTCTTGCAGGTTAAGCCCTTTAATGGCTTTTTTCATCTTCTTCCCTAGGACTTGTATTCTCCTCTTCTTAGCAGCTTTTTTGTTTTCATACTCCTTTTGGTTTTCCAGATAGAATATTTCCTTGAAAGAAAACAAACAAACAACTTCAGCATATTCATTTTAATAATCCTTACTAAAGAAAATAAAGAAGTAAAAAATTTCTTTCTTACAAATAGTATTAAATAATTAAGATACACCTTAGTGATAGTAGAAGTATGAGGGCAGATTGCATTTAAGGAAAATGCCCCATAATTTTATTACAGAATTTCTTAGCTATCTTAGAGATACTTATTTACATACACCTCAAGCTTTCATTTCAAGTTTGATGATGATATAAATCTGAGATTTATAGATAGGTGGCAGAGCAGAGGGTCATACTGCCATACAGAGGGACCTGCAGAGAAAATACAACCAAAGTTTCTATGACAACTTGAGAAAACTTTCCTCCACAATTGAAACTTGAGACCAGGTCTCACTAGAAAGTAACTCAGAAATTTAGAAAGATGCAGTTATTTTGTGCAAGATGTATTCTGCATATATATACAAGTTAAAGTTGCAGTCAGAGAGGCATACAGTTAGCACTGAGAAAGGACATCCTGCAATTACTAGGCCTTGAAGAAACGAATTAATCAAGAGGTTTAGTGTATTTAATGTAAATCACCAACTTGGCAGAGAAAACTTGAGGCCTATACAGATAATTGGACTTAAAGAATTCAGGAGGTAATAAAGAGAAGCACAGTCAAGAAGATTGATGGCTAAACCAGTCTTGGGCAGTTGAAGCTGTAGAACTTGTGATATTTTGTCCTTTAGGTGAACTTAGCTCATTATAATATCACTGTAATACAAAAAAAAAAAATCACACCCCCAGGTCAGAAGGACCCCTGCTGAGGTGAAGACCTGAGCATGTGTGATAGCAGAAAAGTGATATAACTATATATAAATCACTAACCAATCACTACAAGGAATGGATTTGGAAACTTACTCTCTACTTTCTTTTGCATAAATATGTAATGAAAAATTTCAAAATCTCACCTACATGCAAAATCAGCAAGTGTTTCTTTTAACAAAAACTTCATTAAAGTAGAAAATAGTATGAAAACAAATCAAGCTGTTTTAATTTAATTAAGTAAATACCACCTCAGTCTACTTCATACGCTAAAAGAAAAGGCAGTAAAGTTTACAAGCTGACAAAACTAATTTGGTGATCACCACAAATGAGGTCAGTGAGCAACTCAGACTAGGTTCAGACCAGCAAATGACTTAATTAGAAATACTGCCTGGTGCTACAGCTGGACCTATATAGGGTAAAAATAATCTATTAAGAGAACAGCATTCAATCTACACACAATGCATTGCTCTGCTCAACTGCAGATAATATTGCTGTAGGGTATCTTCTAAGTAAGGAAAATACAATGTTTTTCTCTTCAGACCCTACAGTTTCATCCTCCTGAACAGGTTTTTGTGACTGACAATACATAAAAGACGTTCTGCCTTGTATGAATGGCAATCCATAACTTTTGAATGTGAAAAGCTGTTTTCCTTGTAATACAGAGTTAAACTTGCTAGAAATTATAAGACAATAAATCACAATATTTATAGTAGGAAAAAAACCCAAATTTACTTTAGACGATTGTTTGCACTCTTTACAATTTTACCTTAATTTGTTCTTCTTTGATGCTAGGTGTGTTCTTCAGCAGGTTTAAATAAACACCCCCTGGTGTTCTTCTCCTAGAGCCGTTCTTAAGAGGGAAAGTAAATTAGTAATAGCAAGCTAAATATGTGAAGGGTTGATGATTGAAGTAGCATCTAAGACAATTATTTGCATTGTGACAGAATAGTAAAATTTAAGTTCTGCTATGTTAGGCAATATATAAAAACAACCCTGGCTACACTTTGTTTGTGACTGTACTAGTCATAAGGTCAACAACCAGCGTGCTACATCTGAACAGGTAAACTGAGGTTACAAAAAATTTGCTTTAGAACATATACCAAACAGCTCAACTACATATTAAATCTGATTTTGGTAGTGAAACAAAACAAATAACATTATAAGTACTCTCACACATATCTGCAATAATGTATATACTAGCTTAAATATTCAGAACACTCCTAACACATCAGCCCAGCAAAATGTTAGATACTTTTAAAATAAACTGTGTTCAGCAATTCCATAATTTTCCTGCATATGTGCAGGATTTTATATTTCTGCCTAGGACATATGAAAACACAACATGTAATTTTAAATTTTCTCCCTACAACATGCTAGTCCTATGCTTCATCAGGTTCCAGTGCAGAATCAGTGGTGCAACACCCCATACTGCAACATGAAGGGACTCAGCTTTAAAACCTCCGTAAATTATGAGAACTAATTATCTTACTTTTCATACTATTATTCAATTACCTCCTATACTATATAAAGTTGAACTGTTACTCCAGTGCTCTGATATTATATTAAATGTATTTTATTTTGTTATTTAGCAGAAAACAATCACAACTCAAAAATTCTAGGAAAAGAGAAGTTTTCAAGTATGTCCTTGAGACAGCAGATACCATATACTTATCATGCTGTCAGCACAAAATTCCAAAAAGAAAAACAGTATGATCTGCCTTTCAAATGGCATACTCTGATATGCAGCCAAAGCAACCTGTGCCACAGGAATTGTGTCCTTTCATCTCCTTGGTAATCTCTTGTTAATACTAATTGAATCTTTCAAAACAACAGATTGCTTCTAAGACAAGTTTCTAGCTGGGAAGTGTTGCTTTTTTAGGGGCAGTGGGGATGGTGATGGTGTTTTTTCTTTGTTTTGCATTGTTGTTTCAGGCTTTTTTGTTTGTTGTGGGTTGTTTGCTTGTGGTTTTGGGGTTTTTTTTGCCCTTTTTTTTGTTTTTTTTTCTGTTACCCTCTTTTTTTTCCCCTTCCCTCTACTTCAAATGATGGAACTTGGAAGATGTAAATTATAAACAATTGTCTTAAAAACTTACTAGCTCCCTAATACTTTTTTCTTCTGAACTTTTCCACTGAGGGTCATTATGTAATAAAACCAAACACATACTGAGTAATTGATAACTTAACCATTAAGTACAGGATTTTTAACATAATCCCGTACTGAATTTTGCTCTATTGATACACAAGCCAATGTTTCTCTAAAAAGGCTAACAGATTCCCTTTTGAAAGTTACTCTTCAAATGTAACATAAAAAACGCTCACTAGTGGGTATATGTTGACCTCCAGTGGCATGCTGATTAACCCAGCAGTAGATAGGTCAGTGCTGTCAAACATCCACCTGACTTACAGAAGCATTGTGCCAGAAGCTTCACCTGGATCCTAACACTACAGGCTTTTAGACAAGCTTTAGAATCCTTCACTCATAACTCTGCCAGGGTGATATCCCAAGGGCAGCCAGAGTTATGTTATGATTAGAAATCAGATACCAATCTCAGTTCAAAGAGTTGGACAATTTCCAAGTTCATTTAGGTCACTGTTTACTCAAATTCTGCCTGGGAGGGTTATATTAGTGTTTATTAAGTGAGAAGGGAAGGCTGTGAAATTTTGGGAGAACCTGTCCAACGTGAATAGTACTGTGTAAATATTCTACAAGTAAAATGCTGTTTATGTTGTGTGTCCCCCCACCCCTGTGACCACTTGCAAAACCCACTATATGACATTTTTCTTACCACTATGAACATTCCACCATTTTGCTCCACTTCAGTTGTTTCCATAAGCAGCTCAATAGCTTTTCTTTTCCCAATTATTTTCACTACTCGGGCAATTAAGTCTTTCTTTGGTTCACAAAGCCTGAGAGGAAGGGAAAAAAGGGTACATTACACTTTGGGGACCAACATACCACCATCACAAAAAATTTATTAAAGGCCACTGTCAAGTCTTAATTGGTTCAAGTGACCTTACTGTGCTATAAGGTTGCATATGACACAGTGACTGCATAATATAAGGTATCTGACCACAGATGTAAAGAACTATTTAGAACCAGGCTAGTTCCAACTGCATCAGTAGTTGATTGAAGTTACCTGAAATTAAACATTAGAACTGACATTTTAGCAAATTGTCCTAAACATGAAAAGGACTGAATACCCAACCTGTTTGAGGTTATACTTTGTCTTTAATCAATGAATAAGTTCAATGAATAAGGCACCAGAAAAAGTAAATGTTTTCTTAAATATTTATACAATTGAATTCTAAATTGTGAAATACTGGAAAAAATGGAAATGTTTTTCAAATATGCAGAGAACTTTTAAGAGAACCAGAATTCCCTAACAAGCTTGTTATAAAGACCTCCTGCTGGTAGCAGTGGCAGCTTAAACAGTTAAATCCCTAACCAGTGCTTGTTCTAGCTTTGCACAGTTCTCTTCTATGTCCTTTAACAAACAGCTGTGCATTGCAACAGGTACTGGATGAGATACAGGGCAAAAAAAGGTGAAAGATGGTCAGAAAATCTCAGTTCACTGTGTGGGCCAGCACAATGACACGTTATGAATCCAGGCATAGATGGCAGTGTGTGGATATAACAACAGTGCCGTCATGTGTATAACCACAATCCTACTGATGCAGCGCAGTGACACTACTACTATAAACCATTAGAAAAAAGAGGCTTCTGCACTATTTTGATGAAGCTCAACACAAGAAAGAAACGTTTATTACAAGAGACCTGCTCAAGATTCTCAAATTCGTAGCTGAGAAGCTACCAAGAACTGTTAACAGGATTAGTAATTCCTGTTTTTCACACCTTGCAGATCAAGTATCACATGTAAGAAACAATCAATAAACCAGGTTTTATTTAAATGTCAAGCTAACCATTAGTAAATATTGTTCACTATTTAACATCATTTTCTTCCCTTGCACCACTGAAAAAGGATTGCGGCAGCTTCAATCAATCTAAGTAAGAATGACTGCAGTCACATGCCCTTCCTCACACCACCAGTCCAGTGTTGCCAGTACCAGCTCAAAAGAAACTGTGCAGCATATTGGTTCAGGAAACGAATCTGTCTGCAAACAAACTCTTTAAAAAAAGCATTGGGCTTTGGACAGGTAAGCTTTCTGACTCAGCTCAGTGTACAATAGCAGGATTGAGAAAATAACTGGAGAGTGATAAGTGTCCATACGACTGCAGCTTGGTAGCCCCAACACTGGCTGCAGCTCAGTCTCACAAGACAGAAAGAGCAAAGATTTGATTCTGGAGCTGCTGTTTAACCTGGGAGCAGTCCTTGGTTATAACACCAGCAAAACAGCAGCAAGTTTTCTTCAGACAAGTGTGTTCCACATGAAGAATGTGTATTTCAGAAGCTGTGCTCTCCAAAACACTGCACAGCTTGAGTCATCTACAGTTTTAAAGATTTATAATTTAGCCAGATCTTAATGGGGACAACAGCAGGTATTCACTGCTGTCCAAATCCAAACACAAATCTTTACTTATGGGGTACCTCCTGAAAGAGTCGCTGCTAGAACTGTATCATGGCAAACAATATTTTTCCTTGCCATTTTTCTCAAATAATAAAATAATTTTGGAGGATCTTAAAAAAAAATAATAAAGAAAACCTGATGCTTCTACAAGATTCCAGCCATAATGCTGCATTGTAATTGTTTTGGAAATACACACAAAGCACTCGAGCTTTTTTGTAATGTGGTATGACATCTTACTTATTTAGCAGTAAAAAAGCTTTTTTTCCTATTGTTATTTTCCATCACAGTTTACCAATACTTAAGGAAGTGAAGATATACTGTTACTCAACTCACCGATAAGCAATTTCATCTGCCACTTTTTCCTCTGAATCTTCTTCTGTTATCTCATACCTTCCTTTGTATTTCATTTCTTGTCTTTCACCTAGTCTTTGTTTTACTGGCCGCTTCCGTTTGAGAAAGCCTTGCCCACTGTCATCTTCTGCTGGTGATGTTTTCTTGTCATCATGCATGTATTCATCCAGTTCCTTATCTAAAGTCGCTGCCTCCTTTTGCTGAGCTTCCTTCATCAACTTTTTAGCCAATAAATAGTTGTAAGTCTCAGACTGCCGGCTCCTGTCAATGCTACCATCCATGCCTAGAATCCCAAGTTCAGTAGCCACTGCATCCTGATTCTGCTCCTGGAGCACTGCACCCCAAATGTTGTTGACCTTCTTGCCACCTAAAGCAGTTTGTTTTTGGTGGCTCTGGCTAAGCTGAAAAGGCTCAGATTTAGCAGGAGGGAAGTTGAAACATTTCTGTCGTTTTCGTTTCCACAGACAGCTGTCATCATCAGACTCAGAA
This sequence comes from Chaetura pelagica, assembly GCF_000747805.2. Taxonomy (NCBI): domain Eukaryota; kingdom Metazoa; phylum Chordata; class Aves; order Apodiformes; family Apodidae; genus Chaetura; species Chaetura pelagica. Next base: position 1,245,737 of record NW_009953332.1, read on the forward strand.
AAGCTTTCGTCACTTGAATCCACACTTTTGGTTGTCCGATAGGGAACACTTGGTGCACATGATGAAATGCTGCTCTGGAACAGTCTGCCTGAATCATTGTCTTCATGAGACTTCTGAAATGAGAGAGTAAATATTTGTTAATTTAACTACTCTTGTAAATAAAAAGCTATCAAGTCACACCAAAGCTTTCATGAGCTTGTAAGCTTAATTCTGACTCGTGACTGTTTGGGCAGTCCTCTATGTGAACCTTTTCAATTACAGTTGACAGAAGCATCCTATGAAACTTCTGTATTTTGCATGCTTGCAGTTGAAAGACAGCATGGCTGGTACAGAAAACATGTTAGCAGAGGTCTGCTAATCTACTTAATGTAATCTTTTTTGAATTAAATTAAAATTGTGATGAGCCTGGAAGAATCACAGACCATTAGGAGTTGGAAGGGACTGGAAGGGACCTTCCAAAGATCACTGAGTCCAACCCCCCTGCTAGACCAGGACCAAAAAAATCATACACAACTAGGGCAGATCACTCAGAAAAGCATCCAGACAGATCCTGAAAGTCTCCAGAGAAGAAGACTCCACAACTTCTCTGGGCAGCCTGTTCCAGTGCTCTGTCACCCTCACAGTGAAGAAGTTCTTCCTCATGTTCAGGTGGAACTTCCTGTGCTCCAGTTTGAGTCCATTTCTCCTCGTCTCATCACAGGGCACAAGTGAAAAGAGCTTGTCCCTGCCTTCTTGATGTCCTCATGAATTTATAGACATTAATTAGATCCATCCCTCAGTCTTCTCCTCTCTAGACTGAAAAGCCCCAGGTGTCTTAGCCTTTCCTCGTAAGGAAGAGCTCCTAAAATTCCCAAATCTGGACAAAGACACAACATGCACAGGAGTTCTAAGAAAGATTGATAAATCAAACCATGACAGCAACTTACCAGAAGCTTAACAGCATAAAAATTACTATTCTTTCTGGAGTCTGAAAGAAATCATGACTAGTGATCTGCAACCAGAACAATGTTCCCAGACACTCAAGTGAGAAGAAAAAATGACCAAAAAATCCCAAACCAAACATACAAAACTTGGATGCTGCTCACACTTTCAGAAGCCAACTGTGTATTGTGATTCTGACTGCACATGATCAGCTGCAGACAGAAATACCTTACAGAAGGCCTGGGGATTTCTTACTTTAAACCGACAAGACAAAACAGACTCAGTCTGGCTTCTTATTAATTAGGACAAAACCTTAAGACTTCAACATACTTACCAAACAAAGTCCCATGGCTATAAAAATGATCAAGAAATGCTGTTTTCCCCATATATCTGACAAATAAACTAAAATACAAAAGCCAAACTTGTGGAAATCTGCATAACCTGTGAAAGCACTATGAGTAAGATAACTCAGAATTCCTAATTGCTGGAAACTTCTGGTCACACTGTCTGTGCTAATGTGCAGTATTTTCCTTACTTATAATTCCAACTTTTCCCTAACTGATTTCCTATCATAAAACTACATCCTATTCCATGGTCTTAAAAATAAGATCTCTTCCTTCAGTTTCAGGTTAAGCAAAAACTCCTTCTTTAACCTTACTGCTTTCATCAACATTGTGGCACTGTTTCTTCTTTCTCCGATTATCAAAGAGAAAACAAGCCTTCAACGTATTTTATCATGTTATGAAATACAGGCCTTTAAAATGTGTAATGCATATCCACAATGCACAACAAAAAAAAAACCTCAAACACACAATAACGCAAAGCACTAACAATTCCTACAAACCAGAAAAAAAAATAGCACGTCTGTTACAATTTCTTTTGTGCAACACACCTGGAACAGTATTTTAAATAAGTGAAAACAACTAAGGAAAATGAAAATGTTTACACAGAGTGCCATACGCTGGTTTTATCTTATTTTGGAATTTCTTCCTGCCCACATACCACCATAAATTCATCATAGACTTCAAAACGCAACTCGTAACGTGAAAACAATTTGGAAATAAAGAACACATCTCCAGCAATTCACGGATGCAAGAGCGATCCTGTGAAGGGAAAGCACGAACCCCCACTCATCGCTTCCACGCGTTTTCACAACGGCGTGTACTGTCTTTCTATTGTTCTCGAAGCGACCAAGGGTTCCGGGGGAGAACTCCCCGTTGCTCACCGAACCCAGCGCCCAGCAACAACAAAAGCCTCCCCAGCCCCGCGGTCTTCCCGAAGGAACAGGCACCGCAGGAAGGAGCCGCCTCCTGTGCGCAGAACACGGGGCCAGCGCTCCGTCCCAGGGAGCGGGCCCGTAGGCCCGTAGGCCCGGCCCGCACCGGGCACACCTCCTCCCTCAGGCTCAGCCCGGGAGCCCCGCGGCTCGGCGGGGCCTCTGCGGCCTTCGCGCTGCGTCCTCCCGGCTGGG
>NW_009953332.1:1248482-1249253 GCF_000747805.2 Chaetura pelagica
GCTGGAGGCTGCTCAGCCGAGGGGCAACGACAGATGATCCGTTTTGGTCTCTTGAAGGTATCTTAACGAATACCGGGTGAGAAACCGGCGTCACTCAGACTCCCAGAAACCCGAGGAAACGTTACCTAAGACTCCTGCCACCATTTGTGGACTGTGAAGCTAAAATGTCACTCTCCCGGAGTGTGTCTGAAGATGGCACAAGACGCTCAAATATTAGGGAGTGATTTGATCAAGGGATTGATGGGAGGGAATGGAGCGATTTTGATACATCACGGTAGGCCAGTTCCAGTCAGGCTGGCGGTGTAAAGGCTTCCCCTCCACCTGCCCCAGGAAAAAAATAAACAGCCGTCAGGATAAAACACAAGATAGAAATGTCCTGCTGTAATTGCTAGAGTTGCTCACGATATGTGTTGATCAACCTGAAGTCTCATCAGGAAGTTCAAAGTCTATAGTTTCTGTGAGGAACAACATAAATGGGAGGGTATTTCGGGACTCAAGAGCAAAACAGGGAAGATGAGAATGAGAAAGGCATGAGTGTATATACTCAGCATTGGGCAGATGGACCAGATAAGCAGTGTCCTCAGCTGGTAAAAGCAGATGCAGATTAGCTAGTCTGGATCTGCAGAAATTCAAATACACTGTGCATTTTACAGTATTGCATTTCTTCATTGCAAAGACAATGAAGTGTTACGCTGCTCACTTACATCAGGAAAAAAAAATCCATTTGATTGTAATTTCTTCACAATTTTTTATGGATTTTGATTCCTCAAT
>NW_009953332.1:1249578-1280113 GCF_000747805.2 Chaetura pelagica
AGATCATGATACCACATTTTGCCTAAGCAAATCCGTTTTTTTCCAGTTGGTGTGCTACATAAGTTTAAAGTGCAAAGACATTGCTGGTAGGCAGCCTTCAAATTGAATTTGAGAGAAGGAGCATTTGCTTCAATGGTAGATGGTGATGGTGAGTGGTCAACAACTTCCCATTCGGCTGTGCCAATAAAGAGTTCAAAGGCAGTCCTTCTGGTTGTTTTAGCTTTCATTCATGTCAATCAATTTAGCTTATGTATTCAGTAATTAATATATTTTCTTTGTTAATTAATACATACACAGTCTCTCAGCTCTATACACAAAGCAATGGGGCAGGGTGCGGCGTCACTTAAAAGTGCTTCCCGGGTCTCTGGATGGAATTTGAAAATGTTGAGTTAGGCACTGAGTCTCCTTATGCAGTAAAGCAGAAATCCTTTCATTAACGCCCAAGGCAAGGAGCTGTCCAGGTCTGCCTAATGAGAACAACTAAATCAACGGAATGGTCTTTTAGATCTGTTGCTCTTGGCACCATGCAAAAAAGCAATTGTTCCAGCCTGCAAAGGAAGATGTCTTACCTAGAAATAAAATTTTCTGCAAGACTAAAGAAGCCACAGGCAGTTCCACCCCTTCAACCCCCTATCCCCCATATGTGTTATACCTCTTCTCGCCTTAAGTTGGAGGATGATTAAATATAAGTGATACACATTGTGCCACAGTGTTCTAAACCTAGATGAAGTTTAGATTCATATTGAAGTACCAAGTAGCTGGTGGTGCAGGATGGGGTGTTTTTTAGAACTTCAGTGGATCTTCACAGAATTTTGATGTAGGAAACAGAATCCAGTGGTAGCTGCCTGATGGATAGAAAGTTAATATGATGCCCCTTTTTCATGTATGAGAAAATTTGCACAAAATAGAAAGGGATTGTAATTACCAATACCTTATTCAACTTCCACAACGATAACAAGCTAAATTGTTCTACCTCAACAGCAGTAAGATATCTGCATATATGTATATGACAACTTATTCTTGAAATAGAAAATGAGGTAAAATTTTAAACGCAATATGAATGTATCAAATATCTGTCAAAATGAAGGATTCCACAGAAAAAAAACAGTCACACAACACATGGCACATGATCCGGGTCAGACAACATATACTGTGTAAACTATATCAGAAAACATCTATCAAATCCCATCACACGACACACAGTGTCTCAATTCCGTTTTTGAGAAAATAAAACTAAAAAACTCACTGGTTTTCATGAGCTATCGAGGCCTGGTTATCACTGGATATTCTGTTCCCAGCACCAGCTGTAGAACTACTTTGTCTCCAATCTCATCATGTCCCACACTGAACTCAGCTACCGATCGGAAGGGGGAGCAAGACAGTTTGGTGTTTCTCTTTAGTCCATCAACAAATCCTGTTTTACTCTTAGATATCTCAAGGCAAACAACAGATATCCTGAGTGCCTAAGTACACCACTGATCTCTTGAATTGTTCAAGACAAGCACTATACATCCTGAATGTCACACCAGTTTTAAGGCTGTTCTCAGGAGCAGGCTCAATTCCCCATTGAATAATTACTCAATTAAATTTAGTAATTCTGCTTGTGGGCTCAGGTTACATCTGACACAACACAAATTCGCTTTCCTTGTTCAGATATTGAATGACAAAGTGAAGGGATAGTAAAGTCTGGTTGGACACTGTCAGACCTAACAGCTTCTAGGTCAAACTAATAAAGGAACAGCTGAAGTTTCTCTTTTTCCAGCTAAATTTTTTTGTATGCCCCTGGCAGTCATGCTACCTGAAAAGCATTTCAAGCTCTTTTGTGTAAAGTAGCAGATTGAAAGGCAGAAACACAAGTTAACAGAAATCATTACCATGAATTAGTAACGACCCTTGAACCATTAAAGAGGTTTTGTAAAGGGCAGGTCCAGACTCACTGGGGATGCTTCCCTGCTGTTAGCTGCCTCACTAATGAATTGGTCAGCTACGGAGAAGTATCAACCATGGCTGATTATGATCAGTGACTGACAGGAAAACAAACCCCATGATGGTAGCTTAGATAAAGACCCAGGCCAGAGCATTTTCATTAGCTTTAGCTGTGGTTGTATGTAGAGGAGTTAACATGCTAAGGCTGGACGTGCATGTAGAACACAACTATCAGTTTGATTCTCCAACATGGCTTTACAGTCCCACATCAGTGTGAGGTAATATGGCTTATGGGTGTATGTGTACAGCTAATGCAAATCAGGAAAACTGACTTGCTGGCTCTTAATTTTTCTCCCTGAAAAGATGGCTTTTAGAAAAGACTGAAGATGTTAATAAAGGTCTGTTGAAGATTCCCCTGTTCAGTTACTGCTTCATCTGTTTTCTCAAAAAAAAGTCAAAATGTGTAAACACAAAATATGTAAAATGTTTGTGACCCATTTGACCATTTTCACAGATGCAATATGTTTGCTGATACTGCCTTGACTCTTTTATCTCACTTAGAAATTGAATGAAATTGAACTGTAGTTATATTGGCCTTCACGCTGCTGCCCAGTTCCTCCTTTCAGCCTCCTTTGCACTGGCTGATGATAGAAATAAATCTGTCAATCTACCAGAACCTTGCCAAAGTTTAAAGCCAAAATTGAAAACAAGGAAATAATGTGTTAGGGAACTTGATTCAAATAGCAAATGTAATATTCATTTTAAAAGCAGCCTTGATTTCTACATTTTACTTTGAGATCCCTGAAGGTAAAATACAAAAATATGCATATTCTGCAAATGACTGGGGTAAGAGAGACAGAACAGATGCGTTGGCAGGATTTTGTTAGCAAGGGGGCTGCAGTCATGACTTCTGTGAGAAGAGACCATGGGATGTCTCTTTCACACAGCTGATTCTAAGCTGACTCCAAAAGATGTTGGCCAAAGCTGAAACCACCAGTGACAGTTCTGTGATAGTTTGTTTAAAAAACATGGTTAAAAATCCTGTGGAGCAGCTCTGAGAGAGAAGAGTGAAAGCAGCTCTTCAGACACCAAGGCTAATGAAGAAGGAGGGGGAGCAGGTGCTTTGGGCACCAGAGCAGAGGTTCCCCTGCAGCCCATTGAGGAGACCATGAGGCAGTTGTCCCTCTGCAGCCGATGGAGGTCCGCAGTGGTACAGATACCTACCTGCTGCCCATGAAGGACCCCACACTGCACCAGGTGGCCTGAAGGACTGCACTTCACAGAAAGGATTCACACTGGAGCAGCACGTGGAGTGACCCACATTGAAGGAGTTAATGGTCTGTCTCCCATGGGAGGTACCCCAGGCTGAAGCAGGGGAATGGCATGAGGAAGATGGTGTTATAGAGACAGTGTGTTATTAGCAGACTGAAACCTTCATCCCCCATTTCTCTGAATGTTCTGAAGCTGAAATAGATAAAAGGACATCACGGACCCCAGACCAAACTGGTTGCACATTCATGTTTGGCCTCATGTTATACAACCTGGGCAGGACAACTTACGACATGTTGGACCCACGTATCGGAACCTCACCCTCCCTGTAAAGGGTGTACAAACTGTGTTTTTTTTTTCCCCAAAACTGTAATTCGTAGTACTGCTTTTTATAGGGAATTAGTAGCTTAATAGATTGCATCTGCATTGCGATTGGGAATGCAGTAAGGGTGTGAGAGAACACCATTGATGAGAAGTTTTCTTCGGCTGGTCTCTCACTGCCACCAGGATCTTCAATGCGCTGCTGCATCCTGTAGTGATACCACTGGTGCAAATCTGTGTGTACTTCGTTACAGTAGTGAGTTGTTACTGTAGGAGGCAGGTGAAGCTCTGCATTGATAAGCAGGTGAAAGGACTGGGACTGGCCAAGGGCTTCCTACCCCAGTCAAGGGCAAGACTGGGTTGGCCTCTGTGTTTGCCACCAAGAAGAACCTGAGCTCTGCTGTTGGCTGCAACCCAGCAGGCGTTGAGTGGTGGAGGCACATGCCATACCAGACCTTGATGTGAGGGATGGTATTCTCTGTTACAAGAGGACCATCCAGGAGGGGAGGGTAGGCTACAAAGCCTGCAGCTGGCATGAGTCATGGAATGTTTGCGTCTGGACATCCATTCAATGATTGCAACACACCAAAGCCCAGATTATGTCCACCCTCATCTTGTGTGGCTATTGAAAAAAAAAAAAAAAAGGGAGAGATGTGGAGAAGAGCCATGGGAAAAGAAAAAGGGCTTCCTCTATCTGTAAAGAAGTAGACAAAAAATATGAGACCAGCTAAGGGCCAGGGCTTGCTGTGAGCAGCACTGTGAATGTTGGCAAAAATCAGTGTGTATCGCGTGTTTGGTGTGTGATTGGCTACATCCTGGGAACCCAAGGATGCAGGTGTGAGTGCTATTTACATTCTCTACCCTGATTGCTTATTCTCGCTTCCCACTGTAAAAGTATATAGGGGAGCATTTTTGTCTTAATAAACGATTCCATTGCTTCTCACCCTGGAGTCTGTGTCTTAACCATCACAGGTAACCACGATTAAAGAAAATAAAATAAAATAATAATAATAATAAAAACAAATCGCTCGGAAAACCCAGCAGCAACAGAAGCAACAGCAGCAAGTAGAAACGCAGTTTCCAGACATCAAGCGCTACAATGACACCAAGTGGCGAAATACCAGCCTTCAGGCTGCACAGTCAGGTATCAGTTCTGACAGTGCTTTGGGCTCGTATTTTGACTTTTCTTTCCCCCCTATGCAAGTCAGTGTCAGCATTAGTGTTAGAACATATTTACCTTATCAGTATACTGCTTTTTCTACAGAAAACATGAATAAAGCTCTACCAAAGTTCAAATTAATTATAGGAAAAGAAAAACAAAGGTTTAATGTTTTATATTCTCAAGAGGTCCTTTCTTCTCCTGCTTTTATCATGTCAGACAAAGATAACACAATTTACCAATAGTAAATGTCTCTGTACATTAAACTGCTGAGGATTTTTTTTTTCTTCATTCCTTCCTTCCTCAAACAATCTAGAGCTATACAATTTTTAGAAACAGAGAGCAGTAGTTCTTTGTAATTTGCCATAAAATCTTAGTTACACTGATTTTATGAAGAGCTTTTCTTCACTAAGCCCTTTGTTTGAACAGCCTTCCCCCCAGCCCCAAATGAGCAATTGTATTGTATATGTACACAAAGTGGCTTCCCACCTGGGTAATACTTAGTGCTTCTATATTCTTAGGCCTATTTTAGTTCAGCCAGTGTTTCCTAGAGGCAACTTTTTTCACCTTATTTAGAAATAGTACTGACATAACATCTACACTAGACAAGAAAAAAATAAAGTGCTTGGTACAGTCATTATATATGTCATATTGGATTGCATGAAACTATTATTTTTTTTTTAATACTACTATTCTACCTCCGTAACTCACATTCACTCACATTTGTGATATAATCTCTTCTTTGGGTTGGATTATAGTAGCTTCATCATGCAATTCATGGCTTAATAAAAAAGTTATTCTGGCTTACAGAACTTACACGGGGTTGTTCCAGAAATTTATTCCCAAGTAATATCAAGACTCTGATAAAAATGTTCACTTTAAAGGCATACTTAAAAGAACACAGTTGATATTACTCACATGCTAGTTCAGAAAAGCAATTAGGATTAATTAATTTGTATGTCAGCAAAGTTAAACACATACTTTGAAAGTCTAGGTGTTCACCAAACAGAATAATGAAGCATTACTTGCACTGGTTGTAGACATTGTAGACATTGACATATTAGTTCATTTATATAGCTAGACAGTAATGGAAGAATTGCCTTTCTTTCTTACTAGAAAGGGACCACATGAACTGCAAGCCCATTGACACTGAATTTCTAGTCCACTGGCTCTGATTTATTAAGTCATGTCCTGGTAGATGTTGGTAAAAATGTATGCAAACCATGATAAGATGTCTTGATTGCTTCTGTTGATGTGGAAAATTATGCAGGATGAAAATGGGAGTTCAAATATCCTGCATTATGAGTGAAAGTCAAAACAATGGGAGGATTTCTCTTTCTAGTTTTGTCCGATTTTGTTTTTCCTCTCTCTGTGGTGTACATGGTATGGTTAAACATAAAGAGTTAATGTTTAAAAAATTTTTTTCTAAGGTTATATTGCCTGGTTGTAGCAGATTTGATTATCCAGTCAAAAAACAGAGAGTGGAAAAGTAAAAAGAGTGCTTTAGAAAGAATACTTTTAAATTAGAGACATTGTAAAGCCAAAAGTGTGTAAGGGGAATAGGACAGAGCCTCTATTTTTTGGCAGAGGAGCATCACAGACCAGTTCTCCTCATTGACTGCATTAATTAGGATGAATGAGCAAGATTTTATAGCTGAGCAATTCACTGCACTTCACAGTAACAGCTTTCACACCACTGTGAGCATGCAGGTAGAGCAATAAAGTTAGATTTAGCTCAGTTTGGAAAGATCCAGAGTTGATCTTGCTTTGCTTCTGTTTCTGTTGGGTGAAAGCAGTCATGAAGAAAGAAAATACTAATCCACTTGGGTGTCAGGTTGGGCGTTTTATTCTTAAAGTTTTTAATAGTGCTGCTGATCACCTCACTAAGTCATGTGTAACAGACAAGCAGAGTTTGAGTATTTAGAATTTTACAGCCTCTCTAGATTTTGTAGTTTAAAGATACTCAGATATTTAAGGTGAGAAATTCAATTAAATAGTTCTGAAAGTGTAAGAAATTAACAACGCAGAGATTTAGAATTGTAAGTATATCTCTGAAACTGTCAAATCCTTTTGTAAAGGCTCAGACTTTGCCACTGGTTATGAAGGCCTGCATAGAAACTTTTATTTTCACACAACGTGTCAGAGCAATGGCACTCTGCTTCCATACTGGAGAGAAAGAAAAAGGCAGCACTGCATGTCCTTGCTCCCAAAGATCCCATCAGAATACAGACTTCTGTGCTGCAAGTTGAAATGTCATATATTTTCAGACTGGCTGCCTGACATTACCTCACTGCACTTCCATAGATGAAATGGAGAAAAAATATTTCTTTTTCACATTGGCTACTATTGCTTTTGCAGCATGACTGAACGTGTTTCTATATAGCTGTTTCTTAAATAAGACTTGTCTGGAGGATTGACCTTACAGCAAGGCTAAGAGCATCTACTGAGTTACAAGGAAATTGCCAGATAAAAGATGTGTCCAAGAAGCATATCCATCATAAGCTGGAGACATAATTTGGAGAAAGATTATTTCCCATTATATCAGCAAAAGGAAAATTTCACATCTGTTATTAAATTTTCTGGGTGATTTAGTGATAAATCTTGAGATGAATGCAGAGATTAGACAACCATTTTGCAAGTACCAGATGTTAAGGCAGCTTTAGGTAACACATCTTACATATATGACAAAGTATAAGATTTGAATAAGCCTTAACAGTTTTCAGAAACAAGTAAAGGTCCAGTGAATATACGTAATTCAGTGGAAGAAAGACTTACATTGATCTGTCAATACAGCACAACTAAAGCTTTTTCTGTGAAAACTTAATCTATGCAGTCAGATGCAGAAGGAGTTGTCCACAAATGCACATTCTGATGAACATTTTTAGGAAATCCCTAAAGATCTAGTGTAGGGGAACCTACCCACATGCCAAGTCACCCCGTGGAAAAGTATTTTATGCAAAGATTGAAAAAGATGACCATTGTTTATAGAAATGTCTATCAAACTTAGAACATCTGCTCTACAGCCAGTCTGGTAATGTAAGGTATTTGCCATCACATACACATTATTTTAGTCTGAACAGGATCCCTGGAAGAGACAGTAACAGGAGACAAAGAGTACATCTCTGCAAATAGAACTGCTGCTCAAACCCCACTTAGTAGATTAAATATATTGCAAAAGTTCTTGTTAGCCTTGCTGTTGTCTGCAGAGGAAAAAAACATATGGAATATGTGATCCTTAGATCTAGGGTTTTTAAGATGCTTCTGCAATTTATTTTAAAGTATCAATATAACTGCTTGGAAGTTGCAAAGAATCAAATTAAAGCCTTAATTTCAGGAATAATGCATAAATTGCCATGATCCAGTACCAGAGATACTGGAGACGTGTAAACCTTTCAAGAAGCTGTACTTTAGGTTAAAAAGTGAAGAATACAATTGCACAGAAACTGCAGAGCAAAGTTATCAATGTATGTGAAATCCCTCTGTTTCAAGCTAATTATATATATAGATTAAAATAAACCAAAACCCCACCTGTGAAAATCTGTGTCCTCAGATCAAACTGTAGAAAGTAGATACAATGGTCTTTTTTCCTTTGTCTCAACTGGTGGGCACTGCTGAAGACATAGGTGTCCATTCTGTTTTGAGTTCATCAGTGATTTATCTTAACCAGCATATAGAAAAATCAGGACACAAAAATGGACCTTAACAGATTGTAATGCTTTTATTTTTTATTACTGCTTCTTACTATGATTATGATTATGATTATGATTATATTTATTGTTTAGGGGCACAGCCTGCAACTAGGGGATACCAGGTGGCCTGGAATCTTACATTAACTTTTTTAGCTTGGGCACACTCTTAACAACCTGTATGTGGCAATACATCTAGGAAATGTAATATTTTATTTATAATGAGCTTATATAATGAAATGGATTTCCTAATTGTAGTAATAATTTAAATTTGTCTAATAAGTCAAATATCTGGTAAACATGAGGTGGAAAATACGGGCACTGGCTGGAAAGGTGCTGTCATTCAGAATAGAGCTGCTAGGCCTGAGCCATCATTCAACCAAAGAAACAGTGGGGAAAAAAAATTTCTGGCAAGTGCACCTCTTTCTGCCTTTCTAAGGCATGAGAAGGGACTCTGCTTAAGTTTAGAAACATAACAAAACAACTGTTCTTACCTTGCTGCGCATTTTTATATATTCAGGTGATGTTTTAAAAGCATGGATTACAATCAAGCGTTTTGAGGGAAAAGAAAAAGTAGACTATGAGAAGTCAGAGAGGTTGCTTTCTATCCACAAGACTATGTATAGTAAAAATGTTGTGCAGGGAAAAGAATTTTTCATTCTTAATTTGATATGAAACTCACAGCATCCCATTCCAGTTGCTTTTTCAAACACTAGATATTTTTCCCACTGCAAGTTTCTGCATTAGCTTAACTTTTAAGAGAGTTCTGGGATCTCCAACTTTTGTTCCCAGAAGAGGATCCCACAAGCAAAGAAACAAAAGTCCCACAGGTTTCACTAAACTAAGTCCAGCGTTCTCATGAGGTTAACAACCGTTCAGACACCATCAATGGTTCCTTAGTAGTTGAAAGCAAGATATGTTTCATGTGACTTCTTTTCAGCACCTGTTCTCATGACATTATGTGAATATTTGCTATTCTCTGTGCTTTCAGCATGTTCCTGCAGGTGCTCAGTTTTGCTTTCTGAGATTGTCCAACAGGTCATGATGATGATTGTGATGGAACAAGTGAATTGAGAGAGTCAACAGTCATGTTACAACAAAGGAGAGTTAAGGTTTTGGGCTGAGGCAACATGACCTGTTTTTTCTGGCAAACCTGTGATGAAGTCTGCAAGTTTGTTAGGTTTGGAAACATACAGCCAGCTGCTGAAGCAAAGACCTGTTAATCTGAAAGACTGTCTAACATTTGAGCTTTTAAGTGCATTAATGAGACTGAGCCTGCAATTACCATTGCTTCTCAGCTGCTTGTTAAAGCAAAACCAAACCCTTTGCCAAACAGCCTCTTTTGCAGGAGCTGCTGAGGCTTCTGCCATGTGGATGCTTCTGAAGCTGATCCACAGGCTCTCACAGTTGGGCCTGGTGGGTCAAAGGATTCAGCTCATGGTTCCTACAGAAAGGTATCTCCACCAGAAAGGGACCTCAGGAATGGCCAGTTTTGTGATGACTTGCCAAGAGAATAAAGCAGAGGGCAGCATGGAGGGGAGAAGTGGATCACCACCTCTGGGTGCTGTTACACCAGCTCAGCCATCTCACCTGGCCACTTCTTCAGGACTAGGTGTGTGGTCCAGTTAGTTCACTGTTCTGCCATGAAAAATGAGGAACCTATAGAAAAGCAGACTCTGGTGATGTAAGAACAAGGATTACTTAAGTGAATGAAGCCTGGAGGAGCTCCAAGGGCCAAGTCCTCCTGCAGTGGACAGCTGGCCTGGGCTTACCCTGTGCCATTAACTTGGATAGACAGAGAAATTTGAAAGCCAAGAAAGAGATTTTGCATTTTTGTTAGTGGTGGCTTGAACCAGTAAATTCTTACTCCAGTGATACTTGTGATACTCTACCAGTGTGCCAGAGTTTGAAGGACTTGTGTTTTGGAATAGAAGCAAAAGAAAAAGGGATAACCATGCCTGTTGTATACCTTCAAATGGAATTTCAGATTAATTTATTTCATCCAAGGAATTACAAGTCTTAAAATGATTTTGTGTGTGTCTACCAGAAGTTCTATCAGAAAGAATAAGTCATGAAACAAAGTTTTCAACAGCGACTGAACAGTTTGCTTCAGTTGCATTCACTTTCCCAAAAGATCTTATTGAATGCTTTTCCTGTTGTGAGCACATCTTAGGAAATACTGAACTTGCAGCAAAGATTGCAGAGAATACATTCCATGTGCCGGACATGCTTCAGTGGAAATTAGATGATGCTATACCCATTCTCTTAGGAACAGGGAGAACTCTGTGTGATACATGCCCATCTAGAAGACAGTCTTCTCTCCCCAGCCTTACACATTTGTTTGTTAAAAGAAGCTCAGAGTGAACAAAAAGTCTGTTGGAAAATTTCTGAAGTGCTTCAGAAAATTTTCCTGAAGAAAATCTTAAGTGCTCATGCAAGTAATTTCCTTTGCAGAGGTGTACAACCAGAGTGGTATAGACGTGGCAGATCAGACAAAAGGAATTGTGGTTGCTGTAAACCAGATTTATGAAACAGTCTAGTTTTAAATAAGCCCTTAAAAATACTACGTGTGAATTCTGGGCAGGATCCCCCTTCTTTTGGTTTTGCCAGCGAAAGAACCGCAACATAGGAAAACAGCAGAAGAACAGGGTCTCTTGTTTGCTTTCGCTGGCAATGGAAATGAGTGAACATGTTTCTTTCTCCAGCTGCCCACACACCTGCATTTTGCTGAAGTCCACTGAGGTCTCTCCTGTGCCAGAACAATCTTGTAATACTGTGCTGAAGTGACCCCATTTAAGACAGTTTGTTTTGCTTTAGTCCTCTGCTCCAATTTACACCTCAGCCCTGCTGTGACCTGGATCTGTATGCCTTGGCATGGTGTAAAGGCAACTGATGCCTGGAGAAAACAACGGTTTTACAAATTCCCTCAGCCATGACAGCCTTAGCCTGATGTAGTGGTGTGTAGCTACAGGCTCCCTAGCGCTGATGTGAGCACAGGGTCAGGACTGTATGGCTCCAGGTGCAAGGAAGAATTGTCCCTCTTGGCAGCTGCAGGACTGTAAACCACATACTAGCCTGATGATGCTCTAAGCTGTATCTTCTGTGCTGTTTTGCCAGGTTTCAGCTTTTATTTCCATTTCATCAGGCTTCTGTGCTTGAAGATTTTTCTGAGGCCAGGATAATGCAGAATTACACGTATTGTTTCACTGATTTATAAAGATAGCTTGTGTGAATACACTTGATCTTCATCACCTTCATCAACAAAAGAAAGGCAGACAGCACCTAATCTCATATGAAGTCTCCTACCCCTTGATATAATTTTGAATGTGTCTGAGTAAGTGGAGTGAGTTTGTACTAGAGCAGCACTTTGTATTATCTCCCTATGGAGTCAGTGGTGCCCCATAATGACTTAAATGCCAGACTTACCATTTAATTGAGTGACAGCCTAAATGACCAACTGAGGAAATTGTGAGAACTGGAATTTCATAATTTCTCTGGCAAATGCAAAATAAAAATGAATTTGAAAAAGCAAAAGCAAATCAGCAAATAGGTTGACTCATTAGGAAGACATAACCATTCTGGAGGAGTGCCAATTGGTTCAATCGTGGTGGGTCTTACTTTCCAGGGGAAAACACAGGAAAATAATTTATAAAGAAGAATACGGTTCTAATGGGAGTTTAAATAATTCAACTTGTATATCAGCTACTTAATTTTTGGGATACATTGAACAGCTCTGCGGTAACAGGGAAGAGCTCCATCTACTGCAGACAAGCTGGAATCAGCAAAAGTTACCTTCAGAAAGCCAAATCCTGATACTGAAAATAAGTACTCTTGAACATTTAAATATAAGCTACTTTCCTATGAAGAAAATAAAAACCTTTCATAAATAAATTCTAGTATATTTTAGCTTTTATGCTCAGCTTCAGGGCTTTGCTTCTAGCTGAAATTGATACTAGTAAACAAATCTAGAAACCTGCTTTTACTATATCAATCTTACTTCTCTTCATTCTAGAGACTTGCACATTTAAGAAAAAAAATAAAATAAATGAATAAAAAATCAGTATTGTATTAAATTTGACTCTAAAAGACTAACAAATAAGTTCTGACATAGACAATACAGATGTGCTTTCTGGACAATGGCTCTTAACACCAGATGGAGATTCATGTGAAGTTTTATGGGTTGCTTACAATCTGTAATGCAGATCCAATTTGAGTTAGTTGAGATTCTTTTTGTCTTCAGGTGGGCTACACAGCACAATTGGAGGTACAGTAACCAGCAAGGATATCTGTCTTTGAAAGCATTTCCAAAGCCATCTTGGAAAGAAGATTAAGTTTGGTACAACATAACACAAAAGCAAGATTTTCTTCTCTAAACTGGAACATTAAATTTTTAGCAGTCCATGTATTACTGTGGAGATAGTCTTTGCAAATAACATTTTCTTTGTGGAAAGAAGTGCTTCAAGTTTTATTGTGTGCATTGCAGGAAGAGATAAGAATTTCTCTGAGTTTATCTGCTGAACACTGCTCAAAAACAGAGCTGCTGTGCAGTACAGAGTTAGTATAATTTAGAAAAACACCAAACAAGTACTTCCCTAGTGAACACTTTTCCTTTTTCTGAGTATGAATATTTACCTGTGCCAAAATGATGCTGTGGATAGGATGCCAGACAACGCTAACCATCACCTAGACAAGTAACAGTCTATGAATAATGATCTATATTCACAACATTAAAAAGAAGAAAATCAGAACATAGGAACACATGCACTCACACAGCTGGTTGTGACTCCCTTGTCCACATAGCCAAACCCCCTGTGCTCTTGCCTTCAGAGACTTGTACCCTGCTGGCTCCCAGCCACTTCACCAGCCCAGCACCCTGTCTGGCACGAGCCTCACTGGCACTTGCACACTCACTTGCACCCCCACCCGCACCGTGGTCACTGCACCACGGACATGGAGCTCCCACCTGCCCCCACACAGACCCCATATGTGTGCACACACACATATGCACGTGTGCACACAGAGAGACACACGTGCATGCACACACGGGCTGGAGAGCTGTTGGTGACAGAATGAGGAAGGGCTCTGGTGAGCACCCAGGACAGGCTGTGCTGGCCAGGAGTAAGACATGGCTGGTAAGCATTCTGACCAGCCAACTACTACTGGTCCTTTTTTGCCCCCCTACTCCTCATTTTGCCCCTCCTGCTCCTCCCCAGATCAACTGAACCCTTTTTTCTCACCTTCAGTTCCTCCCTAGACATCCTGTAATAAATTCTATGGGAACCTATGCTGTTCTTCCCCTGTTACCACAATGCGTCACCCAGTTCTGGACAGCAACCCCTCCAGTTAGAAGCATGACCTGGTGATGCTCCTGATGGCTGGTAGTGGTGGGTTTCATGCTGGACATGGGCTGGGGCTCTCCTGGGACAGCTCTGGGAAGGCCATGGCAAGGTGGTTCATTCCCCAGGAGCCTTTCATTTGGATTCCCACCTACTGTCCTGCCCCTGGGCTCCTTGGGACTTGTATGATGGACCACTGATGAACTGCTGGTCCTGGAATGAGCCTGGGACCAGCAAGGGCAAGGTGTTACTTTGAGTTTTGCTTCTGCCATTGTTGCTCTGTACTCCTTGGTGGATGGGAAGATGAGTCTTGAAAATATTGGGAGACCACTCTCAGATTGCAAAAACTAGCTGGTGTCACCAGTTCAAAGAACTCCTGACATGCTTTTCTGCCTCCCACCTCCTTTCTATTCCTCCTGCTGCATGGAGATCCCATCCAACAATTTGCAGCAAATATAAAAAGAGCAGGAGAGATCAACATGGAAATAATAAAGGTCTCGTGGAAATAAAGTTATCCAAATATATTTGTGAAAAGCATCGAGCTTCTAGTGACTTAAATACACTAGGTGAAATAATTTCCAAAGCAACCAGCCTGACCAAAACACCTGCTATTTGCATATTGGAGCTAGTACAACCCTTTTGACACAGTGTAAGGTTGTCTTGAAAATAATCAGAGGTCTATATATGGTGGGAAGTTGCAATGTATAAATGCCATTCATTATGTTGTCAGAAAAAAAAAAAAATAAAAAAAATTAAATATATATATATAAATAAAATTCTCTGTTAATGGTAAAATCCTGCAATGTAAAACCAAGTTGATGTGTGAGGGTTATTGAATATTTGACAGGATTCTGTCCTTACTCCTAAGTGAAGCTGCACAATGACCAGCATATGATGTTTTGTTAAAAAAAAAAAGAAAAAAAAGATCCAATGTCTAAACAGTTCCCTTACAAATGTCAATGTACAGTGCCTGTCTTCATTTGGTGAACCACTCCCACACAGTAACTGTGACCAACTTGTTTTTCAAATGCAGCCAACAACAATCAAAGAGGAAAAAAAAAAATCAAAACCTCCTCTGTTCAGGATTTCAAGAGGTAAACATTTACCAAAGCAAGTGAACATATCTAGTTGCCTATATTCCAACTTCAGCTTCTCCATTTTCCTTTGATAATTGCCAAGATTTCATAAGATTATTCTGGACAAAGATGTATTGCCCTATGGCTATATCAAATCTAAAGCTCTGTTTCAAAAATACAACATCAACATGAGATACATAGGTTGCTTCACAAGCTTCTTAATGGAAATTGCGTATAGGGAGCATTTATTCTGCTGTTCTGATCATCGTGGTCTTCAGAGGCCCTCTAACATGACAGAATAGCAGAAACCAGTGCCAATAAAGGTCAAAATGCCTTCCCTAAAGAAAATCTTATGCATTACTGTAACTGTTGTAGAGACAAAAGAACATGCATCATGAACAAAAGTCATGTAATCACTCACTGGCAGAGAAAAATAGGCTAAAGCAGGAGTCAGGATGCATGACAAGGTTCATAACAATGTGAAATCATAACAACTTGTGTGAAAGCAGCCACCCTCATGACACAAAATACAGTCAAAATTTCAAACATTGTGAATAACTAACAGATCTATTTTTGTGAGAGGAAAAAATGCAGCTTAGCAATTTGCCATGACTGGAATCAAGGAAAATACTGGGTTTGCCAGTTCAAGACAGACAGGTTCTGAGAAGGTAGAAACCAAGATAGCCTCCTCGTTTCTGATTGCTTTGTTACAAAACAGAGGACATAATCCATCCTAGGCTGTTCATCTGTTTAACTTCTGATTAAACTCAGTGGGATGGAAATCTGGCTAAGAATCTGCTGTGGTATGAGATGGACAGGGAGAATACCAAAACTGCTCTAGTATCTTCATGTTGAAGTCTTGAACTCACTATTTTATTTGATAGTAAATTTAAAAAAATTAGTGTTAGGCCCATAGAAAGTAACCTTCCAATTAGCAAACTAGACCAGAATTTAGACTGTTCTATTTAGGATTCACCTGCAGGGGTTTAATGAGCAGAAGAGTAATGAAGCATCCTGCACCTTTTTTAGTACAGAACATCAGCTTACATCTGGTAAATCCTGTGCTGTGCAGCTACAGAAAGGACAGAAAAAGCATCTAAACATTCAGTCTTGAAAGTTAATGACCCCTTTTCCATGTTTGTAGCACAACGTTCCATCTCTCGATGTGCCTGTCTCAGTTTCCCTCTGTGTTTCGAATGCTTTTGTCTATCAGTTTTGCAGGCCTAGGCCTGAAGTGGAAAGATTCCCATGAGAAAGGAAAACGTCTAGTAAACTTTGAGCTGGTAACAACCTTGAAAGGTGCAAACAAAGGCCAAGTTGATGTTCATAACACCAACTGTTCTCTGGTGTTGAAGGACACAGAGGCCAGCCTGGCCACAACTAGGCCTGAAATAGAGATAAAGTAGGAACCAACAGAAAAACAGGAGATTTTGCTTGGTGAGAACAAGGCCTTCATGATTTTTTCTGCTTTAGTTTGCTTCAGTGATAAGATGCCCTTTGCATTCAAGCTGCACTTCTCTTCTGATCTCCCAATTTCCCTGCACTTTTGCTGTGCTTGTGCCTTTCATCCTGAATAGTGGAGACCCAACATCACATGCAATAAATATTGATCAGTTCATACACATCTCATCCGCCATCCATTCCGCCATGGACAATGTTGAAGTACAAATCCTCTTCCTGAGTTTTCTCAAAGTCCTATTCTTTTAAATGTAATGATCTGGGACATAACACTGTGTTGCTTGTACAGTCACTAATGGTTCACAAGTGCCAGTGACATTTCTCTGCTTCTTGGAGAACTTCATAATTCTATCAACCATCATCAGAGGGTGATAAGGACTAGAGAAGTTGTTAGGCACATTCACATGGAATTTACTATATCAGAACACACTGTCACCCTGACCATTTATTCATTTTGGCCGAGGACGTGTCATCTCTTGTGTTATATACTTCTAGAACTTCAGGAATTTTGGTTGTGATTTTTTTTTTTTTGTGATGTGTTTATTTTTTATTATTATTTTTCATTAGTATTTTTTAATGTTGAATGGCATATTCATTTAGCCAGGAAAGATCACAGCTTTGTGCAGCACTGAGTGCTATCAGTTCCTATTGATGTTTAATTTAAAGGAGGTGTTCATCATCTCCTGGGACTGAGTTTGAAGGCAAAAAAAATGCTGTTTGCTTTAAGTAGGATATTTTCAGTGGAGTGAGCTAGCACTGGCAGACAGACATTACCCATTTGACAAGTGTATAATCCAAGCTGACATTTCTTCTCCCCAGGGACAAGTGAATACCACAGGTCAACAGAGCAGCTTAAGCTACACTGCAGTTCTACATTTGAGAGTGAGAGCCTCTTCTCAAGCTGCTTCCCTTGTACCACCCAGGCAGCTGCCCCTTCCTCCACCCCTTTCCTCAAAACCGGGCTAAGTGAGAAAGAATGACCAAAAAAGCAACTATACCCATGTCATCTTCCTGGTTGGTGATTTGTTGCCATCCTGTGTGACTTGCACAATTACTGTAGTATTTTTAGAAGCTGCTGAAAATATAACCAGACTAGAGGGGATGGGCAGAATGGGAAGCTGACCCTGCATACCACTTCTATTCTTTTTAAATCTAGTTGGTCTGGAAGACAGTCCTGCCTTGCATATCCTCTGTCCCACCATTGCAGGAACAGGTTGCTATCAGGCTGCTATTGCACATGTCCTTTAAAGCACAAAGAGCAGCTGCTGTGCCTCAAGGCAGCAAACGACAGGCAGCAGCCACAGGAGGCAAATCAAACCCATAGCATCTGCAGGCAAATGACATATTTTTCTTCATGTCTTGCTTTTAATGCAAGTGTGTTCAAAAATCTACTCTAAACGAGTTATAAAGGTTTGGTCTCAGCCCTGGATATTGCAAGTGAGTTTCATGCAGTATCTGGTAAAGAGGGAACTAGTGAAGTTTTTGGACAAATAATGTCCAGCTATTGACTTCTTTGCAAAATATTATCCTGTCAGAAGGTACAGTGTTATTTACAGTGCAGCTGAAAAGGGGGAAAAGTGAAGTATCACAATAGGAAATGCTAGTGAATCTCAAGGATGGCTGTTTTATTGGAAAATAGCCTGGAACTGACTCCATGCCAGTGACTGGTGTGCTAGACCTGAGGTTAAAGGTACTACTGTCCTAGGAGGAGATCAGGAGTGATCAGGGATCACCTAAGGAGCAGTGGTGAGATCTGCCAGGCTCCAGGCAGATGAAGAGAGCAAGCACAGACAGGACGGGCAGACTTTCCTAGCCTCTCCTAGCAGTGGGAATTAACTCAGAAAGAAACATACTGGTTGTCTTACAAAAGGTTAACGGTTGTATAAGACAGATACTTGCAATCCTATCCTCTCAGTGATGTGTGGTGGATGGATTCACTTGATCAGGGCAGAAAAGGGGATGGACACCACAGATCCAGGAACAGACTTCCAGGGGGCACAGCTCTTATAGAGGGGCAGAGCTATAAACCAGACCTATCCCTGATGTAGGGCTGCAGAAAGCAGCTGCAGAGCTGCATGTCAGGAGTGGGCTGATGTGCAAGGGGAGGGGAGCTGGAGCTGAGGTGGCAGCAGTGCCCTTCCCAGCAAGGAGAACAGGATAGATCTGGTGACAGCAGCCTAGGTCAGCCAGAGTTTAGCCCGTAGAGTTGGGGTAGGTCCAAAGTCAACCCAGGAAGTAAAGTCAGTGTGTGATGATCAACAGCATACATTGCCAGGCGTGGATATGGCTGCAGCATTGCTCTGGCAAAGAGCTCCAGAGAGAGGGGAGGCATGCCTGGTAGAGGCTTCTCATGGCTCTTCCTCAAACAGCTCTTTTCAGGGCTGCACAGCAACACCACAATTGATGTTGCCTTGAGATGAGGCAAATAGACCCTGGGGGTGGGGGGGGTGTGCATGCAGAGTGCTGACACACTGTAACTCAAACACTGTTAAAGTATTTCCTTTCTTTGATACAGATTGTGTAGCCAGAGCAAAGTGTTCAAATGGTATTGACCTAAGTTTTTTGTAAGCCTGAACAGGTCTTGCAGTGGATAAAAGTAACCACCTACACCTTATGGATGCCAGTTAGATAAGAGGAAAAGGAAGATCCCCTCCTGTGGTCAGATTGATACAAAGAGAAATTAGTTTTGTGGGGTCTTCATCTCTTCCTGCCTCATAGTGCACAAGAGAGGATATGCAGAAGAACATATTTTCAGAAACATTCAGAGTGCTCCACATCATCCTTTATCTTAAGCTCATGAACACAAACAACAGAAACAGAGACAACCTTGAACATCTAGAAATCCAGCTAGAAATCCCCCCAAACAGTATGCTGGGATCACTTTGCAACAGATTTGACTATCACTGAAAGGCACATAATAAAGATTGTAATTTTTAGAAGAAGGTTGTTAAGTGAGAGGGAGAACTGATTGGTGCAAAAGGAACTAGGATAAGATAATTCTGGTCCCATTCATTTCACCATGCCTGGCACTTCCCAGCATTTCTATCCCATATTTTCTAAGGGTGCCTACTGCTTTACTGTTATTTACTTTTTCTGCTGGGGAAAAGGGACCAAATGATGGAGAGATATCCCAACAAAATCTCTAATTATGCATTTTTAGTTCTGAATCTGATGTTGACATTTACTAGAATTTTATATATAATTAATTGGAAAGGTATCAGAGCAGATCATAATAAAAAAGTGAAACATAGTATTTTTTTAGTGAATGAGGAGGAGAGAGGAAGACATATTTTTCCATTGTGTTTCAATTGATTCAGGAGTACACACAGTGAGAAATTAAAACCAAGGTGCTGAAGAAAGAAAAGAGAGGTCTGAAGGGCAGGAAAGCAGGCTCATATAAAAATGTGTTTCCTCGCCCTTTTTAATATCCTCTTTTTCTTTGTCTTGGTATAGAATTCCCTAGTAACTCTTTTCTTCATGTATCATTATAGCTAGTTTTGGGGTTTTTTTGAGATTTTTCTTATATATGATTACATTTCAACACAAGCATCTTTTACTCTGCCAGCTTTACCTCCTATGAAAGACAGCACATATTCAGAAAGTGATAGAAGACAGGCATCTTTTCTGTCTTACCTAATAAAAGCCTGCATACATATGTGGGGGTGTGCTCATATAGACTGGATATGCCCACACACAGAGGTAGGAACAGCTGTCTCACCAGCTTTCTCAGGAATGGATGGTCCTGCTCCAGGATCTGAGCTGTTCTTTTCCATTATGTGGTGCATCAGAAATTATTTCCTACCTCCTGCCAAACTCCTTCAACTGAAAAATTACTTTTGCATATGCTACTGTTGCTTCCAATGTGCAGGCAGTTCCTTCTTCTGTGGTTGCATAAATCCAGGCTGCAGATATTTTATTTTATTTTATTTTATTTTATTTTATTTTATTTTATTTTATTGTATTGTATTGTATTGTATTGTATTGTATTGTATTTTTTATTGTGAGATTTCTGAGACCATAGCACACATTCAATCCCTATGCATGGCAGTACTTCAATTTTATCAACATAAGAGCATAAAGGGAACTACATTTTCTTTGGATACATAAGTCAGTGGGGTGTTGCAAAGAGGTCACCCTAGGAGCAGAGGCACCAATCTCTAAACACATTTATTGTGTAGACTGGTTAGAATACTTGATAGTGTAAAGAATTTTTATCAGTTGTGTCTTCTTGTCCAATAGGAAACATTGAAAAGGAATATACAGTATGGACACAAATATTTAGGTCTCCTATGTGAATCTGTAACTTTAAAGGTTTTCTACATCTTTTTATCCCTGTTCTATGTCCACATAAGTGGGTGGATGACTCCTATTGTGTTCATTGAGTACTGGGCTGGCACAGAAAGGCCCTTATTCTTATGAGGGCCTGTGTCTCCAGCAGGTAACACAATGAACACTTGCACTGATCATGGAATAAGTGATACTTGGCAATGGATGTAGCTGAAGTCCCTTCTTCCACATCAGAACTGTGGTGTGCTTGTTCTGAGGAGAGGATGATGGTGTGAAGGATGAGAATGTACTGTGGAAGAAAATAAAATACCTAACACATTCCATACCTTTTGGGAAAGGTATGTTACGGTATGCATATGAAATAGAGATGGAAAACCTTCCTCTCTTAAAGAAGGAAAAATACTTCCCCTCAAAATACAATAGTGAGTTGATTCTTTCCCAAAGGAGATTCTTCCATCTCTGTAATTATATACGGACATCCTCTTGAATTTGCAACATTGACACTTCTTATGCCCTGCCACAAGCTCCTATTCAGATGGTGTGGTCATATACAGCAGAAACAGCAAAACCATAAGCCAGTTAAACATGTGATACTGTTTTTTTTCCTCCTGTCAGCTCTTAGACCCGTGGAGTGGTCTGGAAAGGATTGTTCTCCTCAGTCAGGCATTAACCACCCTTCTTATGTGTAAAAGAAGAAAGAATGTTGAGGTTAGAGAAGCAGCTGAGGGTTAAGTGAGGTTATAAGCAAACAACAAATCAAGTGTACAGAGAAATGTCTTCAAAGTGCTCTGTCTGCTCCATATGTTGTTATGCTGTAGTTATGGGCTACTCTGTGTCAGAGGCTGCAGGAGGTGTAAGAGGAGTTAATATTTGGGAAAGGGTGAGCAAACATACATCAATCACCAAAGGAAAGGTAGCGAGCTTTGCATGTCTTTGCTCTTTCATCACAATCTCTGCCAAAATATTCCTCCTAGAAGTGCTGTAGGTTTGACATTTTGGCTCAATTTTTGATATTTTGGTACATTTCAGTCCTGGTCCAGGTGCAATGGCACCACAGCACCTCACACAGTCCCTGTAAGGCTCCAGGGTCTCAGATTATGGCCCATCAGTATTAACAATCAGTGTTGAACTAGGCAACTATTTAAACAAGACAACTGCAAAACCAATAAAGAACTTCAAAAGGCTTATTTCAATATGTGTTAAGACCAGCAATTGATGGTTCCTATGGGATAAGAGGTTAAACTTTTATTTCTAAATCATCTACATACAGCACCTCACCTAGGAGGACAGTGTAGTGTCTGGTAAGATGCTGAGCTGAACAGCAAGTCAACTGTAATTTTTCAGGCACTGGATATGTGTGGGAAATCTTTGTTCACTTTCAAAGAATCTTGCTTGAGATTCTCCTCTAGTCCACAGAGATGTCCCAGAAGACAATAACTTAGTTTAAAAACATCACTTTGTAATCCTTTATGCAAAATTCCTTCAAGTCAATAGACAATCTCCAAAGAACACAAGATAAAAACCTTGTTTGAATCTAAGTTTTCCCTGAGTTGTTTTAAACTTTGACATTATAAAAAGATATATTTGGAAACAGACAAACACAAATATTTGCCATTATTTTTAAGAGTGGGCTAGTTTGAAATACCTAAAGAAGTTTCAGAGAGGATGAAAAAATGCAGACAATAATTTAATCTCATTCAAACTTTTCTTCAAATAGCTTCATGCAATAACAAAGAAAATATTTTAATTGAACCTTTATGTTAAATACCATTTGACTGAATAAAGGGATAGGTATTTGAGAAACAGTTGCTCACAGACCTCTTTTGTTGCCTTAAACTATTGATGATGGCATTTGATTACAGTACTTTGTACAGGTCACTTGTCTTTATAGTTTTGAAAATATTACTTGAAAGAGTCCAAATTTGATCTCAGAAAAATGCAATTCAATCAAATTAAGAAGAACATGAACAAAAACATGTCTTCAGAAACATTTACTAAAAGTAATTTATTTTTTATTTTGGGAAAGCAACTGTTGCACAGTTTGAGCTCATCTGTGCCATAAATAACTCTTTAAGAAACCTTACCCAGTTCTTTCAGATTTTGTAATTTATATATTCATAGTTTCAAACCCAGAAAGAGACCAGACATCCAGGCAGTCCCATATAATAAAACCCAGGGAATTTAATGCAGTTACTATTACACTGAGTTGAACAGCACATGCTGTGGGTTTAAGCCTGTCTCTGGAACAGTATCCTGACTTGCCTGGACAGCTATGGGAGATGGAAAACACGACTCTCTCATTATTAGTTGTGTGATTAATCTTCTGCAGTGTTCAATACATGTATCATATTTCTACTTTTAATATGTCTGCCTTGATTTGGCAGCTCTCAGTTTTCATTTCCTGGAAGGCAGTACACTACCAAAATGAGTATGGTTTTGGGAAGAGAAGATGACCAGTATTTCTACATAACCATCAGTAAATCACAATTCCCACTGAAAACTAGCAAAGCTTTTAATGAGTGACAAGGACTGATGTTATCTATACATTTAAACTTTATGCTACTGACCCTTCATCTGAAATAATGGTCCATTTGCTTTTTCGAATCTGGGACTAAGAGTGCAGGAAAAATGTATGATTTGCTTATTATTATTACTGTATGGTTGGGTACTGGGCCAAAGAGATCTCTGCTTTGCAAGGCATCCGTGTAAGCAAAAAAGTTAAGGTTAAAAATGAATAACACTGAGAAACTGAAATAACACACTCACTGGAAGTTGCTGCTACACAGGAGAAAGTACAATAACAACAAATTACACTACCATTAATTTCATCTTTCCTGTAGGCAGAAGAAAGGAAACTTTTCGGGAATCCTGAGGTGTCCTGGAGGGTCATACAAAAGCAGAGCTGTACTTCTCTCAAAATTAAGTTCCTTCCTTGAATCAATAGTCTTCGTTGCAGCTAATTAACGGGCAGAAAAAGACCCCTCTGAGTACATGGTCACTAGATATTCTTACTCGAGGAACGTTATGGAGGAAATAACAGCCCGACCAGCCGCAGTTCTTTCGGTGCAGGTATTTGTGGTCCCCACTAGAGAGAGCTCAAGCACCACGTTCTTCTTACAGCGAACAATTGTTGCAATAAGATCTTTTCTTTCCTTACACCAGCCCTCAGCATTATTGCTGATCCATGGGGCCCGAAACATATGCATATAATATTTTAAAAGGCAGAATACAGCAGGAAATAGTTGAGATATTTCTGCCTATGCTCTGCTTGTAATCAAGTTTTCCACGTTGTATCTGAGGTGTAAGATTTGGTAGCAAAACCAAAATAGAGGCTGCAGCTGTTGCATACATTTTGGGATTTTTTTTTACCATGGGTCATAGAATACAAATAACCACCTCCCTCATCTCTGTTCCTTGCATACACGGCTCATACTAGGAACCAATATTTCTAGACCTTGGTTTCTTACATATAAAACTGGGATAATTATACTTTTTGCACCTGCCTTTACTAGCTGGTTGGCACAGACTTCAAAGCAGAGACCAGATGTGCCCTTGCTTTCAGTTGCTTTCTCCTGTTTTCACTGTATCCTGAGTAAGATATTATCTGAAGTGTATCCCCAGCATTAAAAGGAAATACTAACACTTGTTTGGGGAAGATGTTTTTTTCTTTAAAGTTGGGCCAAGGAGAAGAGAGTGGCATCATTTTCTAATCTTGAAAGTTCACTTGCATTAAAGAACGATTTCCATCTGGGAACTGATACTGAAGTTTCTAACACAAACACTTCCATAGCAGGCTGCTATTCACTAGGCAGCTGCCAGGGCTGGTATAAACCACCAGAGGTTGCTATTACCAAATTAAAAACATCTACCTCCAAACACTATGACCCATTATAGGACAAGCAGGTCTTAACCCTTCTTCCCACATGTATTCATATTTCCCTTCCAGTATCTTGCCTCAGTCCTCCAATCCTCAGGTCAGGCCAATTTGGAAAGAAGAAAAGGAAGACTGGGAAAAGCAGGGATGTTGGGTCTCTTAACAAGAATGGGGATGGGGGGGAGGGGGTCTGTGAAGTTTCCCTTTCAAATTGAGGTCCTGGGGCGAATTTAATTGCACATACCTTTTGTTTCTTTGCCTGCCTCACGCAGACCCTGGTCATTCATTATAATCTTGGCACATGGAGAAGCTCAGTGACCACAGTCAAGCCTGAGGAGGAGAACCTGCCAGAGCAATGCTAAATCTATTCCTTCCCCACATCAAACAGGAACACAAAAGTCTGGCTCACATAACCAAGCTTAAGTGAACCTATTCCTGTCGTGTCTCAGGGAACATCTTCTAGCCCTGTGCAGAAAAAGGTACAGGCAAGAGAAACAAAATATTTCATTACAGGTCTCTTTATCAGTGGAAGGAAAAGACTGTTTTAAAATTCAGAGTTACCTGTGGACTAAGAAATGGAAGTCTGCTTTTGAGTGATCCATATGTCTAAAAAGGGTATATATTCCTAAATATTACATGTGATCTGAGTGGGGAGTTCACATAACACCAAGCCCTGGGAAAGCTGTACTAGGTAGTAGAGCAGCTGAGGAGAAGTAGTAATTTGAGGAGCTCACCAAGGGGCCATGGCTCACAGCACCTGAGCAGCATTGACTTGATCTAGATTTTGTTCCTCTGCAGGACTGGTGACATCACCCAGAGCTTGCTTATTTTCATCTGCAAGAAAGTTCTGCTCCAGGAGAGAAGAAAAATACATTTGACCTTCTTGGGAAAAAAAGAGAAAAAGACTGTAAAATAGCTACTGCTCTTTCAGCCATTAAGCACCAGATATTACTTCAACTTGTTTGGCTTACTTTCCCACTAAGAAACAATTTTTATACTTTTTTTTTTTTTTTTTTCTTCTCATCCCCCCTCCCCTTTTTTTTTTCCCCTGAAGTGAAGAAAATTATGTTATTGAACATCTGAAAAGTTAGTTCAGTCTTTTCCAAGAAAGGGAAAGTGTATACCCAGGGCACTCACTTTGTGAGTGACTCCTTTTGAAATTCAGCTGAGCCCTTGATGTTCCTGACTAAGCCACGGAAAAAGGATTGCACACAGGGAGACAGAGTGCATACCCTTGGTAAGACAAGGAGAAAAGTAGTAAAGTTTGCCTGTTTCTTAGAGAAAAAATACTGTCTATTAATTAAAAAGTGAATACATCTGTATCCCTTACCCCCCTTGGCTTATCTTAGGCAGCCTTGTACAGAGATAAGGCTAACTGTCCTGACACACAATACAATGTCTGTTTTAATGTTCTGGCCATGTATTTTACCACAGAGCTTTCAGACAGCTCTGCAGCAGGATCAGAGAAAACATCATTATTATTACCACAGGAGGAAGTTTTCAGAAGAAGCTATTAGGTACACTCTTATCAGTTAACAGGCATACAACCCCAATGTCTGAAGAAACTCTTTTCTCTCAGAACTACTATCACTTAAGTGCTTGGGAGACTCTCTTCTCCTGGTGTGTAGTACACATTTTCAAAGTAGGTCAGCCATGCTTTGGGGATAACTTACTGATGATTGATTTTCTTACAGGAATAGAAATGAGTTGCTTTAGTCTACTTTATGGAGACAATATGTGCTGTGGGTTTGGAGAAGAATAAATCAGGTTTGAAAAGTGATAACCTTTATTATGCTTTATTTTGTTTTACTTAATAAGAGTCATGGAAGCTCTAGTTAAATTGAATCAACTTTCTCTATTTCAGAACAAAGCAACTCTGGTAAATGTTTTCTCATGCTGACCAAGCCAGATGACTCTCTAGCAAAATAAGACCAGCCTCTTCTCTTTCAGTCTTGAGCACAGTGCAACTGTCATGATGTTTTGTATGCACTTCCAGCAGCAGCTGACCTCACGAGATAAGTTATTTTCATGTAACTGCATAAATCACATGGTTAGTAAACTTCCAGTAAACAGAATGAAGCATGTGTGTTGGGGCCAAGGAGAAAGAACGTCTTTAATGCCCACTACAACCTGACTTGAGGAGGAAGTTCTTGGATGCATTATCTATCTTTTAACATGCCTGGACTTGACTGCAAATTAAGTGCAATATTTGGATACAGAACTGGTACCTGAGAGGCAAAGTGAACCTCCAAGATGTGGGGGTGAATGACAAACTGCTCTGCAGTTTTACTAGCCACCACTCCCTGTATGGGAAGAGGGGCTGTCTTCACAGATCTCGTGATGCTGGGGAAGGTCTCAGTGTCTTCCTTTTCTCTTTTACCACTTTGAGAAGAAACGCTCAGAAAGAAGTGTGGTGTGGCACTCAAAACCAGCACAATGACATATGCAATCTTACAAGATTTTGATCTTAAAATCATTACAAGTTTACTGTCCAGCATAAAGCTCAGATGCAGCTTTTGTTCTCTGCATATTTCTTGAAATTCTTTAATGATTGCACAAGCAATCATTATATTACTTATTACCTTATATTACGTACAATTATTTTTATAGCATCAATTTGCAGAATTCTTAATTTAGGAACACTCACCTCTAACGAATTTGAAATCTTCCTGTGATAGTCTGAGTAATTCCACTGTATTCAAAATACATCTAATAAACAACTTTTTTTTTTTTTTCCTCAGTATGGACATTGTAAATTAGTAAATGTGAATGCTAGATGGTATCACTGGGAAAAATGCAGGATACCTGTTCTACAAATACGTAATGTAGATAACATGCCCAAGTTTGGTATTTTTCCTCCTAATTGTAAGTACTGCTTCACAATGCATGAAAATGGAAAACAAAAAATGTCAGGAGCTGTGGGCATAAATTTAAGAGCACAGTTTGGAAGAAAAAAAAGATGTTTTATCAAAATGACAAACTCTGAAGGTAAATCCAAACAAAAGCAGTGGAATGAAGGCTGGCAAACATAGCAGAACTGAGGCAAACAAAGAGCTGGCAGAGATTGACTCAGCTGCTAGTTCATGCTGATGGTGTGCAGTGTTCAGTCTAGTATTCAATGATTTTACAGGTGCTGCCTTTGCTTCCCACAAGGGCCCAAGATCCCTGTCTCTGCTTGTCACAGGCTAGTCTGCTCCATAAAGCTATTAACTGCACATCTGTGGAGGGGAAGCTGCATGCAATTCATGCAGGCTGTGGGAGCACAGTGGGCTCATGTACGAGCAGTAGAGTTCATCTAGATTTGGCCTCTACTTTGAAAGCATTTCAGTGTTCTGCTTTGCCGTAATCCCCACAAAATAATGCAAGCCAAGGGAGAGCAATTGATTTTAATTGGTAACTCAGTGTATTAACTTCAAGGGAATTTAGAGATTGAATTAACATTTGAAAAATACAAGTAAAAATATCACTGCTTCTTAAATAAAGGCAATGCAAAGAACTAAGTAGAAATACTCTGTCATATACCTCCAAAAAGTCATTTGTGCCTTAGTTTCTCTCATGAGTAATGAGGGGATAATGCTACTGAGTTCCTCGAAGATTCACAAAGAAAGGCTTATTGGTGTCAAATATGTCAAACTCTTTTAATATAACATTATTTTCATTCACAATGTCAGGCAGCAGAAAAGTGTTCAGCATTGTGATGAGAGCCTGTTTTTAAGTAACTCAAATATCATCCTTTGCAACTTTCAGAACCCTCTTTTAGATCAGATTATGGTTTATTCCCAGAAGGCATAGAGTATTAAATTGCATCGCATTTCCATTCTTTCCCAAGCAGAACATATGTATTTGATAACAGGAATCTGTGTGAAAAGGGGGAAAGTTTTAAGCAGAGAAAACATTTTATTATTTTTTTTGGTGATATTATAGAGTAAAATTTGGTAATAGCATTGAGGGTATCTTGTGAAGAAACTCCTCCAGCTTTTTGTAATCATTGTCAGAGAACAGTTTAGATTTACTGGTACCAAAGTAGTTAGGGAGGAACATTTGCTGCATATTACGGATTTTCTAGGCACTAACTAGGGCAATGTTCCAAGTTTACAGAGCAATGGGGTGCTTTTGCATCCAGTCTTGGCTCTGTAGAAGAACAGAATCGTGTGATAAACTGTTTAGAGTAAAAGCCTTAATGCTTTTCAATATCAGCTGTATCACAGATACTCATACTGCTTCCAATCCTACACCTCCTTCTCCAATACAGATATCTGGAGAAAGACATCTATTAAAAAACATTAAAAAAAAATACCCCCCAAACAGCAACAAATTCTGCCTGAATTTCTGATGTCATGTCTTGACTCCTAGAAACAAACTCCCATGGCAGACTAGTACATAGCTTGCATGTTAGTTAATTGCATACATGGATTTTAAAAGCACCTATCTTCAATGCAGTTTAAATTCTGCACAGCTCAAAGTCCTTTGGCTGGTCTGGCAATAAAAACATGCACACTTCACTGTTTGACTTCAAAGCCTGAGCACTGACTGAACAAGCTACACAGAGGTTACCAAGGGAAAATCAAGTAGTGATACAGAGGGAATATGGTCATAAGACACATCTGTGGCAGGGATAAATTTGAAAGTCAAAGCACCTGAGTTGAGATCACTGATCTCCAGTCCTATGTACCATCTCAGTTACTAATCCTTTCCTTGGCTTCTAGGATCTGGTTTTAACATACAGGCCAGTGGGATCACGACTTCTGAGCATCTGGTTACTATCTGAAGCAAAGAAAGGTTGCTCCCCCAGAGTCTGCCTCACAAATCACAGCCACAGGAGTGACTGGGGTTGGAAGTGACCTCTGAAGATCCCTCTGCTAGAGCAGGGTCACACAGGAATGTGGGTTTCGAACGTGTCTGGAGAAGAACACCCACAACTCAGTGGGAAGCCTGTTCCAGTGCTCCGATACTCTATAGCAAATAAGTTTTTCCCATATGTTAAACTTGAACCTCCTGTGCTCTAGTTTTTTGTCCATCCTCCCTTGTCCTGTCATTGAACACATCCACCCTTTAGATATTTACCAGTGTTTATGAGATCCCCCTTCAGTCTCCTCCAGGCTAAACAGACCCACCTCTCTCAACCTTTCCTCATAGGGCTCATGCTCCATTCTTCTAATAATCTATGTGGCCCTGTGAGCCCAGAATTTGGCTCAGTATGTATGTATTAATAAGTACATGTTTATAAACTATATATGTCTGTCTGTATGTATGTATGTACACACATCCTTGAAACATAATGATGAGTCAATGAATACCAGCCAATAAATCATACCAAATAAGACACTGTGATACCTTATTGTGATATAATTAAGGATTTTTCCCTATGTAATCCTCATGGTAAATTTAACTGTGAAAGATCTATTGCTACAAAAAAGGAACATTACATTGCTTCTATTATATGGAAGAGAAACATCTTTGCATTTAAATAGTTACCTGCTATCCATAACCTCTCCTCTTCCCTTTGTTTCCACAGCTGTGAAATGGTGATTTTGTATACTTCTCTTTATTCAAGCGTAGAGTCTTACAGAAGAGTAAATTGTTTGCTAGGTTAATGCTTTTTCTGGTCTATTAATATGTTTTGAGTTTTAGAGTTCTTTACATTATGGGTTATTTAGTGTTAAGAAATTATCACAAAATCAAGCTGAGCTGTGAAATTTAGAGATGCTAAAATTAAGCTCTGTTCTTTTCAGTTGTCTTCATACTTTTAAATTTCTATTTAGCTAAATGTATATTTTTTTTACCTCAATACTCATTCCATGCATTCCCTTTGAGTTACATCTAATGAATATGTGTGAATAGAATCCTGTTGACAAAAAGATGTATTCATATGGCATAGAATTTTTCATCTGAGCAATGGTTTGCACTATCAAGGTTCTAAACATTGGATCTTGGGTTTTTCCCATGTTTTCTCACACTTGAGTGAATGAATTTGGAACACACTGTAACTGAAGACAACTGGTATTTCATGTTCTGTAGATTTCTGATACTGTGTGAGTGAGGGATAGACACCTTTCCTGAAGAAATGTTTATGCCAAACAACCCCTAAAATTTCTTCAGGAGAAAATTAATAGTTAAACATTTTTTTTTTTTTTTTTTTTTTT
>NW_009953332.1:1280224-1349763 GCF_000747805.2 Chaetura pelagica
TTTTTTGAAAAAAAAAAAAAATTCAAACTTATTTTTTTTTTTTTTTTTTTTTTTTTTTTTTTTTTTTTCCTGGTCAAATTAAGTGAAAGTGTAACACTTTTATACTTGTTTTGCACTGCTACTCTTCAATTAATCTCTCATGAGAAGAAAGACAAAACCAGTCCAGTACGAACCTAACAAAAAATTGTTTATAATTGTTTTGAAAATAAGCCAGCTGCTTACCAATTCCTGATACACCCAACCTCTCTTTCCCCCTGCTAATATCAAACATGTGCCATGTGAGAGCACATAAAGTAGAAGAAAAATATCATCACGGATCTCAGACTCTCTACTTTTTCTGTCAACATCAACTATGAAGCTTAGGTGATATTGTAAGAAGCCTGGAGAACCTTAAAAGAAGGATACAGAATAAAATGCACAGGCAGAGATCATTGTTGGTGCTGACATGACTTGGGGTGAGGAGCAGCATCTAATTGTACTGCCCTGAAAAAAAGAAATTATCTTTGTGGCCATTTCCCTCTCTTCAGCTGCTCAGAAAAGTTTTGTTGGAAGGCAGGGATGGGAAGGGTGAGGGCTAAAAATCTTTTCCCTGTCTCCTCCATCTGCTTTTCTCCCCAGTCAGGGGAAGTGGAGTTGCCTATGGAGAGGAAGATATCTCTGCCACTCACAATTCAGAATTCTCATACTTCACATGGTGCCTGCTAATTAACCCCAATAAACTACCTCAATAGACATTGTTACATGAGTGTTTCAGTTAAACAAATACATTTATTCTGTTTTCATGGTTTTCTACTCCTCTGGCTCTTTCAAATCACAAGGCTGAAACTCAAAGTCCTTTCTTACCTATTTGTTTTCATCCTTTAAAATTCAGCCTCTGGAGAGAGGTGAGTATGTGAGAGTCATGGCTTTTAGGTTAAATTTAAAAAAAAAACAAACAACCAATGTCTCTTACTTGCTGGATAACATAGAAAAGCCGGAACACATAGTATGACTGCATCTTGCGGCTTCAAAAACTAAGGCAAACACAAAGAATTCAAGCCACACTTCAAAATCATGCATGTTTCAAGGTGTATCAGGAAACAGCCAGCCTGGTACATAGTATCTGAATATTCAGTGGGTTGTGTTGGAGGTGGAATACCACTATTTCTGATTTCCCCAAGCCATACTGCACCAGAAAGATTTCATGACAAAAGGAAGGTGAAGTATTTACTAGATTGAGGGAAAATTATTATTTTTTGGATGAAGATGCAAAATAATGAAATGTTGGATGAAACCTTGGTAAACTCTGAAGAATGTTAATCTAGAATTTATGGACATTAACTAAACACAGGGTACCATTATCTATTTTTACCACACCAGCAAAAGTATTTGAATTTCCATGTAGCTCCTGGCATTCAAATGAAGGTTGCCACAAGATTACAACAGGTCTTTGTTGCAGTTGAAAACTGTGTTTTTCTCTCCAGGAATGTGGCTACAAACAGTTGTCAGGGGAGAGGAAGAGATTCATCTGTCCTGCCACTTTTAGTTTTTTGTGTGTTCAAATCCAAAGTTACAAGCAGATGACAGGAGGCTGCTGAGCTCCCCCTAAGCTGCAAACTGAAGGAGAGTCTGCTACATGCCATCTTGGTCCTAAAATAAGCCCATTTGTACTTGAACTGGGGCCTGAGCTCAGGGCATCAGGAAAGAAGTCAGACTACCATAACCAGTTTATTTAATTCCTAATGTTGTTTTTGTAGGGTTTTTTGGGTGGTTTTTTTGGTGTTTTTTTGGTGTTTTTGGTTTTTTCCTTTATTTCTTTTCTGTGTGATCCCTTCTTTATATATTTGGTTATTCAGAGCCTTAGATGATAAGGCTGATACTCTGGCATGTTAACGTGTATTTTGGATTTCTCTTTAAGTAAGCTAGAGTTTATTCTACGTTAAGCAACTTTCTAATGTAACCTCATTATGATTCCTACAGCTTTTCAGTGTTTGGAAATCTTTGCTTATTGCCCCAGAGCATAAGGTAAATGGCTTCAATAAACTCATTGTCACTCATAAACATCATCTTCCTCCTCCAAAGCCACTGCTTGCCTGATGATTTTCACTCAGATCACAAACACACAAATTGTTCAGCAGCAGTCAATTAAATACCATGGTAACCTGCTGCTTTTAATTATCCTTCTCTGTGCTGTAACAGCTGTGAAACACAGAGTGACAAGCCAAACATAATTTAAATACTGTGCCATGCTCCAGATGTTGTAGGACTTTGCCAGGTGTTTATTTTTAATGTATAACTTGACATTTTACCTCATTAACTCATCTTTTGCCCTAGAAAAAATCACTAAAAAAGTAGGTTTCATGCCACAACTGCTTTAATATTGTCACAATTGTGACTATAATGCTTTCAGTTTTGGTAATGGGGGACAGCTTTTTTACTTCCCCTTCAGGGCTAAATATTAATTATAAACATTATTGCTACTATTTTGAACCAAGGCCACACCACAAATGACCTGGCCCAAAAGCAACTGAAGTGCAGGGAAGATTTTATGGGGTTGCTCTTGTTTATGCCTGCGGGGTGCAGGTCTAGCCTTAATCTAGCTACACATCATATTATACCTGTGCAGCACATTTGCACACACACTTTCCCCAAAATTCACTGGTGCTACGAATGTTGGGCTTTGTGCTCATCTTTTTTATACAACTGTTCCACAGCCATTAAGAAAATTACCAGTTTTTTTAAACTGGGGTTTCAAAACCAGACTCTAAAGGCAATAAAAACAAATTGTCAGTTTTTGCTACATTATAATGCACTTTCTTACACCTGAATTGGGAACTCATAATGCATGTTAAGATCTGGTGGTCCACCATTTGAAAAAAACACTGAAACTCCAATGTCTGTTCTTTAAAATATTTGGGGGGTGGGGGGACAGAAGTAATAATAAAAAAATCTTGGCTTAGATCCCAGAACAATACAAATTAAGGGACAGTCATTCTATTGCATTATATCGATCTCTGCGTCTCTTACATGAAATAATAGACTTTTCATGATATTGGCTGCAAATGATCTTCCTGTGAACACGTGGTTAAAATGGGGAGAGTGAAGCTTCATAGCAATTATTAATAGGGCCAAACAGCCTGTACAAAGATTACTAGCAAGCTGTGTTCCAACATGACTAAAACAGCCTTTATTGCAGAGCTTGTATCTGTAAAACAGTGCTGGATTTTTTTAAAAAACATTTTGCATACAAGTGTAAAGCTTCTTTGCCTTGCTGACATTTAATCTTCTAAATAAATTAAATTATGACCTTAAGGGCCTTCTGAACACCAAAGAGCTCCTGCAACCTCTCATGCGTTCCCAACAATAATGGAAAGAAACTACTAAATTCTCCTTTTGGGCTGAGTTTGAGGGGGTCATCACTGTCCTCTCTTTGCTTTTGGTCTTCCAGACGGAATGTGTCAGAATTTAAATGTTTCTTCTTCAGGTCTGGAAAACATAACTGCTGGGACTTCGGTTTGTCAGGTTTTTGTTGCATGAGTCATCACAGCAACCCTGAACACACAGCACTGAGAAATGAGCACATTTGGCTCCATAACATGGCTAAGAGAATGACCCAGAAGAACCTGTGCTCACAGATGTCACTGTAGAGCAAACAGGGGAAGGAGTTTGGCAAGAATCAAAACCAAAGAACTCCAAGATAAGCAAGCTCTATATTATTATCCAAGAGTCACAAGGATTCCCAGCATTGCTTTCGAGGGGCAATTCCCAAAATGGCAAACCAGAGCCTTTTCTCCACTTCTCCATGGACTAAATGACCACCCTGTATTCTGGGAATGGTGAACAAAATTCAAAGCTGATGAACTTTTTCATCTTGAGGAAGAAGAAGAAGATGGGAGATAATATATTTCCTGAGAAATGTTCTGCACTTCCCATCATGTCTTCAATATGAAAGTCATTCCCAACTGTCACTGAATCTACTTGCCCTTAAAACTCACTTTGATTTATTCCCAGTTTGAACCTGATATTTTTTCCATTTCTTTGTTATTTTAAGCTGGAGATCTAAGTTTAAGCAATGTAACTCTCAGTTTTAAAATCAGAAGGACCTTATACTCTAGCATACTGCATGGGTCAAAAAAAAATAACTTAGTCTCTTAGCTGGTATGACAAACCTTGAGCAATTCCCACTACTTTTCATATTGACAGTAAGAAATTATGAGCTTTTTAAAAAAAAAAATCCATGCTTTGGGCCTTTAGTCTAACCTATTGCTTGAAAACATTAAATTAATGCCTGAAAAAGGACTGATATGATAGTCTTCAACACCTGCCAGATTATTAATGTAATTTAAAAATAAATTTATTTTGAATGCAAAAATGAAAAAGATAAAAAAATAAACCTCCAATTTAACTACCAGCACTACACAAAGGATAACATTTGGAAGACATTGCAAAGCAGATACCACAAAAATACTTCATAGATTAAATTTCTGATTTAAAAAAAATAAAAGAATCTGCATGAGCTGTGCTCAGGATAGGAACGTTCTGATAATCTGTGCTTTGTGTGATTTTAATTGGGATGTTTAATTAATGGGGTGTGTCACATCCTTCGGTGGTGATTGGCATAGGAGAAAAAAAGGTTTATTTTCTGAATGGTCAGACTATTAGTGCAATTCTGGCACATAAGGAACTTAATTATACCCTCTGAGGAACTGGTGCTATTTATTTATTTAAATTATCTGAAGATCTTTCAGTACTGCTCATCATTGTACAAGTGAAGTCCTTGCCATCATGCAGTAGAGCAGAATGCTACAGATGCCCTTTGTAAGGGCTTTATTAGCCAGTGTTCAAGCAGCAATACTGCCTCTTGATCTGAACTGGATCATACACAGTCGATACAGATATTTCTGTGCTGTACCTTCCGGGACCTTTGGTTGCAGGGTGACAATAGACAAAGTTAACCTGATTTATGACAGGTCAATTAGCAGCAAAACTCACCTTCATGCACTGAATATGAATTACTTCTGAAATTCACTGCTGAAGAGGTTTTCTAACCCTTTTCTATCACATGGCTAACCTTAGACTTTCTTTTCTCAGCCCTAGACAGACCATTGTGTGGTTAAATATTTGAAGGTAGAGCTGATTCAGCACCACCCACACTGATGACATTCTCTCATCGGTTACTGATACAACCCAAAAAATGAGTAGCATAGCATAGCACAGAGTGCAATAGCCTACTTCAGTTGGAAGGTACCTACAACAATCACCTAGTTCAACTGCTTTTCCTTGATATTTTTCAGATACAGTTTTACAGCTGTCTTATCACAGGAGATAATAATGGACATGTACTTAAAAATCTTTGTTTCTAGAACAACATAGAAATTGTCACACAGAGTGAAAATACAAGGAAAATCAAGGATTTGCAGCTGAATGACTAGTTATATCTCTGTTGGGATTTAATAACTACATTAGTCCTGATGAACAGCTGACATAACTTACCAATGCCAAGGACTCTCAGCATCAGAGTATGTATACAGTGTAGATTCCCTCTCTCACAGACTTGAGCTGCCCATGTTCATGTTTTAGCCCACTTGCAAAAAACAGTAGCTGTGCTAAGAAATAATATATGAGTTAATCTATTTAGTCTGATACTGGCATCCAGTATGTGCTTGCTTGAACTTAACACTGCTGTTACTTACCGTGTTCAGGGCTTCCTGAAGAATCTGAGGGAGGACTTCGCCCTTCCAGAATATCTAGTTACAGTACAAAAGTATTCATGGAAAAGGACCACCAAAATGATCACCTGGCCCATGACCTAGACCATCACTTTAGTGGCTTATGAGTAAAGGCCAGCATGAGAGATGACCCCTCTCATGCAAAAACTTGTGTGTATGGTTGAGAGATAACATTGGTTAAGTGCAACTATAAAAAGTTCCTGTGGAAAAAAAGGTTGTAAATCAGGTGCACCAGGCCATTCTCTGCTTTTGAGGTGGTTCTTAGAGAATGTACCTGAGCACTCAGGTACAAGAAAAGCAAGCTCTTCCA
Organism: Chaetura pelagica; assembly: GCF_000747805.2. Classification (NCBI taxonomy): domain Eukaryota; kingdom Metazoa; phylum Chordata; class Aves; order Apodiformes; family Apodidae; genus Chaetura; species Chaetura pelagica. Next base: position 1,286,243 of record NW_009953332.1, read on the forward strand.
CCTAACATTTTACGGACTATTTCCAGTGCAAAAGCTTTTTAATTTAGCATTGCCACCCCAGCTGACCAGAAGTCCAGAGTCATGTCCCAGTGTGGTTGAGGAGTATTTTAAAAGGGAAAATGCCTTGATATTGCATGGTTTTTGTTTCAAATTCTTTCTTTAGTCCTGAGAGCTAGAAACATTTTTGAAAAATAATGATTGCAGAAGTTTCTGTTTAATCCATAGACTTCAGTAGGTAAAGTGCTGTTGTCAGAAAGCATCAGCCTAAAACTAACTCAACAATACTAATTGAAACTAGCCAAGGAAAGAGAAAGACATCTAGAGAAAATTAGTTCAAGAATTATGTAATCGTTCTTGTATTTTACATAGAGACAGCTCTTGAGTATTCAGAGTTGCCCCACCTGCAAAACACATTGATAGAAGAGTGCCCTTTTCTGGAGTAAGGGCAGTAAGATCTCCTAAGTAGGTGAGAGTTAATGCACTACTTTGTAGTATTAAAAAAATTACCAATAAGCAAGTGTGCAGAAAAAGTAATCTTGAGGAATAGAAAATACCTAAGAAGATTACACTTAAGACACACCTTAATTTAAAGTTTTGTAAAAATAAAAAAGGAACTGAATCCCAGTAACACTTCACAAATGGAGAGAGCAGTATGTGGGCTGCTGTCCAGCTATTCTCATTTATTACATCTTAGTCATTTTTTTTTTTTTTTGTGAGCAAACATAAAATATTAAAATCTTGTGGCTGTAAATGCTACTATCTGTATTTCTGCAGCCAAAGGTCATCTTCCTTCCTGTTCAAAATCTTACCGTAGGAGAGGAATTACTCAAGCACGGTGTACTAAAAATTAACTAGTTATTATGGGTTTTTTTCAGGTAGAACTTCCCCTATCTTCAGTCAGTGAATCGTTTTATAAGCCATCTGTTTGTAGTTCTAATGCTGGTAGAGTCACAAGTCCTTTCTTACAGTATCACTGAGTACAATTTACTGATAAATATATATGCTTTAAATGATTTAAATGATGAGGAGAAAAACTACAAAGAATATCCTGAAATAGCATGACTGAATAGTAAATTAAAAGAGATTAATACTTCTACAAGTATTACATGCTTCTCCCTTGTAGTAGGCTTTGTTTCATTCCCACAGCTTCTTTCAGAAGTCTTTGCAACCCACCAGGTGCTTCAGGGGGTGCATCTACTAAAACCAAGCCCAGTTTTTTTTAGAAGATTATTGGAAAGAGATCTTGCTGAAGTAACCCACCCAGTGGGTTACTTTATTCTAACTTAATGAAGTAAGAAGATGTGCTTACTGAAGGAAGATTTGATTTAGACTTTCAGTCTTAGTGAAACTTCTACTGAAACCAGCAGGAGTTGCAGTTTGTTCCCAGTGTTCAGAGCAGAGGATTGCTATGTTTATGCTCCCATGAGCCAGAAGATGACTGTCAGAACAAGCATGAAGCCAAGGAAAGACAGTCTAAGGGATGTGCCAGAAGAGGTGTTCTGTTTACTTCTCTCCTATCATGAGAAACCACTTGACGACTTATAGTATGTCAAGGGTAGCTGCCACTTTGTGGTTTTGCCTGCTAATAGAACCAAATGGCCAATCCTCAAACTTGCTAGTCAGAGGGAAACATACAGCAGAGTGCTGATCTTAATGCTGCCACTACTGTGTTTCCACAGGAGGAAACTTCCCAGGATGTAAACAGCTGTTTTTGATTGCACCATCCTGCCAACCACACCAGAGTTTTTCAGATTGGATTCTGCAGTGGACTCTGCTCCCAGTTGGGCCCCAGAGCTGCGTGGTCAGACTCTCAACAGAGCTTAGAAGCTAAGTGGTTTTAGAAATCTGTCCAAAAATGTGTTACAAATCTAGGGGTGGAACATGGGGCAGGGGAAAAAAAAAAAAAAAAAAAAAAAAAAAAAAAAAAAAAAAAAAAAAAAAATCCCCACCCTGCTGAAGAGCCAGATGGGTGTGGACTGCTCAAAGTTCTGCCCACAGGGATTACTTTAAATAATAATCAAAACTAGTAAACACATAGAAGGAGCTAATGCAGTCATCTATTTGAGATTTTGACCATGCTACTGTCATTGAAAAATATTGATATTAGCTGGAGAGCAGGAGATCAAGAGAACCTTGGCAAGAAAGTCATAGAAAGGATTTCAGCTTTGCCATGTCAAACTATTTGTTTAAATTTAGATTAGTGAATCCATTTCAGCCTGCATGTATCTGGCTGTCCAGGAGTGTTTGTGCTTAGATTTCCAATGCAGTATACAGAAAGACTTTAAGCTCTAGCATAAAACTAACATAGAAATGACTGAAATCCATGCAGATAATGTTTGTTTGGACATGTAAATTAGTAAAATGAAGTGTACTCTGTCATTAGAGATCTGTTTTAAAGAACTTCAGAGATTTAGTTTTTATGTTAGGCAGTAACTATTTATCCACTATTCTGATAATTACAAAAGGAAAAAAAAAATACCTTTTCATTGCAGTAACCATAGTGATGTGCAGAATAATGATAAAACAAGGGACATAACAAACATATATTATTTGAAAATCTTCCATATATTTTCCAGATTCTATTACTTTATTAAACTATCAAATGTTTAAGTGGCCAGCAGAGTGAAGGAAAAATAAATATACAAAATCTCTTCCTTATTCAGGCAATAGTGCACACTAGGTCACCTTGCCCGGTAGGTTCATCTTGAGGAAAACTCCAAGTGACAGAAGAATCTGCAACCAAGAAGGCCTTTCCCATAGCATATTTTTCCTTTCCTTCTTTGCATTCAGGAATTCAGTAACAAAAGTGATAATGAAACATGCATTTACTTACCGTATCCTTATGTGATCAGGTGGTGTGTTTTGTGGCTTGTAAGCATTTGACAGGCAGGCCAAAACTCCAGAAGTGATTTTGATACATTAGACCAGACCATATTTTTCCATAGAATGTATTACTTTCCAAGATAAAGGCCAGGATCCCTCTGCAGTGTGGATCCTTAGAATGTGATCATATGCCTTGGGAATTTCTTAAGGTGGCTGAGAAGAAACAGTGAACACAAAGAATCCTATCAGTCACTTTTAGCATCCCCATTATGCTAGCTTTATAGGTTAAGTTCTTCCTTTCCATGGAAAAGTTGAAGATTTTCTTTAAGTAAGCACATTTGTTCCCCCCTTTTCACATATTGTTACATGCTAGTAGCTATGTTACCTCGTAGCTATGATATGGAAGATGCTGGTTCAATGCCATCCTCTTCCTGGTGGTACTAGATCCCAATGCTTCCACCTCCCAATTGGTTGGCCAACCACCATCCCTTTAACCGTGAGACATACAAGTCCCCTTCACTTTCTATTTCCATACTCATTGTAATTAATGCTGAAAAAGAAAAGCCATGAGAAACAACAGGGATGGAAAACCTAATTTCCAGATGAATGCTGTGTCTTTAATCATTGACACATATTGATATACAGGGACAGTCTGTATGTCTAAACAGTACGTGAACCAGTGAGGTTCTGGATGAAAAGGACCATCTTCCTCTGCTTCAGACAATGCCTTGAGGAAAGGCTGTTTGGGTAGGAATTTGCTGAGCATACTCTTCGGTCCAGCTCTACAGCTTAGATGGAAAGTGAAATTCCCAACTTTCTTTTCAAGTCTGAGGCAGCCCCAGGGACACCAAGCAGACCTTTAGGAGCCAGAAGAACTTCTGTGGATGTTAATAAATGCCAGAATGAGGCCACAGCTGAACAAGGGCTTTAAGAAACTCAGGTTTGGGTTTGGAACACCAAATGGGTCAGTTGTAGACCTGAAATATAGATGTTCACAATGACTAACACAGACTTCTGTGGACAGACTCAAGCTTCTCTGAGCCATATTGGACAGATGACATTTTGCTGTGTTGGCATTACTTTATTTTCAAGCTAACAGACACAGCCTGTAAGTACAAGGCTTCTGAGGTCAAGCTTACAACCTTGTTAGCATAGGTCTCTAAATTCAAAGTAACATCCAGCTTCTGCCAAGCATAATCTGAGTTAGCTTGGATCCACCTGTTCACTTCCATGGACAGATGTCTAAATGAAACCTTAGAGACAGAGATATTTATTCTCATTCTTCAGGCTAAGAAAGGGTTCTGCACAAGGCAAAATAGAAGGGGTGTTAAAAATAAGTTTTAAGTCTAATCCAGTACCTTAATCACACTACAACTCTTTTCCCCTTTACTTGTCTAGGTTAGGTTTACCTAATCTACAGGAGTTACAGGGGGTAGAGTAAAATACATATTCTGCAGATTTCAGTCTAAACCTCATTTCTTTGTCAGAAAGATAATTATATGCTTACAAGCCAGCAAAACCAAACTTTATATTAAAATGATATTATAGTGAAATGATCTTAGAACTCCAGCCAACTCTTCAGCAAGATTCTGTGCTCCACATTTAAGATCAGACGAGGGCAGGTAATGTGAAGGGAGAGTCGTATTCAGCCATGTCAAAGGCTCCAGTCACAGTGAATTTTTTTAATAAAAATAACTGCACCAGTGTGTATCTTGTTCCTCAGAAAACTTACTGTCATGCCTGTTTTATCTGTCTTTAACAATATTCAGGCCAAATCAGATCACGTAGAACTTTTAATCTGTATTATATTTCTAAGTACACATAATTTATTTGCATCATGGATTCTCAGAGGTCAATGATTAAGCATTTACCTCATGGCATTTTACAAGCTTGACATCAGTACTCCATAATAATGATGTGCAAACATACTTTTACAAGCCTTTCATGGGATACCACATCTTATATCATAGAATGAATGAAGCAACTGATGACAATTAGTTAATGCAAGAATATATGTCGTAACTTGCACTTCAAGAAAAATCAGAGGTGGAAAAGGCCAGCACTATTAGGTCATCTCACAGGACAAGAATGTTCACAATATGCTAATTGTGAAGTATTTTTTATAGATGCAACAAAAAATCATCTGAGCAACACCTGATTGCATGGCAAACTTTGCTGCCTTTGGAAGTTCTCACAACTATGTGCACATTGAATCATCTTTTCATACATGATGTAAGAGTCTATTCTCAGGAATTATGTATGTATTCCTTCCTTGAGGTAGGGAGATGAGTAACTTTCCATGAATCAAGATGATGAGAACACTCCCCTGAGGGAAAACATTGTCTATATATTGCAGGTTTATTTAAAAAAGCAGTTTACATTTACCCATTGCAATTCAACAGCCAGGGCTCCTTCTTCCAAGTTGATAGTGGTCCAAAATGTAAAAATAGATAAGGAAATGCACTGGATTTAATGATAAGCTCACAAACAGTTCTTATCACATAGGATTAAGGTGTTGGCAGTTACAGAAGTCCAGGCATTGGTCAGGCACTTTTTATGAAGTCTAGAGGGTAGTACACCTTTCTACCTGATACCAGGGATCATTCCTAAAGCCAAAAGACGTTACCTTTTGCATTTTTGTCTGTTACCATTCACCTGAATACCCCAGAGAGAAATCAGAAGCACAAAACCATACACCTTTTCTCAAAGGAAGAGAAACAATCAGATCCCTTGGCAGTTAATTTCCAAGTTCAGACTGTAGTGCTTTCATAAAAACTCCATATCATGGTCCTTATGTGCTTATTCAGTGACCAGTTCCACACACAATCCTATGCATAAAAACTATAGCAGGTTTTGATAAATTAGATTATCAGCTACTCACTTGCTGTTTTTGGTTCCATTTGAAGAAAACATCTCGTCAGTGAAGTAACAGTTCTGAGGCAACAGTATGATTTTATAATAGACCAAAACATATTAGATAGAGTGACATATGCTAGTAAAAATTGCTTTCATTCTTTTTGTCCTGTCTATTTGATAAACGTACAGTAATGTTCAAAGCTTGTAATATAAAAGCTTGGTGCTTAATGTTACTTAAATACTCTTTTATATGTATACCTAAGTAGACCCAAAGGACAAATTAGTGTGTGTGCATCTATATAGGATATGATTTTTCCCCTTTTATGCTGACTTTTCTGTTACTGTTTTCCTAACAGGAAAAACATGAAAGTAAGAAACTCAAGCTTATGATCAGTATGTACTCCATAATATGAAAATACTTTATAATTTAGTCACAATTAAAGAGATAAGAGTAGCTTTGGTGATAGAGCGGGGGAAATGGCATAAAAAGAATATTTCTTCTCTCCAACACTCACTGAAAATCACAGGCTCAAGTTCAAAATTAGAAATGAATAAGAGATGTTTTCTACATTCACAAAATAAAATGCATCTCATACAAGCTGTATGGAAACCAGCCACAGTTAGCACAGAAGTCCTATCAGGCCCTCATTAAACTGTTTTAAAAATACTTAACTGGTGTTTTTATGGAGGATTTAAAAATATATATTTTTGTTCTTCAGTCTGACCATGTGGATATGCTTGACTTGACTACAATTACCACCTCTTTGTGTGTAACATACACTTATAAAAAGAATAAGAAACCCTAGCTTGTGAGAAAGGCAGCAGTGTACTCAGGTTTTGTCAGCAGGTGATTGACTTCATGAGACATGAAGTCAGTGGGCACTCAGAGGCTTTGCCCAAGCAGATAAGAGGGTGGAAATCCCAAGATGCACAAGCATCTCTCTGCCAAACCCACCTTCAGGTCTGCTCTCAGCCACTGGCTCCTGAAGGTTAAGACCAGTCATAAATGTGTTTCTCTTACCCATAGATTTTCATAGAATCATAGAACTGAATTGGAAGGGACCCTAAAGATCATCTAGCTACAACCCCCCTGCATGGGCAGGAACACCTCTTACTAGATCAGGTTGCTCAAAGCCCTGACCAGTTTGGATGCTTCCAGGGATGGGGCTTCTACAATTTTTCTAGGCAACCTATTCCAGCGTCTCAGCACCCCCACATTTTATGTGACTTGTTTCAACAAAAAATATGCTGTTCACTTTTTGGCATAGTAAATGGACTTAACATTATTAAGTTAACTTGGGGTTGGGGGCTTTTCTGGCACAGACTATCCCCTGGTTGAAGTGGGCCCCCAGCTGTGTGTGACATTGGTGGTTTTCCACCAACACAAAGGTCATGAGTACTTGCATGCCCATGAGGACATATGTAGTTGCACATTCTCCTCTGATCACACAAGTGAGAGGTCCCATGGCAACGGGGCATAAAAACAGCTCCTTGGTGAGAACCTGGCCAGCAGTGTTTTGGCTGGCTGTTGCAGGTTTTGACTGGCAGTAGCTATGGTGCCTGACAGGCAAGTGAGAAAAGCCGTCCTGAGAGACCCTGCCAGCAGCTGGCTGTTCATTCCCAGCTTGCACGCAAGCTTTTTCTTCCCACCCCCTGCCCTGACTGTGAGGAAGTTTGAATGAACACAGGTGTGTGTTTGGCTACATGGGAGCAACATCCTACAGTGTCAGTTCCCAAATACAGCCCTAACGGTGGCATTTCTGTTGACTTAGATTAGGTTACACTCTGCTGTTGCTTGAACATGCACCCTCTGCCAGACAGATAATAACAGCACTGTTCCTCTTCAGAGTGGAAATCTTTCTACACAAATAACAAATGACACTTTCATTATATCTCCTGCAAGTGCTTCTGAGAAAGCCATGACATCCCACTTTACTCAGAAACACCACATGGACATCAGGTCTCTGAAAATTAAGTTTTCTTGGAGCAATGCTGTTTATATGTATGTGTTGAAAACAACCCCAGATAAAGAGGCAGCTGGCTAACAAACCTTGAATTTTGTTTGTTCCGAGTTTTAAGGAAAAATCTGATGCTGAAAGTCATCCTGTCCTAGGCTGCAAAGAAATTCCTTCCAAAGTGAACAAACAATATTACTACAAACACAAAAAGCAAATTCCATGGCAGTGTCCACCACAGAGGTCTACATTATTGATTTTTCTTGTTTTGAAGTGACCGCTTTCAGCAGTATCTGATCATCACAAATCTATGAAGATGCAGACTCTGTTCTACCTCTGAAGATCCTCTAACTGCCTCTCTCTTCTTCTGTGCTGTTCCTCTCAATCCAGATGAGCCTTGATTATTTTTGGGAGAAAGAATCAGCAAAATCTGGATGCCTTTCTGAATTTTATGAATCGGCCTAGCAAGTTAATGAGAGCAGCATTCTCCTTCTGATGAATTGGAAATGACTGTGGCAACAGGACAACTTGAAATGTTTTTGGCTTTCTCAATTAAGGAAGGACCAAAACACCCCAGATCAACACAGATAAATTGCTTGACCTGAAACAAAATAATTAATTTTAGGTTTGGTTTTGTAAAATTTTGATTAACTTACTCTTCTTTAAAATTTAGAATATGAAAAAACTCACACTTTTTAGAGAAAGAAACTTTTCTGCAGGTAAGTGTGTCAAAACATAGATTCAACTTTTTTTAAACTAAAAAAAAAATAAAAAAATAAAAAAAATCCAACTTAAATCCACATTTGGTCCTCTCAGTTTTTCTCAGCCTACATAGAAATGTAATTCTTTGGTACTTCTAAGTTCTTTGGATTACTTAAAAAAAAATTAGCTCAAGATGCAATGAGAATATTTTTCTGGCTATATTTTAGGGTCTAACCAGGAGCAAACTTTTGCTGAGATGGCTATGCTCTTGTCTCAACAATGCTCCATTTGAGTGAATCTATTCCAGGTTTATAACACTACACTTTGAAGAGAATAAGGCCTTAGAAACCAAGGTCTGTTTTGTGGATTTCTGGAACAATGGTTTACAGTTGCCAAAACCACAATGCTTTCCTACAACATAAAAAAAAAAAAAAAAAAAAAAAAAAAAAAAAAAAAAGAGAGAGAGAAAAAAAAAAAAAAAAAAAAAAAAAAAGAGAGAGAGAGAAAAAAAAAATGCTCTGGATTAAAATTAGATGCTATCTCCTTTGCCTTCTGTGCTTGTGAACAGCAGGCGTTTATAAACTAGGTATCATGAAGATATATTTTGTGTCCTTACTGGAGGAAGAAATACAAAACCTGGATTCACAGCATGACAATAAGTAACCCTCTGCATAAAACATGTCAAAAATCACTCCTTTTCAAGGAAAAAGATGCTTGCCATGAAGCCTTTCCAGAACATCAGGCTTTTCTGTGAAAAAAAGATCTGTCTAGTATCACCAGAAACACTCGTGAGGTGAGATCTGAGGAGCTTTTCAGTTGTCACATCCATGTTTGCACATGCTGATGAGGCTAGAACATTGCTTCCTCAGCAGGTGATGACACTGGGTTGACACAGATTTCACTGACTGATTAACAAACAAGCTGCATGAATAACCAGATGCTGAGGACACGTCTCATTGGCGCAAGCAATAGATTCCAGTTAGGTAGCTAACTAACCTTGGCTTGTCAAGTGAAGTAAGGGCCTGTTAACAGTAGTTTTGCTCATGGCAGCCAGTTGTAAAATCTGTGTGTAACTCTTCACATAATGCAACAAGTTTCACCCAAGCAAAGAAACCAGCCTTTGCTGTGTGTCAATTCACTTTTGTCCTGCTCATCAAAGGCAGACTGAGTTGTCATCTTTTCCAACATACAACAGAGGTGAGAAAAGATTTACTGCTCACCAGTTTTTTTTTTCAGATGTTACACCACAAAGAACTACAGAAGACTTGCATTTCCCAGCAAGTAATGTTTTAAAATACAAACTTTACTGATTTTGTAGAAAAAAACAAGACATAGTTGGATTATTTGACCCGGTTTTCAAAATAGAACCTGTCAACTATAAGTGACAATAACACTATTAGAAATGGAAAAAAAAAAAGGATCAGATGGTTGTTTTTAGTTTTTCTAAATCTTTGGGATTCCAGTCATATGACATAAAATTTCCTCTTCATTTAAAATTAAAAATTAATTTTTATTTGGAATTTTAAGATGTTCAGTCAAACTTGCAAACAAGCTGTTATCTGTTGACAGAACAGTTTAAACGTCTGCGTTGCAGGATATTCAAATAAGTGTGGCCTCTCCTGGTTAACTCTTTAGGGCCTCAGTATATAGGAATGTAAAAATATTCCTATTCTACTAGCTTTAATGACTATTTAATCTCATTTCTAATTGTCTGGTTAAATAGCTGCTGTCACCAATAGACCTTGAATAAATTTTAAAGAAAAAGTGGAGCAACCCATAACATTTTCCCAAACACACTGACCATGGCTGTCAAGTTTTCCTGTACTGTGAATTTCCTGGCTTTTGTGGGGTGAATATTTTTATCTTTTCCTTAAATATAATTACGTTAGTCTTCAAAAGCTGGGGTTAAAACTCCAAATTGTAAAAAAAATGTATTAAAAAATAAATAAATAAAAGATTGCACTGGTTCCAAATGACCGGAAGGCAAAAAAACATGCTGGTTGTCCTTTTCCTATTAGTCCTACATGGAAATAATACTTTTTATTTCTATTTAAGTGCTTAGAAGTGTTTCTTCATCTGTTGAATACATTCTCATTATATATATATTTTTGAAGGGATTGTAAGGAATTTACATTTCAGTTAGCATTTGGGGGCTGTTTAAAAATCTGGATCATGACAGCAGTCTCTAAAATACGTTTGAGAACTGTTTATCATTGACCCAAAGTACTGAACTATAGTAAAGGGGGGGGAGGGAGGGAAGGAGGGAGGGAGGAAGGCAGGCAGGCAGGCAGGCATCTCCTTACTGTATTTAACCCCTTCTAGCTTATGTGGCATGGTTTTAAAAACATGAATGTAAAATTGATTAGGTAACAAAACATTAGATACAATGACATTTTAAAAAAAATAATCCCTCAAGAACTGACAAAATAGTTTAAAGTAATTGTTTTTATCTCAGGAACATTAAGTCAGCTGCCTCAAAAAATAATTTTTAGATCATCTTTTTAAAGGAAGAGTCCAGAAGTTTGATTCATTTGATGACTTACCAATCAAGACGTGACCTGTTTTCATTGCTGAACTACCTAGCACCAAGCCATGTACTACAAGCTTCTCTTCACTGATGACTTTATCCTTTCTGCCTTGTTTTTCTGCTCTTCTGGTGCTCCATGAAGACTGATGGACAATCCCTAATAAGGCCTCCAGCAGCCTCTGCTGCTCGTCTTCTCCAGCTCTGTACAGTTTTCTGGGATTTACATAAACATATACATCTTTGTATTTCTGCTGAACAGTGACACCCATTTTCTGAGAAGACTGCTGTTTCAATATGGAAGTAGGACCACAGCTTCCACTGCCTTTCTTAACAGAATGCTTTGGTAGAAGATTCTTCTTTTTTAAGATTTTGGTCAGTTTCTTCAGTTCGTACTTTCTTTCTTTTCTTGATCCCTCTTGAATAACTTCAGCTTCATTTTCACGAAACCTGACATGATTCACAGTTGGCATTTCCGGGCAGCTGTTCTGAAGCAGAACTTCTTCTTCACTTTCACTCAATTCTAAATAAAATAATTCCCCATTTTTCTGCACACCATTCAACCATTCAGGCTCAAGGTCACTAGGAAAGAAAGAAGAATGATCAGTGACAACTCTGGTAAGGAAGTCTGCTACACAAGTGACATATGTGGCTTCAAATAGGTAGCGTACAAGGAAAAAAATGGGAAAAAAAGACATGTTGCTAATATATAAAATACAAATGTAAATATGATAAATAAATAAATAAGAAATAATTAATTTCTCTTCTCTTCCACAAAAGTCTAATTAGCTATTTAATAGAAAACTGTGAATTTATGGTGAGGGATCCTGTCATAAATGTCAAAGGTTAACAGCTTAACTTCACTGTCCTGATTATGATGGCATTTAGAGTGGTTTAGGACCCATCAGTGTAACATATATGCTCTCACTCTTACATGGTAACTACTAGTATTTATTTTTGTTTAAGTGCTCTGGGAAGATGAGTTTGTAGATCACTTTGTTCTAGGGTATTGGGGTCAGCCTGTTCCAGAAGCAAAACCTCCCTCTATAAGGATGAAGGCTCTTTGGAAGCAGCAGTGAGCTGTTTGACTCACTGTCTACACTTCTGTTTGTGCTAGCAATCTAAACTGCAATGAATTCAGAGGAGTCAAGAGGAAAGAGACAAGGGTTGTGATGGAAGACTTGAGTCAGTCAGATGCTACAGTTGCTGTAGTTCACCTTGAGTTGGAACAGTTTACAAAAGACTTCAAAACATGGGTAAGTTTTTATTATTTGGTGAGAATCTAGTGCATATTTTCCATTCTCTGGCAGCTGTCTATACAATAGGCTGGATAGTTAATAAAATGACTCAATACCAAAAAGCTTGTGCTTCTCCAAAAATATTTTATTTGCTTAGGTACTAAAAACTGCATTCTTATAAAACATATAGATTTATTTATTAGGAGTATTTCTAAAGATGCCAATCAAGGTCACCAGATTCAGTTAGTACATGTGCATATACATCTGCAATTACACACCTTCTCTTGAACAATTTCCTGCAAAATAAGATGTAAGCAACACTGAGGACAGCATTGGAGACAGAATAAAATGAAATTACTGTCCTTGGGCCATGAATTTCCCTGCTTCTCTCCTTTGTGCCATGTCTGTTAGGCAGCAGAAAAGAGTTTAACCTGAAAGTGATGTTAATGTGTCTCTTATTAAGGCCTTTCTGTAGATATTACACATTCTCCAGAGCAAACAGTCCATCCACCAGCAAAAAAACATCTTACTTCCTCAAACAACATTTACAAAGTATTATCTTCACTGGATTCACATAAAGAAAGTATCTGCTGTCTCTCCTATTCCCCTTCCTTGCCCATTTCCATTAACACCCAGCATTTCATGAACAATACACTTGTAGCCATATCTTGTCACATAAAGAGACCCTGAAAGAGATTCTGATAGTCCAAAGTAGCTCTGTGATCTGCTCATGCATGCACACAAGTCTGCTTTAAGCAGACATTAACAAGTTACACTAAAGTATGTATGTGTTTGTTTCTTTTAATCATGTCCATTTGTGGTTCCTTGGGCTAAACGCTGAAGAAAAAATTCCTCTTTGTGTTTCTCATTTGTCATATACATACTAATTTCTGAAGATCTAGGAGTAACCAGCCTAGCTAGGTCATAAATAATTTTCAAAATCCACTTGATGGTGAAAGCATAAAATAGATGCTTTTAATCTTAAGTATGGAGCAGTCTTTCTGGTGCTACCTAGACCACCTTCTTATTTTCACAGAGAAGACCACTCTCTAAATTAATAAGTAAAATTCTGGTTTTGCTGTGACAAGTTTCCTTTTTTTCATGTGCCAAGGGAAACACTGCATTAGGCCAAATGACTCAACATTGTTTGGAAAAAGATATAACTATCAAGGGCATTTGTTATGAAAGCTCGTCTCATTAAAGGTGGTTAGGAAGGAAATCTCAGGATGAAAGAAGGATTTTGTGAACCTTTCTCTGAAAGCATGTTAATTCCACGTAAGATGAGACATGATACAGAGCATGCCACTGGTTTGACCTGTGGTAACTCCTCTGAAATTGTTCAAGGGATGAATTTGTCAACCTTGATCTGTAATCTTTTATTTATAGGCAGAGTTCAAATTGTTTTCATTGGGCTCATCCTCACTTTCTCTTCTGCAAAAGCTCATGGAACACAGAGTAAAAAGAAAATCAGCAAACTGGTGTGGTATTAATGGAACTTGCCATGAGAAACCAATATAGGGACTATGAGGCAGTTTGCAGAAACAGATGTGTTTGTAGGAAGGCTTATTCATCACCAAGAAATCCATGAAGAGCCTCTTTTTATGAGAAAGGATGAATCAAGGTAGCAAGAAACACATACTTACTCAAGAGGAGTATCATAGAACAGTACACATACAATTTTGCTATACATGCATATTTCCACAACACTTGAGTATTTCAGTTTCTGACCAATGTCTACAGATTTTTCTCATGGGTTTCTGGTATTCTGATATGTCCCACCTCTTTCTACTGTGTGGGCATGACTTTAATCTCCCAGTGTACTGCCTGTGCAAGAGACCTCAAAGCAGTTCGCTGTGTATTTTTACCTTTACTGGTGGCATAATTACTATAACGGGTTTGAACTGCATCTTTTTATCTAGTCAAGACATTTTTTCCCTTGGCAGAAGCCTGATGAGAAGCTCAGATAAGATATTTACTTCTTTATTGCATTAGTCCTCTATCTGACTCAGTCTGAAGTCATGAAGGAGCAAGGACAGGACCAGAATATTCAGAGAATCACAGAATTGTTATGGTTGCAGACTTTTAAGATCACTGAGTCCAACTGTCCACCCAGGAGGAAAAAAACAATCCCAAACAAAACCAAACCACAAAAACCAAACCAAACAACAAAACAACAACAACAGCCCACCATATCCACTAGAACAAGTCCTGAATTACTACGTCTACACTTTTTTTTAATACCTCCAGGGCCAGTGTCTCTACCATGTCCGTGGGAAGCCTGTTCCAGTGCCTGACTATTCTTCCAGTAAATAAATTCTTCCTGATATCTAGTCTGAACTTCTTCTGGTGCAACTTCAGGCCATTTCCTCTAGTTCTAATGCTGTTCACTTGGGAGAAGAGGCCAATGCCCCACCTCACCACAACCTCCTTTCAGGTAGTTGTAGAGAGCAATGAGGTCTCGCCTCAGCCTCCTCTTCTTCAAATTAAACAATCCAAGTTGCCTCAGATGCTCGTCATAGGATTTATTCTCTAGGCCCTTCATCAACTTCGCTGCTCTTCTCTGGACTTGATCCAGAAACTCAGTGTCCTTCTTGTAGTGAGAGGCCCAGAGCTGAGCACAGTACTTGAGGTGTGGCCTCACCAGTGCCCAGTACAGAGGGAAACCCACTTCACTAGTCCTGCTGGCCACACTATTCCTGATACAAGCCAGGATGCTGCTGGCCTTCTTGGCCAGCTGAGCACACTACTGGTTCCTACCCAATTGTCTGTCAACTAGTACCCCATGGTCTGCTTCCCCTGGGCAGCTTTCCAGCCCTTCTTCCTCAAGCCTGTAATGTCACCTGGGATTGTTTTGACCCAACGGCAGGACCTGACTCTTGGCCTGATATGCCATACCACTTCTTCTGCATCTTCCTGACTGGAATAATACCTCTGTCCACCAAAAAACCAAAGATTTTCCAGGGGTGGGGAGCTGTGCAGGGAGGAAACTGAGAAAGATGAAGTGCAAGAGGAGTTATAATTTTGTAGACTAGTGGTTAGAGCCATCTTCAGCAAGAGGAAGAGTGTCCTGAACGGGTGAATATGCTGAAAATAAATTGCTAAACAGGAATGCATGGGATAATATACTTTGTTTATATACTTGCCCAGAAAAATGTTAACATAGATCTGATTTACTGCCCCTGTTTGGGCAATAAGCATTGCTGCACTAAATATATATCCTTTTCCATGAGGGGAAGCAGTGCTAAAACCTTCTGTTCATTTATCATCACTATCCCCCTCACCCTGACACTAGGAGACAGATGAAACCCTGGAGCATTCCTCCTATTTTGGCAAAACAATAGCCTGAAGTCAAATTGGTGCAATGCATTCATTTTTTTGGTGTGCACATACTGCCTAGATAACCTTGAAGAGAATTTACTGACTTGATGCACCTTGTGAGGCTCTTGCCAGGAAATTTCCCAGTAATTTCAAGAGTAATCAGAAGAAAAGAAATGTTACCATGTTGTGAGTAAAATAAAGGGAAAGCACTATCTGTAGTCCAGCCCTTAGCAAAACGGTCCTTCCACTTAATCAGATGTAGCAATTAAAGTAAATTAAGAATATTTTAAGTATGACTGTAGCCTGGAATACAAAGTTGTCCTGAGGAATTCCACTATTCTGTGATTCCACTGGTATAGGATTTAATCCACCCTAATCTGATTACACCTAGAACTAAAGGAAATTATATTATCGTAGAAGTTAATGGATGAAACTGTGTTATGTACCTCGTGTGCAATTTTGTTGAATTCACCTGGCTGCACAAAGCACACTAAAGTCAGAGTTTATTTTGACAGCCCTCTACTCCAACACAGTTTTCAAAGTAAGTTTCAGTCTGATGCCCAGCTCAGGTTTTTTCTTACACTTTAGCATTCATCCTTCTCTGTTCATTTCTGGGACAAACAGTTTTGGGGAGGGATGTTCAAACACAGTTGAAAGGTCCTCCACATTCTACATACCAAAAGAAAAAATATTAATAAATCAATACTAAAAGATAATATTGATTTTAGCTGTGTAGTTTGAAAGAGGTAGATTTTCTAGTGCTGGCTTTCTTCCAGTGCAACTTGTCAAACCAGGTTACATTTGAAATGTGCCTGCAGCCAAGAATGTAAGAGCTCAGGCTGATGATGTGCAGAGGCTTGTTTGATTTGGGGTGATTTTCACTTTTCATCAAAGAAACTACCTGATCCTCTTTCATGGGTACTATTGATGAGGTTCATTATTATTCTTTTGTTTGCTTTAGTTACTGAGGCTTGCTGGAGGAAACATCTAATTTAATGTAGTTTCTTCATTATGAGACATCTCTTGTAAAGATGCAAAACCCTGCTTTGTTCTTTTGACTTCTAATCCATAAACCTTTTCTGATTTTACCATGTTTATTGACACCAAAGGGAGTCTGCATTGCATAACAAGTCAGACTTGATTTGTTTGTTGCCTCTTCCCAATTGTCTCTGTTTTTCTAGGGAAAAATTATCATAAATTGATATTTTTCAGACACAAATGACAGGAGCTTATTTTTGAAACATTACTGATCTCAGTGTATAAAGAAATTGATTTCATATAGCAACATCAACACAGCAGATAAATAATCAATTTATTCTGTCTAAGCTTAGAGCCAGTAACATACAGATGAAAGATTGTAATTTCTTTAAATATGGTAACTCAACTTGCTGTGATTGTTCAAGCACACTTATAATTAGTTTTTAAATAGAAGGAAATCTCATTGGTTTTCTATTTGAATAAGTGCCCAGTTTCCCTGTCAAAGTAGTCATAGCAAAACAGGTGTGACATTAGTGATTTTAACTTACAACAGTTCATGATGATGACAATGCAAAAGTGCCAAACAGAAAAAAGAAGTCCAGCTGTCCACATCATCAAAGCTTGCTGGAGTTTTTGTATGTGAATGAACGATCTGTCTAGATTGTTATATTGTTTTATTTCAGTCCTCACTTTCCAGTTAATGAAAAACAGTTATGACTTGTTAGGTGAGAAAGTAATGAATAAATATTGAGTGTTAATTAAATAAATATTATGGTTTTGCAATATTTCCTTTCTGTCTATTGTCTATTCTTTCTTGCTCCATTATCCAAACATATTTTCCCTTCCCTATCACACACTACTTTGAGTTCTTCCGGTTTCAGTTTTGGGTCATCATTCACACAAATTGTATTTTTTTACCTGAGAATGTCTCCAGTCCTCCCCTGCTTTTCAAAGACTATGACCAAAACCTCTTTCACTTTTGCTCGGTAGTTTGGAATGTCTCATTCTGCATCTTCCATTCCGCCTCGTTCCTATTTTGCTGATTGAATTAAAATGCAGTTTATTGTCCTTTCTTCAGAGATCAATAAACCAATGGTTTATAGTACTTTCCATGTCAGTTTTACACACAGCCTATCATCCTAACATTCTTTTGGTTGTTTTTTTGATTTGTTTGCTTTGTTTGGTTTGATTTAGTTTGTTTCTGGTTACTTGGGGCTACCCATCCTTTTAAAATAACTTCTGCAAGGTATACCACTCCCAGTACTTATTGCTGCTTCTTTAATAAACATTTCTCAATGTAATACCACCACAGTTACTTGACAGCATCCCTATGACGAATTTATGCTTCAACTTGCAACACCAGTGTGGAGATACAGATCCTAGAGTATTTATTTTGTAGAATACTTGTGTTGTGTAAAACATGAAAAGCCTAGGATCCTTTAGAAGCCCTAGAGGTAACTGAAGGGAGAAAGACAACCACTTGTGAATGAGAAAGACTGGAAACAACTTCTTGACAACAGTAAAGTGGGGGAACAACTTTGCTAAACAAGTTGGAGCTGGTTGATGTTTTGCACCCAGCAACAGCTGATTATGCTGTGCTGGTTGGCTGCAACACTGACAGCAGATGAAGAAAATTTCTGTCAGACTCCCTGACTCTGAGTGGTTTCCAAACAATATAGATACTGTGCTGATGGACCAAAGAGAGAGATAGGAATCTGCCCCATTATTCTGTTTGGAGCCGTTAAGACATAATTTTTTTAATTAAAAAAACTTCAACTAGACTCCAGGTATCCCTGGCTGTTTGCTATACAGGGAGCCACTTTTACTCACACTAGATGAAACCACTGAAAAAGTGTGGGTTGCCCCAGGTTAATGTAAATGAAGAAGTGACACCACCGACAAGAGAAGTTAAATCCAGAATAATTTTTGATGGAGAAAGAGGAGGGAAGCAGCATAAAAGAAGAGGAAAATCCTATTGAAAACAGCTTAGAAACACCATCCTACTTTCAAGAAGTAACTTAAACACTCAAAATATAAGCATTTATTTTGAAGCTAGTACCTCTTATGATAAATGTAGGTTTGATTTCATCTGAGAACGTGGAGAAAGTGCTAGAAAATGACAGCACATCTTTCAGCCAGGGGCAGATTGCCTTTCAGAAGCTAACATGGACCACTTTTCACAACAGTGTCCTGGCCCACCCTGCAGACTGAGTGGAAACCCTTTCCAATGAAAGACTCCTGGTCTTAATCCAAGTCCCACCCATTATCCTTTGCAGAGTGAGTCAGAGGTTCCCAGACATCCATTGTACTAACATCTATTGTACTAACATTTTCTTCTATGATAGGTAAAGTGCCATCTACTCTGGAGTATTGTAGCACACACACCTAAATAATTCAAAATATGTGCTGAGCTAAAGTTTCTAAAATGCAAATATTCAAGGAAAAAAGTAGGCTGTGGAAGTCAATTCCTGGAGCAATCAGTGGGAAGGCAGAAGAGCAGAGTTAGTAAGAACTTTTTACAGGAAGATGTTCCTTGCTTTCTTGGCTCTGCTTAATTTCTCCACCCTCCTTCCACATCCTTCTAGCAGCACTAAGCAATCTGTACCAATATTATTTCAATATATGAGTAACAAAACTAGGTTAATATTTCACTTCTTCACGTAAACCTAACTGTAAATCACAATTTTAGTAGAAGTAAACAAACAATGGTATATGAGGCCTCTCATGAAGCATGCTTATACAAAGGAAAATGAAGAATATGGTGAAGGCAACAAAACGAGTAACATACACACAGCTTAGTATGTTTCATCTACTTGCTTTCAGTTCCTGCAGACATCTTAAATTACTCTGAATAAATGTGCATTTTTCTAAGTGTGTGTTTAGCTCTGATATTCAGAGTAGTCACTTGTCTCAGTACACTCATATTAGCCTTTGAACCCTTTTGTGAACAAATAAAAGAGTGGACTTTGCAGAACCACAGAGTGGTAGAGGTTGGAAGGGCCCTCTGGAGATCATGTAGTCCAACCCCCCCCTATTAAAGCAGATTCACCCTCAGCAGGCTGCAAAGGTCCAGATGGGTTTTGAATGTCTCCAGAGAAGGAGAATCCACAGGCCCCCTGGGCAGCCTATTCCAGTGCTCTGTCACTCTCTAAGTGAAGAAGTTTTTCCTCATGTTTAGATGGAACTTCCCATGTTCCAGTATGTGCCCATTGCTCCTCATTCTGTCTCTGGGCACAACTGAAAAGAGTGTGACCTCATCTTCTTGACACTCAACTTGTAGATATTAATAAGCATTGGTAAGATTCCCTCTCAGTCTTCTCCAGGCTAAACAGACTCAGGTCATTCAGCCTTCCTGCACGAGAGAGTTGTTCCAGTCCCGTAATCATCTTTGTAGCCCTCCACTGGACTCCATTCAGTAGATCCTTGTATTTCTTGTACTGGGGAGCCCAGAAATGGATGTAGTACTCTAGATGGTGCCTCATCAGAGCAGAATAGAGGGGCAGGATAAACTCCCTTGACCTGCTGGCCACACTCTTCTTAATGCACCCTAGGATGCTACAGGCCTTCTTGGCCAAAAGGTCACATGGAAGGCTCATAGTTAAATTGTTGTCCACCAGGACTCCCAGGTCATTCTCCACAGAGCTGCTTTCCAAACTGTCACCCCCCCAGCTTGTACTGGTGCATGGGGTTATTCCCTCCTTGCTTCAGGACCCTATATTTTCCTTTGTGGAACTTCATTATATTCCTCTCTACCCAACACCCTAGCCTGGCCATTTCTCACTGAATGGTAGCACAGCCTTCTAGTGTGTCAGCCACTCCTCTCCATTTTGTATCATCAGCAAACTTGCTGAGGGTGCACTCTGTCCCTTTCCCCAGGTCACTGATGAATATGTTGAAAACGAAAGGACCCAGTACTGCTCCCTGGGGAACACCACTAGCTACTGACCTCCAGCTAGACCCTGTGTCTCTGATCACAACCCTCTGAGCACAGCCATTCAGCCAGTTCTCAATCCACCTCACTGTCTGCTTATCTAGCCACACTTCCTAAGCTTGCCTATGAGGATGTCAAAGAAGACAGTATCAAAAGCCTTGCTGAAGTCAAGGTAGACCACATCAACTGCTCTTCCCTCATCTAGCCAGCCAGTCATGCCATCACAGAAGGAGATCAGATTGGTGAATACATGTTGACTACATCTGATGACTTTGTTTTCCTCCACATGCATTGAGATGGCATGAGAGAGCTGTCCCATCGCCTTTGTAGGTATGGAGATGAGGCTGACAGGCCTGTGGTTTCCTAGGTTCTCCCTCTTATCCTTTTTGAAGATTGGAGTGACACTGGCTTTCCTCTAGTCTCCAAGCACATCTCCTGCTCTCCATAACCTTTCTAAGATGATGGGAAGTGGCTTAGCAATAACATTTGCCAGCTCTCTCAACACTAATGAGTGCATCCCATCCGGGTCCATGGTTTGGTGGGTGTCCAGTTTGCCTAAGTGATCTCTAACATAATCCACCTCGATGAAGTGAAAGTCTTCCTTTCTTCATACTTTGTCTCATGCTTACAGGGTCTGGGACTCCTGAGGGCTGGCCTTAGTAGTAAACACTGAAGTAAAGAAGGCATTCAGTAACTCTGCCTCCTCTGTATCATGGCATCCATCTCATTCAGCTGTGAGCTTACACTTTCCCTGGCCTTCCTTTTGCTACTGGTACACTTGAAGAAGCCTTCCTGCTGTCTTTGACATCCCTTGCTAGATTTAATTCCAAATGGGGCCTAGCCTTCCACATTGCATCACTGCATACTCTGACAACGTTCCTATATTCCTCCCAAGTGGCCATTCCCTTTTTCCACGTTATGTAAAATTCCTTCTTCCATTTGAATTTTTCCAGAAGCTCCTTGCTCATCCATGCAGGTCTCCTTCCTCCGGTAGTTGACTTCTTACTCACAGGGATGCACTGATCTTGAGGTTGGAGGAAGTGGTGCTTGAATATTAACCCGCTCTCTTGGAACCCCCTACTTTCTAGAGTCCTAACCCATGGGATTCCTCCAAGTAGATGCTAAAATTAGCTCTCGTGATGTCCACAGTTGTAATCATACTTATTCTTAATCATATGTATTCTTCTTCCACGCAGGATGCTGAACCAAGCCTACCCCTCACTTTCACATCCCCAAGCAGTCCTGCATTTGTCTGTACAAGGTCCAGCAGCACACCTCTCCTCATTGGGTCCTTCACCACCTGTGTCAAAAAGTTATCATCAATGCTCTGCAGGAACCTCATGGACTGAGAAAAGCTGTATTATATCAGCATAAATGCACCCAGACGTTAACAGTGGGGACAGCTGGTGATATATTCAGGAACAGATGTTTAGTAAGGGTACAGATGGGAAGACAGCCAGAAGGTTTATCAGAGACAAGAAACTTCCTGGAGAACTTAATTAAGTCATGCTGCAAGGTACATCCACGCAGTGCTTTGCACTACCTTGTGGAGAAAGCCATGGCAGGTGTGAGGAGAGGTACTGCTCCATCCCTCTGATCATCTTTGTGGCCTCCTCTGGACTAACTCAAACAGCTCCTTCTTGTGCTGGGGGCTCCAGAACTGAACAGAGCACTCCAGATGGAGTCTCACAAGAGCAGAGTAGAGGGGAAGGATCACACTCCTTGACCTGCTGGCCACACTTCTTTTGATGCAGCCCAGGACACGGTTGGACTCCTGAGCTGCAAGGGCACATTGCTGACTCATGTCCAATTATTAATCCACAAGGATCACTAAGACCTTTTCTGCAGGGCTTGTCTCAAACCATTTGTTCTTCAGTCTGTACAGATACTGAGGGCTACCCTGACCCAAATCTTGTGCAAGACTTACACTTGGCCTTGTTTGACTTTATGAGATTCACATGTGCCTAGTCCTCAAGCCTGTCAAGCTCCCTTTGGTTTACACCCCTTCCCTGAAGTGAATGAACTGCACCACTGAGTGCACTCAGTCCCACTGTGCATGTCGTTGCTGAAGCTATTAAACAGTGTTGGTTCCAGTATGGATCCTTGAGGGATACCACTCCATTACTGGTTCCCACTGAGATGTTGAGAAATTAACTGCAACTCTTTGGGTGCAGCCATCCAATCCATTCCTTATCTATCTAATGAACCACCCATCAAATCCTTATCTCTCCAATTTAAAGACAAAAATATTGTGAAGGACTGCGTCAAAGGCCTTAAGAAGCCTAAATGGATGATAACAGTTGCTCATTCCTTGTCCACTGATACAATCACTCTGTTGTAGAACGTCATGAGATTAGTCAGGCATGTTTTGCCCTTTGTGAAGCCGTGGTGACTGTCTCTAATCACTTCCCTGTCTTCCATGATTCGACGTGTCCTCCAAGATGATCTGCTCCATGATCTTACTAGGCATGGAGGTGAAGCTGCCTGGTAGGTAGTTCACCATGTCCTCCTATTTACCCTTTTTAAAAAATCAACTGTGATATTCCCTTTTCTCTGGTCACTGTACTTTACTCACCTTTCTAATCTTACAGGTGAGCAAAGTACAGTCATGTTAATAATCTATTTGCAAGTAATGGGTTAATTCATCACATCAGTATCAGCTTTCAGAATTTAAGCTCTCTGTGTCAATATTACGGTATTTCTCAAACTTGGTGGTCTCAAATTTGATTTTCTTGGGATGGTCTCTCATGAGATATTGTTTTTCAAGAAAGAATGGGCTCAATTCAAGCATTTCATTCTAAGTTTTCCTTAGGAGCCTTCTAAAAATAAAGATGAAAAGAGCGGGACTAAGGATGCTCCTGGAATTACTTTTACAAACCACGCAGCTCTAATTTTTAAGAACATGTCCTTGTGTATTTCATAATTATTTCATAATTTTATAATTGCTAGTTCAGAGACAAAGTCAGTAAAAACCAAACCAAAACCATTTATGCATATTCATATACACATGTGTAGAATCATAGAATAATTTAGGTTGGGAAAGAGCCCTAAGATCATTGAGTTCAATTGCAAATCTAACACTGCCAGGTCCACCACCAAATTATGTCCCTAAGTGCCACATTTACACATCTTTTAAATACATCCAGGGATAGTAACTCAACCAGTTTCCTGAGCAGCCTCTTCCAGTGCCTGACAGCCTTTTCAATGAAGAAATTTTTCCTAATATTAAACCCAAACCTCCTCGGCACAGCTAGAGGTCAGTTCTTCTCATCCTATAATTTGTTACTTGGAAAAAGAGTGTGTAAATTTATATACATTGTTCCTAATCTAAATAGCACATATTTTATACATAAATTTTGCCATAATAATTGTCCAAATATCTTCCTAAATTTTAGAACAGAAAAACACACATTTTCTTCCCTATATGCTGGAAAGAATTTACTGTCAGAATTTCCATAAAAGAGGCAACAGTTAGTCTAATCATATCCTGGATGTTTCCTTTCATGGATTATTATGAATATTATAACAAACTAGCCAGGTTCAGTCTTCTCTGAAAGCACTGAACAAGTGTTTCTCCTACTAAATTCAGTGTAATCTGGAGCCAGGCAACACTGTCTGAAGTTACACCACTTCTGCTAACATTGAGTCCCCTTTCAGTAGCCCCAGTTGATATGCATTGTCTAAATTTATCCAAGAAGATGTACTCTCAGGGAGCTGAACCTAAGAAAAATTTCACTAAGAAAAATTTCAGGCAGGGTGCTCCATCCCACAGCACATGTAATACAGTGAGATCATCTGGCACTTTCCTAACCAAGTACATCAAAAGCATGTGTTGAACAGGTTTGGTTAGCTAAATCCATTGCATTCACTGGAGCTGAAAAATGCAGAATTGAATGAAAGTTTGGATTGCAGATGGATTAAAAATATGACACTTGGGTTTCCATCCTTACTTCAAGAACTGTGCGAGGCATGGTGAAATCTGCAGCACATAAATGATGCTCACAATTAGCTCCAGTTGAGGCCACTAGCAAAATTCAGATTGTGGTGACAAGTTTCCCACAGCCTCAGGATTTTACTGGATATTTCCAACTTGCTATTACTCCCCAATATCCAGCATGTGGCTTGATGAATTACTTGAATTCTCTTCAAAGCCCTTACAATTAGCTTAGTTTCTTTTGTCTCTGTAAATCTTGGCAAGTTACGTCTTGTAAACCAACCCCTTTATCTCCCCCAGCAAAGTATAAGGCAAGAACTCCAGGACATACAAAAACTAGGTGAGAACAGAGTACTCACTTTTCAACACACAGTACAGAAAGTAACTATTGCTATTCAAATAATTTAGGTATGCTCAACTGCAGTTGTCACTCTAAATTCCATCCATCATGAAGGCTAGTAGCAGTTATTCTCACTGGAATTAACTTTTATTTGTACAGTTCTAAACAAGATTACTTGCAATGGTCAGTGTGTTTTTTTCCTATTGACAATATTTTCTCATCTCCCCCTCAAATTTCTATCTCCTGCATTTGGCGAGTGAGCCCCACATGACATAAAGAGTTTGTGGTCCATGATTCATTTCACTTATTCCCCAGCCACTCCCTGGGTGTGTTTTTATAGGAGTGGGCTCTTTTGCAATCTGAGCAGTACAGCTCTGCAACAATGTGGCAGCACCTGCCTGCCAAGGGCAAGGACTATTGTGACTAATATCTTCAAGAGGAAAAATGGAACTTCCACTCACAGGGCTTCCACAGTTTGAGTCACGGTGTAACAATTCTGCCAAACTAAAATGCTTTCAAAACATCCATCCAGAGGCTCTCAAAAGTGCCACTTGCACAAACTCGAGATGCCTGTGCTCTGCCTAACTCCTGTGTCTGGCCATTGCTTATTGTTGGAAAGTATTTCCATTTTAAAAAAAGAAAAAAAAAAAAACAAAACCCCAAAAAAGACCTAGAGAAGATGTCATTTGAAGAGTGTCACACACACAAGAGAGTTACGAAGGTTGAAGCTTTTACAGAGTCAGCTGAACTTGGCATAAAAGCAACTATGGCTACAGCATATAATTTCCCTTTTTTTTTTTTTTTTTTTCCTTTCTTTTTTGAGTTCTTCTCATTCCTTTGCCTTTACATTTACAGGTACACTTTTTGGGACATTAATTGTCTCTTTCTGATGTTCTTTTGGAGCTCAGCACATGTGGTCTCAGTTTTTGGTTAGTAACACTAGTCTTCCTCAGCGAGAACAGCTGAAGACAAAATTGCATGATGGAATTCATATGGAACTCAGGATGAGTATTTCTTATTCGTCGTATCTGACCTTTGACTCCTGGCTGAAGGACATGGCTCATAAAGTCCACAAGAATTTTAAGTAGTGGCTGTGGTCCAAAAATGGAATTCTGATTTATTTCCACAGGGCTGAAAAGCCTATGCAGACCTCTGGGAACCCACCTAGTTCACTAAAAAGGAACATTAGGGGATGAATAAACTAAGTTAGGGCAAAATGAGGGAAATGTCCATCTCCAGAGTAGCCTGCCACATAGCATTGCACCCAACAGGAAATCACAGACTTGTCTTCGCTAAACTGAGATTCTCTATCTCAGAGCCAGAGGAAAGCACTTACATAAGCTGCAAATTGTCGAGGAAAATGTTACATTATTGTAAGAAACTGGAAAACTCTGCATGCGAGCAGAGGTGATAAACTCAAAATGTATTTGCTACGAGATGCTAAGTGACTAGTACTTATATTTGACTTCCTACTTGGACAAAAAAAACCAACTAGTCATTGATGTGATGGCTGGAAAGCTCAGAAAGCAGCTTTGCTACATGAAAGGCAGTAAATGACCAGTCAATTTTAAATGAACAAAAAAGGAAAAAAACAAACAAACAACAAAACCAACAACCCAAGACTAATCAAAATACATTCTCAGATTGTGTGTTCAGGTTTGTTTTGTTTTGTTTTGTTGGGTTTTTTTGCACAGTATTTCCATTTACCTTCAGCCATTTACCTTCTCAACCAGCTGAAAAGGGAAGCATGAGACTGAAAGACTTTCTTTCTAAAATCTCCACAAACTGCAAACTATGACTTTTATATAATGGAACCACAGAATCACAAAATTGTCAGAGTTGTAAGGGACCTGTAGAGATCATCTAGTCCAACTACCCTGCTAAAGCAGGATCACCTGGAGCACATTACTCAGGGCTGCACCCTGGTGGGTCTTTAATGTAGTCTCTAATAATAGTAATGAATAAAAATCACCAAAGTTTTGTCTTCATAGGAATGCATAATGAATGAACTGTTTACTTCTGGTGGAAGCAATAAACTCACAACGACTTTCTATTCTTTGATACTAACAAAAAAATTCACTTGAATAACCCAGACAGAAGCATTAGTGGAACATTCTTTGATGTCTCCAGTGAGGCATGGGCACAATTTTACCCATCATATCAGTTAATAGATCATATCTTAGACTTAAATGATATTTACACAGCAACAGTCTTATGTCAATAACTAGAAAGCACACTTGGAAGATGAAAAGATTTTTCATGGATTATTTGTATAGTATTCAACAGCATCTTCAGCATCTTAACACAAAGCAATTGAGATGTGTCGTTCTTAAATGTACATCTTTCTTGATGCATAAATTGCCTTGCAGGATAATTTATTCTTCACCACATAATCTTGACTCAGAGAGCACATGTATAATCTTGAGCAAGTGCCTTTTCCCATTCATTTCAATAGATGATTCACAAATTTACCGAATTGCTACCTTAGTCTTACCCTTGTAAATTCTTTTCCTATGAAGAATTCCTTACAGTTTTAATTCCAGTTTGCAGGATATTTTTCTACTATAAAGTATCTTCCCATAGAATTTGGAAGACAAACCAAGCAGAGTCTACTCGTGCATGCAGGCAGACATTTTTCAGGATCACAATTTAACAACACCAAGTATTTCAGCCTAGGATTATCAGACCGTTCTGACTGGCATTCTACTGCAGCTTCCCCACAAGCTGTAGTAGAAAGAACCACGAGATGGCAGTACTGCATGAGCAACTGAATGAAAAACTGTATTTGTATAGAATTCATTCCTCAGGAAACTTATTATCTACTGGCAGCGTCAGAGCCTTTGCTAAGTTGAGTCACCCCCGCACCCTGCTTTGCAACAGCAAGGAAATAACACTAGTGAAATCTATACCCTCCACATTTTAAAATGTGGTGGCTAATGGTGAGATTCTTCTGCTAAGAAAATGTTGTTGTTTGTTTTGATACAGTATGTAATGACATGAAGGATGACACGATATTCTTGGGCATCACAGAAAGCCTATAACTGTGAGATAAGGTCTTGCCTTCCATCTGAGAATGGAAGCGTTCACAAGAAAATTAACTCTGAAATACTGAATTTCAATGCTGAAAAGAAAGGAGTGAGTTTTCTTCAAACATTTTTACAGAAGTGTTGACTTCCTTTGCAAATGAGTGAACTGTAGTGTCAGCACAGCAGAGTTAATTATAGAGGGGAAAATAACGTGCTAATCTAGCTAAATTGGTCTTTTTTCAGAGGCTGAAGTACCTGGTCACTTCTGCGTAACTGTCAGTTCTGCGTAACAGTATGCCTGTCTAGTAAGGCTGACCCAAAAGCAAACAAGAATGTCTGAACAATAAGCGCTGAGATTTCAAAGGTCTGAAGAAGCATATCTTTCCTCTGCTCCTTCATTTCAAAATGGTGTGGAGGCAAAATGCCTTTTGTGAGCAAAATAGTCCTAGTGAGTTGCATACTGGAGATTGGTTCAGGTCCTGCTTGGGGACTGCTGGTGTCATTTCTTTACAGTGGGCTGCACAGAGTCCAGGGAAAGGTCTTTGGTGGGGAAATGCTGGTGCACTGAATCTTCCAAAAGCAGGTGTTAGGCCACTCTACATCTCCCCCAAGACAGCAAGTGACATTGCCATGAGTCTGCCCCTTACTACAGCAATAACAACTTCCACTGCCTGTTCACAGTTCCTCACAGGAAGCTAGCCTTTTTTGTTGTGCCCATGGGAAAGAATGGACAGTTTGGGTTTCATGGATCATTGCCTCAGGACTCCTGTGAACTTTCTGAGACAACCATAAATACAGTGTGAGTAGATTCTCTGATCCTCATTGATGACCAACTGCTGGCAATTATTTAAGCAAAAATTGGGGACAACAACTTGTAGGTGACATCCACCGAGACAGGGCAGATGTCAGCTTTGTTGCTATGATTCATGGCACAGTTCTATGTCGATGTGGCACCTCAAGCAAGCCGGATGGTTCCAGCCAGGCTTTTAATTTCAGGTACTCAACAACCTTTTGTCTTGGAAAGCAGAATCAAAAGCAGCTCTTTATTTCAAATACAAAGAAACAGCTGTGCCATGCGATGCAGAAAAAAAATGAGAAAAGGAAATAAATGAGGACTTATCCAAATGAGCAGGATCCACTACCTATCCATGAAGGAAACTGTCCCGTTAAAGCCTTGTTTTTAATGCAGTATGACCCAATGCAAAACGACCTAGCAAATAAAAGCTGAAGCTCTCAGTGAAGTCGGGTTTCCTTTCCCCAGTAAGAGAAGAGATGGGAGGAGATAAAAGAAAAAAAGAAAAAGTGGTTTCTTGCTGCCTGATAGTCAACAAGTAACAGAGACCTTTCCTCCATTCTTTTCCTTAGGAGGATGCAAAGCAGTAATTTCACTGGCAATGTTTACTCTGGAGATATTCCAAACCAAGAGGAACAGTTGACACAAAAGCATGCACAACAGACTCCTGTCAAATCCATAATTTCATCCAAAGCATGGTTAAAGGCTAATTGAGAGAAATGCATTGCTACACAATGGCTAATATGAAGAGATTTAGGTATGTTTGGTTTTGTTTACAGAAATACATGTACATTCGTTTTGGTGTTATGTCTTGCCTGGAGAAATAAGCTGAAGTAATCAAACTCATGCTCGGAAGAGTAATGCTAGCTGCTGAAGGACACTGAAGTTTACAGCCTGTTACAAAAGTATTTGCAGTCCTACTGTAGTTTAAGGAATACCAAGAGAGGGAAATGAAGCAAGTCTGGGGAAAGTTTTACCTTTGTAGATTCCTCTCTTGCACTGGGAATCTCAACATTTGAAGACCTGTTTGAGCCCACCCATTTGGTCATTTTCCAACTTGTGCTGAAAGTGTTAGTAGTCAGCCATTTTCCCTGCAAGGTGGTTGGTACACAAGGACAAGGGAGGGAGAAATCCTAACACAGTTACTTTTGAAATCCCTCTGCCACCAAGGCTTTGATTATTCTTCATCTGAGGGAACAGGAATGAAAAACTAATTTAAATCTGACAGCAGTAACCGCAGAAGCGTTTTACACTGTTAGAATTGTACCCCTATTAACACCACATGGGGGAGAGGGACATTCGGTGGCATTCCCAAATAACCCATTTTCTATTGCTAAATTCTTTGTCTTGTCCCTTTCCTCCTTTCAGTGTCTCACAAAGATTAGTGGTACTTGCCATCTTTGCTCCCTGTGACAAGTTTTTGGACTAACATCTCAGAAAACGTGTCGTCTATCAAAGCCAAGGTCCATTTCCAAGTGCATGATAAAGAATCATGTGGCTCAGAAAGTCACAATGCGAACTGTAGGGGACAATATTACCTTGCAGGAGATTATGTATTCAGACTATATATTCTTTCTCCAGGGAAGTACAACTTGACTTTGTAAAAGCTGTGACTTCCTCCCTCTGGAAAACATCACATCTTTGGAAAAGTTTGCCATTGCATTGATTTATGATTCTGCATTTTCAATATCAAATTCTATAATCTGAAAACTCATGGCTAGGTCTAATTACTACATCTATATCTGGCTAAGACAGCAGGTGGCTCACATTTAACTAGACTTCCTTACTATGCAGAAAAGGCCATCATCAGGTGATGATAGGCTGGTCATAATAAGGTCCTTCTTTGTTCTTCAATTCTACTAACACCATAAATAATCAAAACAACAACAACAACAAAACCCCCACATGATGGAGTTCTAGGAAATATTTCAGTATTTGCATTGTGGCTTTACATAAGAAGGTTCAAAAACTCCTAACTGCAGTCATCCACTGTTTTTATTACTGCTTTTATACTCAGTAGAGAAAAAGAGGAACTATTTGCAAGCCATATTAAAAATAAGTATGCTTAGGACTGGAAATCAGTATCTGCCAAATACTGCTTAATAATCCACCATGAAAATTTTCTTTGCAACATTTTCTATTCCCTTCTGCCGATGCTTATCCCCCAACCTAAACTCCTGCACAAAGTTATGCCTTGATTTTCATCAGCCATGTCAAAAGATGACACAATAGATGTATAAATCTTTGCAATACATTTTTCTTCTAGGAAAAGCTTTCAGGAAAGTACACATGCTCACTCCATGCGTATTCAAAACTCAGCAGATGTGTCATGATGAGTTGCCTTGATATGGTTCCAAAATTACAAATTATAGCTATCAGCACACATCCTGCCAAGAACAGAGAATGAAACTCTGTTTAGTCCAATCATCCTGCTTTAGTTGCAGTCATGATTTTGTCCATCTCAGAAATATTTCTGTCTAAAAGTATCCACTAACATTTGTTAGTCTGACTATTTTGAAAATATAAAGCAGTTCTTTTGTTCCCTTGCAAGAGTTCTGTCTCTCACCAAATTTTATCATGCTGGTTATTGCAGCTGATTGGAATTGACCTGATGAAATATCATTTCATTGTAAAAGGCTGGTTGCTGAAGCCAAAGGGATTCTCTCAAAATATTTGGCTGGAGTAGCCTCTACCAAATCCAACAGATGGTTCTAATGTGGCTGAGCAGGCATGCCTGGCAAGCTTAATTCCATAACTCTGGCTGAGGGGAGTTTAGCAGTTCATAATCCAGGGTGATCCTGTCACCCTGTATTTCCTTTCCTCTTTCTTTTTTTCTATTTATCTTTCTTTTTCCCTTTTTTCTTTTTATTTTTCTTTTCTTTTCTTTTTTTTTTCTTTTTCTTCTTCTTCTTTATTTTTTTCTCTTTTTTCTTTTTTCCTTTTCTTTCTTTTTCTTCTTCTCCTCCTTCTTTTTCTTCTGGAAGTGTTGAATATTCTAGTACTCCTTTAACATTATTGAAGAGAATGTATCCTACTGGAACTGTCTCCAGTAGAAAATATATTTAAAGTCATCCTTCGATCACATGGGGTTTTTTGTTTGTTTGTTTTTTTGGGTTTTTTTCCCCTCTTGAAAACAGCTAGGTCAGTCCTAATTCTCTCCTGCAGCTGAAAGAAGGGTTCAGCAATGCTGCAGTTAAGTCAGATCTCAGTACAGGTCAAGAGACTAATGAAGAAACTGAGTGGTGGAAAGATTAAACATAAGGCAATGTTATAGTTCAAAAACTGTTTGAGAAGCAGAAAACAGGATAGGAAGCTGTAATCAGTGTAAAAATGCAACAGTGCGTATCAGCTTCAGCAGATCACCTTGTGGTTATAGGATTTGATGGCATCACATAACAACTGTCAAACCTTGCTTTTTCCTCTCAGGTGTCCCACACTCCATGCTACCAAAACTTAAGAAGGATACTTGTCAAGGCATCTGGACACAACAGACTTACTGCATAGACACTATTAACAAATGCAGTTATCAGACATGGCTCCAAAATTCTTGACAAGGTCCTGGCTCCTATTAAGCTCACAGCACTTTAAGTCCTTTCTGTCTGTTGATCTTCCTGACAGATAGACATTTTCACAGTATGTGGTTATCAACTTTTTTCTTGCTATGAATTGCCAGTTCACAGGCAAGTATCAATAAAATGTTGTGGCAGATGACCAAAAAATTTAAATATATGCATGGAATAAAATGTGTTCCCTGGGAAGAAAGTTTTGCACATTTTCAATAAGATTTTCAAGGTAAATTATTAAATATTAGCGAAGAAGTTTCTCTATCTTTTGCTGGAAAAAAATGTGGGGTGAGAGGAGGTAATTTCCTTACATGAACCTTCTGTTATATTATTAGGCAAACAAACAGATTTAGCTCACTATAATATTTTAGAATTATCATGTTCTGGTTGCATGTAAGAAACTTAGAACTGGCAGGTATTTATTTAAGTTAGAAATCAGGCTCTTACCATATATCCCGATTTGATATACAATGTTGTATGTTTACTACAGCTACAGCCAACAACCTAGCGTTGAGCAAACGATGGCAGTTTCATTTTGTGTGGCAATTGAAACCATTCCGTTTCAAAGAGTGATTGAAGTTTAAGAAAGCGTTCCATTGCTAACCAACAGTGTCAGATTTCCACTGGCAGGTTTAGGCAAAGAAACTTCATGCTTTTTCAAGACCAACTGAATCAGGGGCGTGTCATCAAGAGTCAGCCTTTCTGTTTTAGCTTTATAGTCATTCTAAAAATGACTCGGAATAGCAGGTTGCATGTTAATAAAGCAAATGGATACCCAAATTCTGCATGGCCTGCATCAGGTCAGGCTTCTTGGAGTACTCTGAGTAACTGAAACTTTGTGAGAGAATGTTGGAACTTAGTTGTGCACCATACAAATAAAACAAAAGATTTACGGGAAGATAACAATATATGCAGAGCCAAATGCCACATGGTGGACAAAATTCACAGCTGGAGCAGATCCAAGGTGCAGCTCTGAGACTCACAATTAATTCTGCTATACCTGACACTGAGACACACACAAATGGAAAGCACTGGCCATGTACTTTTCGTGGCCAGACAGTCTTTAGGATGGTTTCAGACACTGAAAGTAGGACAAAACTGGAGCTTTATCTAGGTTATAAACCCACTCTTTCCGTTGCTCTGTGTAACTGGAAAGGGAGCATATGCCACAGTTCTTTCATTGGTTCTCAGTCTATACAGCACGGGAGTTCATTGCAGCTTGCAGACAGAAGTTAACTCACTCCAATATTGCAATTCATGCTTTCAGAGCTGGGAAGGACGGATCCTCAAACTCAATCCTTGATGGATTCACATTACAGAATAAGAGTTTTATTTCACTGAAGAGTATGTGCACCAAGTTCTCAGCAGAGGAACAAAGCCATGTTTGGTGGATGGAGCTGTTTGCATACAATTCAAATGAAGCTTAAGTGGCTGATGACTAACTTAGAAAGCTCAAAATTCCAGCTCTGTATTGCTGAAAAATTTAAAAACAAAGCCATTCTTGACTTCACCAAAATGTTACTGCCAGAAGCTAATTCAGATGTCGGGAAAACTAGGGTCCACTTCAAAGTTAGTTCTGGGGTTGCCCAGTGTACAAATTACAAAACATACTGGAAAAAATCAAGATATGAGTCATTCACACCAACCCATCAAGACATTGTGGGAATCCACTGCTATTACCCTTTCGGCTAAATGACATTTTGGAGAAATTCCATTGAAAACAAGTCACAAGAGACTACTTTGGCCCTCTATGGTTAATTCTTCTGTTATTTTATTTCTTTCCTTCTTATTTTATTGCATTTTCTTTCTTGCTTGCTTACTTGATTTTCCTTGCTTTCTTGGTTTTTTTTGTTGTTGTTTGTTTTTTTTACTTGCTTTCTCATTCTTTCTTTCTCTCTTTTTCTGTGTTTCTTTCTCTGTTCCTTCATTCCTACCTTCATTGATCCTCAGTGTAATAGGAACAAAGAACAAGATCAAAGCTAGGGCAGTGATCTTCAGGTCTAATGGACCTTAGAGGGGGAGCCGTAGCAAATCATAGTTCAGAAACACACAGTGAATCGCTGGGATGGACTCAGAGAACTTATAACATGCATGTCACAGGGTAGTGAAGAGTTGATTCCAGCATTATTCTCATACCTTACAAAAGGGGGATCTGGTATTCTGAGAATACATAAATAAGTTGAGCCAATTCACACACAGTTGGCTGTAATGGAATCAAGCTGTAAATGCAATTAGTCATTTGCCCAATCTCCTCTCTCTGGAGAGCAATCTGCAGCTTATGCCTCATACATCCATTCTGTAACCCTCCAATCTTTCCAGGATTTTTCAACCTGAAGTGCATTTTAAGGACACCGCAGCAATGAAAACTAATAAAAGTGCACTGTGATGTGATTTCAGCTTTTATTAGGACTGACAGAAAAAAATATTGATGGAGACTGTCTGAGGGGAAAATTTGGCTTTCAAATATTGTTTCTGGTCCCCAGACAACATGCTTACTTTTCCACAGAAAATTTAGTGTTTTCTTCCTGAGAATCTAATGGTTTTAAAACAAAAGACAATTCCCATGACAGTCACATAGCAGCTATATTATGTTACTTTCCCTCTACCAAAAAGCGTGAACACAGTGTTTTCTGGCTGTTGTGGCCTAAGAATGGGATCTGGGCTCTCCTGAAAAATGGGAGTGTCAGGAACTCAAATTCTCATGGAGGTTCCCATAGACAAGATGCAGAACAAGATTTTTCCTTGATTTTTACAGACCCCTCCTCTCTCTCTCTCAAAAAAAAAAAAAAAACCCTCAACAAAACAAAACAAAAAAACTATGAATCAACTTGGATTTTATGTTATTGGGAATGCTCTGTTGTGGAAACAAAAAGCATCAGCATCTCCAGGTCACCAGCAACTTCCCTCTGGGAGATAAAGGAAAACATTGATATGCTTATAGACATATTATATTTAAGATCTGAATTGCTGAGAAGTGGAGGTTGAAATACCAATGATTTTTCTCTGTACTCTGAAACTCAACAGGATGAAAGTTGCAACTAGTTGACTACTCCTGTAAACAAATTATTCTTATATCATTAACTCTGTGCACTCGTTTACATTTATGCTATACACACCTGAAGATTAAAAACCACTAGATTTAAATTAATTAGTAATTGTAATTAATTTACCTGGGAGTGAACCCCACTTCCTTCTCCCTTCTGGCACTAGGAGCATTTCCCACTTTGGATGAAATCTGTGTTAAAATATTTAGGACACTTAGTAACAGGCGCTGCTGGAGGGCTCTGCTCCATCTTCTACAATCCAGCAGTGCTTCTCGTCTAACCCCTCAGAGTAACTTTAACTCCTTACATTCCCCTGCACCATAAAGACACATAATCTCTTTGAGATGTAGGTCAATTCTACTTGGTCAGTCTAATAAATCTACTGAGAATGTTCCGCTTTTTGTTTGTTTGTTTTCTCTACAGAAGTGAAGAACTTCCTTTGCTTTCCCACTTCTTTCCCACCTAATTGCAATGTTTTGAAAGGAAAAATTTCCAAAGGGGCTTCAACGTAATCCATCACAATTTTTCTGCTGCCTCAAGGGGTTAGTGTCTCTTGCTTCAGTGACAGAGACGCTAGAAAGGGGTTTTTAAGGCGATCTCTCTCTAGCACTGCCCTAAGGCTGTGCTTAAGATCAGGCTCCGGTTTAAATGGGGCGCCACTGGCAGTTTTTGTTTGGTTTGCACATCCAAAGGCAGGTTTTGTGGTCATGGTTTCAGTCACTTACAATGTCTCTTGAAAGTAAGTAGGCACACCACTACCAGAATTATTACTAAACTTATACTACCAGACTTGCTTATATAGATACATCTGTGTAAGTATGCAAAACATCATTAGTCTTCAGTAAACATCAGTGCTCTCATATTGCTGGCAATGAAATAGTTTGCCCTTGCTGAAGGTTAATCATAGCAATTCCTATTGTGATAAGAAGACAAGACTTTATGTTGCCGAGCAGCTTTTAAGTAGTTATTCTGTTCTAAAGAGTAATCAACAAAATTAACGAACCTTCCATCTCTTGAAATGGCACTTTTCAGAAATTAAACTATAAATTCCAATAGAAGGTTGGTTTGAAAAATGTAGATTAGAAGAGATCATTATTCTCCTCTTCAGAAATTAAATCATATAGGACTTCAACCGCAGATCCACCTGCAAAGTAAAATTATCGTTTGGGAGGAACACTAAAGTTTGGAGATTAATTTTCCGTAGTTGCAGACTTTCTTAGTGGCCAGAACTGGAACTGAGTCTGGTTCTGTAGACATGTAGTACAATGGCCTCTGAACTACATTCTCTCTTAACCAGTCAATGAAGAATTAATAAGAATTTATCAGCTAATAATGTTACCAGAGGTTTTTGTCACCTTATTATTGATATAGAAGGCTATTCACCACTAGAATTCTGGTATTGTTCAATAATTTGCATCCTTATCCATCTGCTAGAAAGGTAGTGTACCTAATGCTTTTTTTTTAATGTTCCATTAAGTAAATGCACCCAAGTTTAGGGATTTCTCTGCCAACATATGCTTTGCCTTGTAACAATTGTCTCCAAGAAGGTGTGTTAGGGAGAGCGCTTGATGAAAAGAACACTTTCCCCTCTAAGGCCTGTATTTGCAACACAGAACCAGTGCTACTTCTGTGTCAGGTCACAGTTCAGATTTGTTTTGCCTTCAACCTATTTGGGGCCAGAAATTTGTTCAAATTCTAATCCTCTGAAAAAGGTATGCCTGGCACTACAAGATTTTATATACTCCTACCCCAAAAGAGTGCTAAGGACAATATTTGATCAATGACATTTATATGGCAGTTCATTAAGAATTCATTCTTTTCTTTCTCTTCTGTGATCACTTAAAAAGGAGATACACGTTAGAGTGTACTTTTGCTATTATACTCTGCCACAAAGAGTTTAGTAGCCCTTCATTTGCGATTCACTCCAATAGTTACAAAAAACTTTACAAACACTACTGAGTTCACCCTGTTAAGACAGCAGCTGGGCATTATGATTCCCATTGCATGGTGGGAAACACTGGCATCTGATGAGAGAAATTTCAGGAAGGAACTGGAGAAACTCACACAAGATAAAAACATGACTGATTAGCACATATGGTCACTGAGATGTGAGCTTAGGAAGTTCCTAATGCACTGATCCTAATAAACTTGAAAACCAGAGTGGCTGCAGGATTTTGCAGTGTTTGTCCTGGCTCTGATCTCATCTCATCACATGTTTGCTGGTGGCCAGTGCAGGAGGCAAGGTTTTACCTAGTTCCTTTCAACTTTTCCTCTGCTGTAAGGGGATTACTGAAGCCACTTTTCCTTGGGAATTGGATTTGTGCTTCTGATTCTGAAGAAGCTGAAGTTATGACTTTCCACAATACAATCAACAACATAGTTGCTTCCTCCTTCAAATTTTCTTATCTGAGAGCACTTCACCAGAAATTGTGTGCTGGGAGTGAGATTCTTCTGTGAGTCATACCCATGAAATCTATTTTGAGTTACATGTGTTGCACTGTTTTTTTTAGGTGAATGAGAAGCCAACAAGCAGAGTAAGCCATGTCTTGTCAGTTTCTACAGAAACATTAAGTTAAACATTGTACGATATCATATCACATTAGTTTGAGCAAACGTTAAGTTTTTGGTTCATTGTTTAAAGATAACAATTTAAAGATATAAAAACGTAGAAGTGTAATGATTCCTATGAGCCAAGTAACAATTTTAAAAACATAAGTCATGACAAGTGACACACTGTCCTTTGCTGCACTAGGTGTGGAAATACTACTTGCCATACTGAGGACAAACCAGCAATTGCACAAGAGCAATTAACTAAATCTTCCTTGCAGAAGAATCTGTAGACACACCTTACCTTCTGTAATGAGATCAAAGAGCTCTAGAAATATATTTGCCAAGGCCTCCACAGAGCATTATCCTCAGATCACCTGAATTGTGAGTGACATGGTGAATGTTACTGTCCTTGCTAGCATTTCTGACCTCATATCTAGGGTGGCACACAACTCACATTTGCATGCTTAGAGAAATTAATTAAGTAGCATTACAAAGAAATATGAACAACCTGTTGTTACAAAATGGGTTCAGGACTAAGGAGAACTAAAAAGCTTTACATTAGCTGAGCAGTCCTACCTGTTATTGAATTAAACCTTTGCTGTCTTAAATTTAGTTTATAATTCTTTATCTGTTTTGTTTGTTTACTTGTTTGTTCATTTGTTTGTTTGTTTTTAATGACACAGAGTCTTACTAAGTCCAGCAGATATTCTTTGTGTCTGTTCTGGTTCGGTGGGATTTTTTTTGATAGTGGGGGAAGGGCCCCAGGAGTGGCTCTGGTAAGAAGATGTGAAGCTCCCCCTGCTCCAAACCCAGCCAAGGAGCCATTAGAGGGACAACGGATGCACCTCATTCATTAACATATGAAAGAACTGAGAAAAGATGTGAGCAAGGCAAACACTTAGAGGAAAAGAAGAACTGAGCAGGGGAGGTGAAAGGCGGAGTGGATGGAGATCCTAGTGGTCAGTAAGGAAGAATGGGAAGAAGGTGCCCAAGCAGAAGTTTCCCTGCAGCCCATGGGGAGATGGCAGCTGTGCCCCTGCACTCGTGGAGGAAAATGGTGGAACATTCCCTGAAGGAGCCAGGAGCTTGGCCAGTGGACTTGGATTTTGTGGCCAGTGGACTCAGCTTTGGAAGACCCCAGAACCAGAGGAGGTGCCTGTTCCCTGAGCAACCCGTGACTCTGTGGGAAGCCCAGGCTGGAGCAGCTCCGGGCCTGGTGGGAAGGACTCATGAAGGAGAGGTTCCTGTAGGACTCTCTCCCATGGGAGGGACCCTGTGGGAAAGCAGGGAGGGACTGTAAGGAATCCTTCTTCCTGAGGAGGAAGGAGCAGCAGGAACCACCAGCCTGTGAACTGACTCTAAACCCCATCCCCATACCCTTGTGCCACTGGGGGGAAGGAGGGAGAGAAACCGGGAACAAAGGGATTTGGGGCTGGGAAGAAGGGAGGAGTGGGGTAACATGTGCAAGCCCTGCTCTGTGTGTGTCTGTGTCCTGTGTGGGTTTGATGAGTGTGAAATTAAATCGTTATTTTTTCCTCAAGTTGAGTCTGTTTTGCCCGGGACCTTAATGAGTGAAGAGCCCTCCTTGTCCTTTGTCTCAACCCATGAGCTTCCAGTTGGGCTTTGTTGCCCCATCACAGAAAGTGTGTGTGTGTGAGTTGAGAGTGGCCACAGGGCTGGTTCTTAGTTGTGGTGTTAGGCCCAAACAGCGTTCCCAAGACAGAGGTGCCTAACTGAAGATTCCGAGCAATTAACCAAAAATATAGATTTGTGCATTGTTTATATGTTCACAGATAAACAATTAAACTTTAATTAGAAAATAAACCATAGGTAACAACACCTCTAGTAGAACAATATGAGTAAAATGCTCACAAAATTTAAACATTTAAGTTAAATAAGCTTTTCATTCATCAACAGGTTTTAGTACCAACACTATACTTTGAAAACACTAAGCACGTTGTGGAAAGACCATAAGGACATTAATGGGGATTTCTAATAATTCTAAAGAATAATAATAAGGTCTGTAATTTTAGATTGTATGTTTCTATAATCGCCCTTATATGCTACACCTGAACAGTAATGATTCATTTGTGTTGTACTGTTTTGCTACATTTAACGGAGAACTTATGAAGGCATAGGTAGACAGGCAAAACCATTCTACAAGTTCACTGTTCAATTATGTGCAAATTGTATGCCCCAAAATGAGAAGAGATTGAAAATGAAAAAAAAAATTAAGCCAAATATTATTACCACTGGCATTCAATGAAGTTCTGTGTGATGAGTTTGACAAAGAGCCCTTTAAACTCAGTTGCAGATTTCTCTTCCTTTTCAGTGCCAGCCCTAATTCACTCTAAACATGGTAGCACACCCTGGGCACTGAGTTCCCTGTGAATGGGTTGGAATTTACCCTTCTCAACAAGGGCACACAGCACTGTTTTCCTTTCTACTGACACATATTTAAGCATTTACAAAATATCTCAATTAATTAAGCAAACATTTTCAAAGGTACTTATGTTCAGGTGTGCCACCTTCTGAAAGCTCCCTTCATTTGCAATCAGGAGTAGTATGCACCATCCTCTTTTTTTTTTTTTGCTGTCAGTTTTATTGTCTTATATTTTTCTTTGCACATTGCTCACAGATGAATTCATACTGTCCCAGTCCTAGTCTTTTCTTTTGCCTGGTGTAGAATAGTCTTAACCTTCTAGTTCCTTTTCAAAATAGGAATTTATGACACTGCTGAAATCTCCAGTGGAGGGGAAAGGTCTGACTGGTAAGATGCTTCCTTAAGCTCTCCTTGCTTTTACAAAACTTTGTATGGTTCTCTGGTTTTATCAGGTTTCCTCTTTTCTTCTTTCTGTACTTCTCTCTAGGAGGGAGATCTTTACTACCTGAAAAATTCTTGCATACTGTCAGCAAACCAGATATTTATCTACAATTAACCTGCAACTTCCAATTTAATACAGAGCATCACATTTGCTTATGATGTTCAGATAATAAGTTAGTTAAAGAGTTAAGCATAGGTATTAACATAGCTAATTGTGTAATTAAAGCATAAACTGACCAAAGTAAAACTAAAGTAGTCATTATTATCAAAACAGATAATTCTGTTTTACCATTAAAATACCTGCCAGGGAAATTCCTGTCACTGACAGGAAGCATGTGCTTTCAAAGAACACTTCTGACGGTGTTCTAAGAGAAGAGGACTCTGGATTCTTTAGACTAGACTTTCTAAAGAGAAAGGGACTTGTAAAGATAATAAATAACTGTAACTTTTGCAGAAAAGAGGCACTTTTGATTTCACTGTGTGATTTCAATGCAGACTTTTATAACTGCCTACCCGTAATTCAAAGAAAAATAAAAATCCAACTTCTAAGTCAGTTATGGCAAAACTGAGAAATATATGAGCTCCCTAAATATTAGCATTTCCACTGCTTTGGATTACAGTCCAGAAGTTAAGCCTGAAAACCACCGATCCAAGGATTAAGGGCCCACAGGTCAGGGATGGTCTCTGGTTCCAGTTCTCTCTGTAATGTGTTTTGGCACACTTCTTGGCTGCAGTGACCATGAGTTGGTGGAATTCAGGATCTGGAGCGCAGCAAGGAAGGTCTACAGCAAGCTCTCTACCCTGGACTTCAGGAGAGCAGACTTAGACCTCTTTAGGGATCTGCTTGATAGGGTATCATGGGATATCATGGGACAAAATTCTGGGAGAGGAGCCCAATACAGCTGGTCAATATTCAAAGATTACTTCCTCCAAGCCTAGGAGCAATGCTTCCCAAGAAGAAGGAAGGCAGTCAAGAATGCCAGGAGATCTGCATGGATGAACGAAGACCTCCTGAACACTTTTAGATTTAAAAAGAAAGTGTAAAGAGGATGGAAGCAGGGACAGGTACCCTGGGAGAAATACAAAGATGGCTGAGAAGCTGGGATCAGGCTAGGAAAGCTAAAATCCAAATAGTGTTAAACCTGGCCAGGGACACCAAGGGTAACA
Organism: Chaetura pelagica; assembly: GCF_000747805.2. NCBI lineage: Eukaryota > Metazoa > Chordata > Aves > Apodiformes > Apodidae > Chaetura > Chaetura pelagica. The sequence goes on from NW_009953332.1 coordinate 1,327,809, forward strand.
AAAAGTGCTTCTGCAGGTGCATTAGTGATAAGAGGCAGAACAGGGAAAATGTGGATCCTCCCCAGAAGTGGTACTGAACAATATTTTTGCCTCTGTCTTCACCAGTAAGGGCTCTGTCCAAGTCACAGAATGCAAAGGCAGAGACTGGAAGGAGAAAGATCTTGCCAGTGCGGGAGAAGAGCAAGTTCAAGACCATCAAAAGAATCTGAAAGTAAAAAGTCCACATGGCCTGGCAAGATCCATCCATGGCTCCTAAAGGAGCTGGCAGATGAAATTGCAACCCTGGTCTCCATCATATTTGAAAAATCATGTCTGGTGAAGTTCCCATGGGCTGGAAAAAGGGAAACATAACCCCCATTTTCAAAAAGGGAAGGAAATAAAACCCAGGTAACTACTTTGTTAGCATCATGGACAGTGGGATCTAGTGCACTCTCAGCAAGTTTGCTAATGACACCAAGCTGTGAGGTGTGGTTGACACACTGGAGGGAAGGGTTGCCATCCAGAGGGACCTTGATAGACTTGAGAGGTGGGACCATGACAACCTTATGAACCAAGACCAAGTGTAAGGTCCTGCACCTCGGTTGGGGCAACACCAAGCACAAATACAGGTTGGGTGGAGAATGGATCAAGAATAGCCCTAAGGAGAATGAAGTGAGTGTGATGGTTGATGAGAAACTCAACATGGGCCGGCAATGTGCACTTGCAGCCCAGAAAGCCAGCTGTGTCCTGGGCTGCATCTAAAGAAGTGTGGCCAACAGGTCAAGGGAGGTGATTATGCCCCTCTACTCCAGACTTGTGAGACCCAAGCTGGAGTAATGTGTCCAGTTCTGGAACCCTCAACACAGGAAAGACAGAGCTCTTGAAGTGAGTCTGGAAGAGGGTCACAAAGATCATCAGGGGGCTGGAGCACCTCTCCTGTGAAGACATACTGAAACAGTTGGGATGTTCATCTTGGAGAAGAGAAGGCTCTGAGAAGACCTTACAGTGGCCTTCCAGTACATGAAGGGGCTGCAGAAAAGCTGGGGGAAGACTTTTTACCAGGGTGTGTAGTGATGGGCGGAGGGGTAATGGTTTGAAGCTGGAAGAAGGTAGATTTAGGTTAGAAATTATGAAGATATCCTTTAGTGTGAAGGTGGTGAGACACTGGAACAGGTTGCCCAAGAAGGCTGTATATTCCCCCTCCCTGAAAGTGTTCAAGGCCAGGACAGGACTTTGAGCAACCTGATCTAGTGTGCCTGCTCAAGGCACATAGGTTGGAACTAGATGATCTTTGAGGTTGCTTCCAACCTAAACCATTACATGATTCTATTATTGTGATTCTTCAACACATGACTAGTCTTTAGAACAGGAACAGTACAGCAAAACTTTGTACTCTTCTAAATGAAAGCCTTCATGCATATTATGTCTCATTGAGTTTTGACATGAGGAATTAAAGTGCTCATGGCTTAAATTGACCTAAAGTGCCCTCAAAGACGGGATCTGCTGTAAGATGTGGGAGATATGGAACTGAAATCAACATGACAGATATCAGTTAAATATAGTTTTCAAAAAATGTATATAAACTTAGCTTGGAATAAAATTAGAATTTTAGCTTGGATTGTAGAGAACTACAATCAAACAGTTAGTCTGCTGCTTATTTTTTTCTATTCATGTTGTTTCCTTCATGGTGTTCTGTCCTTTAATGTACTCACAACCATTCCAGCAAATTAGATAGTATCTGGCTTAAAATCAACGCAATTTAAAAGGGGGAACCAAACTGAAATAAAGTAAATCTTTGATACAGTTTAAATACTAAATAAGTAGCTCAAACACTGATGAATTAAACCAGATTTTGGGAAAAAAAATTAAAAAGACACCCCAAAATAGGCTACTCTTGAAGCACAACAAAAGCACAATGAAAAAGATGAAGAACCATCCCTGAGGTTAAAGCAAATTTAAACTCATGAACTAAAATTTTATAGTGCTTATGCAGAAAGATACTATGCCTAACTTGTGCAAAGCACTTCCTACAGATGCTACCTGCTCTTCAGCAACTTTAATCTTCAGCTTAATTCGTCTAGGTTACTAGCAGAAAGTATAATTCACTATTTGGTTTTCAAAAGAATGTCAGAGAAATGTTGAAGAATCAGGCCTTTCTGTAAGCAAAAAAGGCCCATTTCTGTCTCATTTCTTTCATTTTCTTTTCGATGTGTTAGGCTTTTTCAGTTCCACCAAGGTCAAGGTCAATTCACAGAGTGGTTGGATTCTTGAAGTGTGGCAAACTGGCATAGTGAAGAGCAAATTGCATGTCTGTGCAAGACAGCTGAGGTATGTTCATTAAATAGATATTCTGTAGTTGAGGACATCAATAGGGAGGGTGCTTAACTCAGTAATTAGCCTTAGGTTTTTCTTCCGTCACTACAAGTGGGATTTCCAACCATTCCTGTGGCCAACATGGCCTTCATAGGAACTCAAACTGAGGGCCGCCCAGTTTTAGGCAGGAAAGATCTGTGGTCATAGCCACGGAATTATGATGCAGGACCATATCCTTCCCTGTGGAGTCACATGGGAGCAGAACATCTTATGCTTCACAGGAAATTCAATGGATCACATGCAGAGATTAATTTATTTCTCAGAATTTCTCTCTGACCTGTTAAGGAGTACTTAATTTTTCTCTAATTTCTGTTTGTATTTGGTAGTTTGCTGCAGCAGGGAAGAATGAAAGCAGCATGGAAATCAGGGTGTAATTTAACTTCCTTCCTGAGGAAAATTCTAGCAGGATTTTTGTTACTTTTGGAAAGGTGGATAAAATGTAGTTTTTCCCCCACCCCATTTTTGTTTCAACAATTACAGCTCTCACATGTTCCTGTAAGTTTGACATGTTTGTTTTTCTCTGATGTACTTGCTGAATGATTAATATCTAAGACACAATATTTAAATTTGGACAGAATAAGACTGTAAATATTTCATGGCCTTTATATCTTGCCTCCCAAGAGAATCAACATTTCCAACACAGAACCAGGAGAGAGAAAGAAGCAACAGAAATGCACGAGAAGGAAAAATCTATTACTAGGTTATTTCTTAAGAGAATTTGTCCATATAATATGACTATATGTATATGTGTGTGGGCCCACAGGTCAGGGATGGTCTCTGGTTCCAGTTCTCTCTGTAATGTGTTTTGGCACACTTCTTGGCTGCAGTGACCATGAGTTGGTGGAATTCAGGATCTGGAGCGCAGCAAGGAAGGTCTACAGCAAGCTCTCTACCCTGGACTTCAGGAGAGCAGACTTAGACCTCTTTAGGGATCTGCTTGATAGGGTATCATGGGATATCATGGGACAAAATTCTGGGAGAGGAGCCCAATACAGCTGGTCAATATTCAAAGATTACTTCCTCCAAGCCTAGGAGCAATGCTTCCCAAGAAGAAGGAAGGCAGTCAAGAATGCCAGGAGATCTGCATGGATGAACGAAGACCTCCTGAACACTTTTAGATTTAAAAAGAAAGTGTAAAGAGGATGGAAGCAGGGACAGGTACCCTGGGAGAAATACAAAGATGGCTGAGAAGCTGGGATCAGGCTAGGAAAGCTAAAATCCAAATAGTGTTAAACCTGGCCAGGGACACCAAGGGTAACAAAAAGTGCTTCTGCAGGTGCATTAGTGATAAGAGGCAGAACAGGGAAAATGTGGATCCTCCCCAGAAGTGGTACTGAACAATATTTTTGCCTCTGTCTTCACCAGTAAGGGCTCTGTCCAAGTCACAGAATGCAAAGGCAGAGACTGGAAGGAGAAAGATCTTGCCAGTGCGGGAGAAGAGCAAGTTCAAGACCATCAAAAGAATCTGAAAGTAAAAAGTCCACATGGCCTGGCAAGATCCATCCATGGCTCCTAAAGGAGCTGGCAGATGAAATTGCAACCCTGGTCTCCATCATATTTGAAAAATCATGTCTGGTGAAGTTCCCATGGGCTGGAAAAAGGGAAACATAACCCCCATTTTCAAAAAGGGAAGGAAATAAAACCCAGGTAACTACTTTGTTAGCATCATGGACAGTGGGATCTAGTGCACTCTCAGCAAGTTTGCTAATGACACCAAGCTGTGAGGTGTGGTTGACACACTGGAGGGAAGGGTTGCCATCCAGAGGGACCTTGATAGACTTGAGAGGTGGGACCATGACAACCTTATGAACCAAGACCAAGTGTAAGGTCCTGCACCTCGGTTGGGGCAACACCAAGCACAAATACAGGTTGGGTGGAGAATGGATCAAGAATAGCCCTAAGGAGAATGAAGTGAGTGTGATGGTTGATGAGAAACTCAACATGGGCCGGCAATGTGCACTTGCAGCCCAGAAAGCCAGCTGTGTCCTGGGCTGCATCTAAAGAAGTGTGGCCAACAGGTCAAGGGAGGTGATTATGCCCCTCTACTCCAGACTTGTGAGACCCAAGCTGGAGTAATGTGTCCAGTTCTGGAACCCTCAACACAGGAAAGACAGAGCTCTTGAAGTGAGTCTGGAAGAGGGTCACAAAGATCATCAGGGGGCTGGAGCACCTCTCCTGTGAAGACATACTGAAACAGTTGGGATGTTCATCTTGGAGAAGAGAAGGCTCTGAGAAGACCTTACAGTGGCCTTCCAGTACATGAAGGGGCTGCAGAAAAGCTGGGGGAAGACTTTTTACCAGGGTGTGTAGTGATGGGCGGAGGGGTAATGGTTTGAAGCTGGAAGAAGGTAGATTTAGGTTAGAAATTATGAAGATATCCTTTAGTGTGAAGGTGGTGAGACACTGGAACAGGTTGCCCAAGAAGGCTGTATATTCCCCCTCCCTGAAAGTGTTCAAGGCCAGGACAGGACTTTGAGCAACCTGATCTAGTGTGCCTGCTCAAGGCACATAGGTTGGAACTAGATGATCTTTGAGGTTGCTTCCAACCTAAACCATTACATGATTCTATTATTGTGATTCTTCAACACATGACTAGTCTTTAGAACAGGAACAGTACAGCAAAACTTTGTACTCTTCTAAATGAAAGCCTTCATGCATATTATGTCTCATTGAGTTTTGACATGAGGAATTAAAGTGCTCATGGCTTAAATTGACCTAAAGTGCCCTCAAAGACGGGATCTGCTGTAAGATGTGGGAGATATGGAACTGAAATCAACATGACAGATATCAGTTAAATATAGTTTTCAAAAAATGTATATAAACTTAGCTTGGAATAAAATTAGAATTTTAGCTTGGATTGTAGAGAACTACAATCAAACAGTTAGTCTGCTGCTTATTTTTTTCTATTCATGTTGTTTCCTTCATGGTGTTCTGTCCTTTAATGTACTCACAACCATTCCAGCAAATTAGATAGTATCTGGCTTAAAATCAACGCAATTTAAAAGGGGGAACCAAACTGAAATAAAGTAAATCTTTGATACAGTTTAAATACTAAATAAGTAGCTCAAACACTGATGAATTAAACCAGATTTTGGGAAAAAAAATTAAAAAGACACCCCAAAATAGGCTACTCTTGAAGCACAACAAAAGCACAATGAAAAAGATGAAGAACCATCCCTGAGGTTAAAGCAAATTTAAACTCATGAACTAAAATTTTATAGTGCTTATGCAGAAAGATACTATGCCTAACTTGTGCAAAGCACTTCCTACAGATGCTACCTGCTCTTCAGCAACTTTAATCTTCAGCTTAATTCGTCTAGGTTACTAGCAGAAAGTATAATTCACTATTTGGTTTTCAAAAGAATGTCAGAGAAATGTTGAAGAATCAGGCCTTTCTGTAAGCAAAAAAGGCCCATTTCTGTCTCATTTCTTTCATTTTCTTTTCGATGTGTTAGGCTTTTTCAGTTCCACCAAGGTCAAGGTCAATTCACAGAGTGGTTGGATTCTTGAAGTGTGGCAAACTGGCATAGTGAAGAGCAAATTGCATGTCTGTGCAAGACAGCTGAGGTATGTTCATTAAATAGATATTCTGTAGTTGAGGACATCAATAGGGAGGGTGCTTAACTCAGTAATTAGCCTTAGGTTTTTCTTCCGTCACTACAAGTGGGATTTCCAACCATTCCTGTGGCCAACATGGCCTTCATAGGAACTCAAACTGAGGGCCGCCCAGTTTTAGGCAGGAAAGATCTGTGGTCATAGCCACGGAATTATGATGCAGGACCATATCCTTCCCTGTGGAGTCACATGGGAGCAGAACATCTTATGCTTCACAGGAAATTCAATGGATCACATGCAGAGATTAATTTATTTCTCAGAATTTCTCTCTGACCTGTTAAGGAGTACTTAATTTTTCTCTAATTTCTGTTTGTATTTGGTAGTTTGCTGCAGCAGGGAAGAATGAAAGCAGCATGGAAATCAGGGTGTAATTTAACTTCCTTCCTGAGGAAAATTCTAGCAGGATTTTTGTTACTTTTGGAAAGGTGGATAAAATGTAGTTTTTCCCCCACCCCATTTTTGTTTCAACAATTACAGCTCTCACATGTTCCTGTAAGTTTGACATGTTTGTTTTTCTCTGATGTACTTGCTGAATGATTAATATCTAAGACACAATATTTAAATTTGGACAGAATAAGACTGTAAATATTTCATGGCCTTTATATCTTGCCTCCCAAGAGAATCAACATTTCCAACACAGAACCAGGAGAGAGAAAGAAGCAACAGAAATGCACGAGAAGGAAAAATCTATTACTAGGTTATTTCTTAAGAGAATTTGTCCATATAATATGACTATATGTATATGTGTGTATATATATATATAATATGATAATGTTAAAGCTACTTCCAGAAGCTTCAATAGAGTTGTATTTAACAAATCCAAGTGCTAAGGAAAGGAAAAGTGACAAAAATACAGTAGCATGGAGATAAAGTATGAGTATTGTTCTGTAGCTTACTCCCCAGGTACTCAAGGATCTTCTACCTTAGATATCTACTATATGGTCACTCTTCAAGTGCTTAGCAGTTACGATGATGGTTCATCTGCCACACCGTACTTCCTCATGAAATCACTACTCTTCTTTATTTTGACTTATCTTTTATAAATATGTTTATATTTGTATTTAGCTAAGATTTGAAACATAAAATTCCTTCAAGGTTTTTCCACTTACAGAAGGATGTCTATATTCCACAACACGTACAGTGTAATGGCAGGTTACTATGATAAAAGTTTCAACTTCTGAAAGTCAAAACACTTCAGTAGATAACACCATATTTACTTGAACAGGGAAAAATTACACTTATGACTAGTTTTAAAATCAAAGAGTATGCCAAAACACCAGCTTACCTCAGCTCTGCTATTCTGTTCTAGTAATATGTAAGAACACATCTTAGAGATTTTTTTTCAGGTGCATGGGAAGCAAGTCTTCCAGTCTGATAGTTACATCAAAGAATTTCTTTATTTTGTTCCCAGCTCAAATCTCAGAATTTTCTGTTAAACATCATCCTATGTTTTGGAAAGTGATCCATTCTTGAGCTAGAGCTAGGAATTTCAAGTTATTTAGATTACTGCTAGTTAGGAAAAAAAAAAACTCAAAACAAATCCACAAAAAAAAATATTAAAATTCTGGAACATATGAGTTCAGATTTTATTCAGCTGAGATTGCAAAGTGAAAGTCTGAAATTATATATAAGAAGAAAGCTGTTTCAAACCAGTCTTTAATACAACAGCATGGGGTTTGGGTGTTAGGCACCAAATCTTTATCTGGTGGTATATTTTATCACCAAAAAAAGAATCCTATACTTATCCTGAGGAAAGTTCAAATCTGGGGAAAAAGAATGAACATGTTTTCCAAAAAGGTTATCCACAAAATTATTTACCTATGTATGAAAAAATCTCTTTCTGAAAAAAAATGTTCTCTGTTATAAAAAAATGCCTTGGCAACATTATTTTCATTTATAATTTGCATGTTAATTGAATTTGTCTGTCACCAACTGCCAGACAGTCTTTACTGACTTTTCTTCAGAGGCAGGGAACAGAATGACAATCTTCTATCAGATCCTGCATCTGCTGTTTCAGATTGTAATCAAGTCATACTTAAAATTTCTTTTATTTTAGAAATGACAGTCCAACTTTTTACCATCTTTCTAAATCCAGCCTTTTAGCACCAAAAAAACCCCTAACAAACCCTAAACAAATGCAAAATTATTTTTAAAGGAGATGAAATGTGTTTTTTGAGTATTTTGTTCAAGAAATTGCCAAACAACTCACTGGGTATTTTGGGCACCATATCCCTAGCATTTGTAAATACTCATCTTGCAGTTTTAAAATGAGCACTTCTCTATATGCAATAATGCGATTCATAAGCTGCACTTAAAATATCTGTTTATGCAGCTGCCAGAATGACTGTACTGTGCTTAGAAGATGAACTAAACCTTTCATTATCCTTAATAAAATAAGAAACAGTTTAAAGTAAGTCTGTTGTGATCTCTCACTATCCTTTAGAAGGAAAGAAAACAAAAAAGTTATTATAATTTAAAAAAAAATAGTTCCAACGGGGAAAAGCATGTTCAGCAAAGACACAGCTCATCTCTTCTTTCAAGTGATGCTTCTGATTATCCTTTAAATATCAAAGGTGTCTCCTTTAAGTGTTATTTCAAACTGGGCATCAGAAAAGCTTTGCTTCTTGTGTCTCATGAGCTAGGAAAAAAACAAAACCCAAAACCAACTACTACTATAACATTTAATCAAAGCATTTCTAGTTTGTCTCAAACTGGGACTACAGAGGAGATGAAGAGCAAAACCCCTCCTAATTTCCATCTTCCTCTTTTCCCACAGTAAGAGGACCATGTTTTCGGTTTCAGTTGTTGTCAGATGGAAGTGAATTTAATTATTATGAAGGTCTTAAAACCCCCAGAAAATTTACTAGTTCACAACAAAAAGACTACAGGAAGATTTCGGGAAACAGGGTTTTATTGTTATCCACTAATTTTATAGCTTTTGTTATTCTGATTCTCTCCTCCATCTCACTGCAGGAGAGGGAGGGGTGTGGGGCTGGAATAAGAGAAAAGCTGGTGAATACTTGGTTACTGGTGAGAGGCCAACCCACCACAGCCTGGAATGTACAGTATTCCAGAGTTAATTGAGACAGCTTAACCATCCTCTGGCACCACAAATAGCCTTTCCATGGTCTGCAACCCCACACAAGAGTTGAAGTTCACTAATAACTCAGTTTTAATAGTGTAAGTTCACTTCCTGTGGAATGCTGAGATCTGGACAAGCCAGATTCCTGACACTTGCTGCTCAGCTCTGTAGACATAACAAATAGCCCTGCAGTAAGACCTGGGCAGACTCATCTTTGGATCATGCTACTTGCACAAAGCTGGCCAAATCTGTGCAACCCCAAAGTGTGAAGTGGTTTAATTCATGACAGGGTAACCACAGACTCAATTTGCTTGAAATCAGATTGTGAACGTATGTGGAAGACACTATGGTAGGGAAGATAATTTAGTCTGCAATAATGACGAGGAATTTGTATTGGCAAATGTGAAAAGGAAAGCTGAGGCTTGTATAAGAGAAATAATTCACTGCAGTGTGTTAAAAAGCCCAATGGCAATGCTAGAAGAACCTCAGTGCCACAGATAACAGAACACACCAAGCACATTATTTTTCAAATATATTTTGCTACTCCCTTATGTTACCTCACTGTCTTGCTGAAACTAAATTTGCCCCTTGAGGCCTGGAAAGCACTTGCCACTGGTAAGGCAGTTGAGTGCTGAGAGCATGACCTCTCACTGTAACAGTCCTCAGAGAAACACTAAGGACCAAAATTCCTTTTTCTTCCCTTTGGCCATCTCTGCTATTTGCCTTCCCACCTCAATCCCTTTCTGGTTGCTAAAAGAGGTGATATTGCATATCAGCCTACAGTTGCTGTGCTGAATTTGCAAATTCCTGGATTTTTTTATTTTTTTTTTCCTGTCTCATTTGATTTATAGTTTGGAACATTATTTGAAGGCTTGCAGCTTGTTATTGGAGAACTCTGTTTGAACACGTGTCTGCTGTCCCTCCCCCACTTCTCTTAAAGACAGTTCATGATAAGACTGTTTGCAATACCTTCTGCCTCTGACTGTCTCTCCAGTCCAGGAAATGCACTTGTCCATTCTTAAGAAGTGACTCAGCATGGGTAACAAATCAGATCCTGTCCTTTCTTTGCTTTATGCCTGAAAGACTTGCTCAGCTGCTGTGTACTATATAAAAAAATGTTGGTCTGTAAGTTTTCTCCTAACACCTAAACCATCCTGACATAAAAGAAGCGTGAAGGATGTTCAGGCAGACAAACCATTTACACTTGAGTGTTTTCTTTGCATATTTTTCAGGCCTACAACAAATAGCACATAGAGAGAAGTTTTTACTCCCCCAGCAGGTAAGGGGAAATCTAACTTATCTGAGTGAAGAATGTCTTACTGTCCTTGCCAAAACATGACCCAAGTGAGATTGTAGCTGTTTTCTCTAATTGTTCATCTTTGAGTGAGCCAGAGGTGTTAAAAATAATGCTTCCTACATGTAAGAGGTTGGATCAGCTTTGCAGTGCTGTACATAGCCATTACAGAGAGATAGTCAGTTTCTGAGACAAAAACCCTTTGAGTTTTCTCTCAAAATTTCTTCAGAAGCAAGCTCTGAAATGGACTTTTCTTGTGGTTACAGCACAAATGCACAGTACATTGTCTCACAGAAAATCTAAGCCACGCTGCCTGCTTGTGAGCCATGGATCTTAGTAAGTTCTATGAAAATGCTGTAGAAAATTCCCTGCAGAGCATTTCTTAACCATCTTCTACATAAACATGCTTTGAACCTGCTGTGGACACTTCCATGTGAGATGTCTAATTTGATGCTTTGTGAGTCACCTCTGCCTTGTGAGTCACCTCTGCCCTGAAATACATAATGTGTAGAACAGTAAATAATCCTTGGTCAATGGAAACTCCTAAGAGAGAAGAAAAAAATTAATGCTTTGTATACTTCTGGTAAGGAAAAGAAGCAACATGAGCCAGAGAGCATGTCCAAGTAACTAGAAGTTGATGTGACCTTTGAAGTTTGTTGTCACTCACTTTGGCTTTTGTTTGTTTTTTCTTCTAAGCTTGTGGTTAATGTTTGTTGTCATTTTGTTGTTTGTATTTTGTTTTGTTTTTTTAATTGTTATACATTTTTATTATTTATTAAATATCCAGAAATTTACTCATTATATTTGCCTATTAATCTTTCTGGATCAAACTAGCAGAATATTTCTCCCTTCTTGAATGTTATCAATGAAGACAAGTAATACTTTCCTCATGAGAAGGGAAACTCACATACATACATAAACAAAAAACTTAATTACTGACATGGTTTTCCAGGAGATCTTAAAAAATGAGTTCTATTCCTGCACAAGTGGGATTCATCTCTCCTCCTTCTACTAAAAAAGAAATACAGCAAATATCACCAATTCTTTCCTACATACAAAAGGTGCTGCTGATGTCTTAAATTAAAACACTGAGCTTGTAAGCCAGGTACAACTTGGTGAAGTCAGGGTCATGAAAATTGAACACCATTCCCACCTAGCCATTTTTAGCCAATTTTGTTCTGTGTGTTTACCAAACATGAAGGGAAAAAAACACCTCATTTTTGCAGACCAGGAGCATGTTACATTGATGTTAATCTGAAGGAGAGGGAAGAGAAAAGTTGGCTAGTCTGACTGAGTTTGTTTTGGGGCTGCACTGAGTGGTGCTTCATGCAACCACCTGTAGGTAAAGATGCTCTGCAAAATGACCATGTCACAGCACTATTAAACGCTATATCTGGTCACCAGAACGGAAACAGGACCAGCCCTTTTGATTTTGTTGTGATTTTTATGATGGGAGGGAAATAAGTTTTAGTGTGTTTTGTTCATTCCTCCTCATAGTTGGGAGTGTTTTCTATCTCAAGCATATATTCCACAGGAAGAACTTACAGCTAAAAATCCCACATACATTCACAGCCCATTTACCTTGGTGTACCTGTGAACTTTGTGTTGCTAAAACATGACAAACATCCATATGCTTCCATTTGCTAATTTCCATGGTTGACCATTTCAAAAACAACAGTGCAGAATGCTAATTTAACTGTTTCTACTCCAATTCCAATTTCTGCATATCTGTGTGTATCAGCTGTATTTTGAAGTTAAGATTTTCATAATGACAGTGCCTTGAAGGTAGATCTCATTGCCCTCAGTACTAATGTCATGTAAAATGTGATTCTCATGCCTGAAATGAAGAGACTAGTTCTTGTGGTAGGTCAGCAGCTCAAGGAACCATTTCACTGAAACAATGATAAACTAAATATGCTAATCTGTTGACATCCACACCTTCCATCCTTACGTTTCAACTTTTTGTTCAACATTTGGGCACAGTCTTTCACTTCCAGCCAGGAACAAGTCCTACAATCTACTGGAAAAGAAAATGCTTTATGGAGAGACAGACACATATTCTTCAAATTCTGTTTCTGACTGGTTTTGGGGACTGGAAGATGAAGGTAACACACTTCAATGCTTGTGCTGAAGATCAGACTGAATACTGCATCTGCTGCTCCCACACAAATCCATTCACATCACAGTTTCTGCCACTGCTGCCCTTCCTCTTAGACACTACCTAGAGTCAACCTGGGTCCTAGTTTCTCCCTAAGAAGTGCAATGTTCTAAAGAGGTGAACCACCCTGTACCAGTTACTGAAACTGTGAGTCAGCCTCTAACATCTCTAACATCTCTAGCACACAACATGCTAACAGGAAAGACAAAACACACTAAGCAAGGGCTGAAACCGGACCAGCAACGTGTCAAACTGAGGAAAGTGATTTGCATGCTGTTAACAATTTGGTGATAACTTTCTTGTTAAAGTGCAGGTGACAACAGAAGAGAAAGACCTATACTAGTAGGAAATGCCTAGAACTACTGTTCAGCTTCAGTTGCAACACCATGAAAATAAATGTAGGAATTAAATATCTTTGTTTTAATATTACACATCCTTAGAAAACAAATCACTCTCTCACATGCATTTCAACGAGAAAGGAAAGACATGATCTTTATTTGCATATCTGACATTTTACACAACTCACAAGAAAGTGAAAGATTGTCAATAATCTCTCTTCATCCATCCAGACTAAATGTTAGCAAAGAAGACAAACATCAAAGTACCTGATCAGTGAAATTAACAAGTTGAGAAACTGAGTCAACGAAAACTCAGCATGTCCAAACAATGTTCCTGTGACAAGCCTGGTGATTTTTTTGATCTTCCTGCAGGAAACACTCTATTTTCTTCTTCCCATCCCTACCTCCAGTTCAGATATAAAAAGAATTGCCACAATGGAAAAAAAAATAACTATTTGCTCACAGAACTCCTTCCCAATCTCCAGACTAAACATGCCAACTGAAAGTAGCGGCATCTCCACTGAGAGGTTCTTCAGCTTGCAAGGAAGATTATTTTTAATTCAGTTGGCAAAGAACATCTATCCAGGCAAACAGATGATGACAGACCTTCTTCCACCCCAATAATTTACAATGCATGCACTGTGCTTGTTTTGTGTATTTAGACATTGACAGTTAAACAGGTCCTTCTGGCAGTATGTGGAAGGTCAGATTATCTTTGCAACTGCAGCAAAAGCCTTCCATGTATTTTTTCTTTTTCCTACCTTTTAAACTTTCCTTTTCTTTCTGCCTATTCTGCATCTGAAACTGAACAGAAGTGTTTGGAGAGAAAATTCCAAAACATTGCTGCTGAATTTTCTTGTGTTTACTTACTGTAACTGATATTTAACTCAAAGCAAAAACCAATGGACTGAAGTAGGAATATGCATGAAGTAAAATACTATGTCCTCCTACTGCAAACAGACTCTTTGTCAATACATTTGAGTTCTGTCTATGCTTGTGCTCCTGAAAGCAGACTTTTAAAAGTCAAAAGGCCACATAAGGATGTGGTCTGAGGCAAATAATGAATGACAATAGCTGTACAAAAATGGATTCAAAGCAAGCAGAAAAACGTTAAGGATGTGAACAAGTAAGGACTCTACACCACTGAAATTTGTTTAATGGAAGAGGCTTCCCAGAAAACAACCCAACTGTATTATGGCTTAAGCGTTGATGGAGGCATGGCATTTTCAGCATGACACTAGATCTTCCACTGCCATTCTATTCTTGATTCCAAGCCGTTATAACTGTGGTGAACTTTACACATGACTCAGAAGAAAACTTTAGACCTGAGAGGAAGACTCAGGGAACAGTGAAATATGAAAAAATGCTCCACACATTAACATGCTCTAACATACTTGTTGACCTTGTTGACCTATCAGAGAATGGTGATCTAACTGGCATTTTTTGCAAAATGGGAGTGGGTGCAACAGTCAAAATAATATGGTATTCTTGTGGGCCTCAAACCACAAATAGCAGAATAAAAAGACTGCAGAAAATCTCATCTTCAGAGGACTTTGCTCCTCTTGTTGTTTAGGATTTTACAACCTGTAGTCTGAAACACACTTTAAATTTCATAGATATGTGAGGGTACTCAAATGAGACCTTAACAACTCTAAGCCCCAAAAGTTAGGTTAAAAGATTGGCTTACAGCCTACAGACATAAAATACTGAAAGCACTTGAATGGCATTCCGTGTTGTATCAGTGACAGAGTTAAGAAGAAAATATAGTATACCAAATTCTAGCTGCCAAGATAAAGAAATGTCTTCAAAGAAGACATAATATATAGGACTGGCCTGTACTGAAGACTGGTGTTCCACAAACTAGCTTTGTACATGAAGTGTACTGAGGACTGAAATATCTGCATGGGAAGACACATAAAATATTTCACAGAGAACTTGATATTCCCCTAAGCCGACCACTAGCAAGACCCTTGTTTATGAGCATTTCTAAAATCCTCTTCATTTGTTTCATGGGCAAGTTTCATTTTAAGTGAGGAGAAAGATAAAAATCCTCAATCACCCTCAGGAATCTTGTTGGAGCTTCTATGCCTTTTGCAGGCTTTTTTTTTTTTTCCTATGTTAAACTGTCCAAGAGATACAGCTGAGTTGATGGCCATATTTCAGCTCCTACAAGGAACAACACTGACAAAATTCCTAAGCCTACAAGGGACCATCATACTGTGTGTAATTTCCTGGATTGTGGTGAACTGCTTTTACTCTGGAGTGCTGGAGAAGCCTCATGTGCCATCTTGGCCTAAGGGCTGTAATACTTGAAAAGGGGTATGAAAAATACCAACTCCATAAAGAGACCTACTACAGGTTTGGAGCACTTAGAATCATGATTTTGGTTACAACTAACACCCACTGAAAGATTTTCTCCATCTTAAAAAATTTTTTTGTTTAAGAGTCTGTGCTCTGCACAAGCCTGTTTCAGATGCTGAAAACTTAGCTGGGGCAAAGAATGAATCCATCTTACAGACATCTTTCCATCTTCAGAAGGCTAGATACGTACAGCTTGAAAATGAACCAGAAGTTCACACTAACCTGGTAAATTAGAGTTTACTGTGGAAAAACGGCATGCTTTAAATTCTGCATCCTTTTTTAAGGCTAATAGCTATGAGAAAGTTTGTAAGTATACACTACAATTCCTTCAAGTGTTAATTTTTTTAAAAAGCATCAGTGAGCATTTATGATATGTATGTATATTTAGTAACAGATACAATTATACCTGCATTCTTGCATGTTCTCTGTTCTTGTCCCTTTATTTGTTCTTCATAATTCAAACTGTGAAGCCAAAAGATATTTTGAATAAAAATCATAAACAACTTCAAAAATACATTTATACCCTCAAAAATTCCTTGTTTTCCAAAGTTTCACAGACTAAGATCCAAAATTTACATCTTGTGCTTTAGAGTCACAGGTATCTTGAATGAATTTTTCATACTGAGTGTGAAAATAGGAAATAGGTACATATATTTGTTAATTAAAAGTGTTCCAAAAGAGACTGTTGTCATACCACAATATACTTTGGGAGGAAAACAAAGGACTCTACAATCTTTTAAAAAATGTCTTTAAAACATTATCAACATCTAAAAGCAATCTCAAAAGATGTATATTTCAGTATTTCTACATGGAGAGAAATAAGTGGGTCACCTTGGGCTGATCCTATGCCAGTTATTTAAGTATGCATATTCAAATATTAATTCTGTTTACATAGATCATACCCTTATAAAATCATAGAATTGTAGAATGGCTTTGGTTTGAAGGGACCTTAACAATCATCTAGCTTCAGTTTAAAGCCATTACCTCTTCTCCTGTCACTCCATGACCTAGTAGAAAGTCCCTCCTCAGCTTTCCTCTAGGTCCCATCAGGTACTGGAAGTAAGTAAATGACTATTTACTTATTTGTAACTACTTAGATATTCACCTTGATATGGTCTTACCAGCAGGCAGTGATTAGTGAGAAGAAAATTCACCAGAGTTTATACCCACCTGTATTGTTGAAAAAGCCAAGAACATCCAACTGTGGTTTTGGCAAGGAAGGCCTGCCTAAATCCCCTAATGAACAAGTTAACTTAGTGTTCACTGTTACTTGAGTAGAAAAATGAGGTCAACTTTTTCATCCTTCACATTGACTATTCCTTACCAGTTCTTGCTACAGGCACAGCAAGAATCCACTGTACCTGGCTATTGTTCTGCACTGTTGCACTCACCCAACAGAATCACAGAATCTTAGGGGTTGGAAGGGACCTCAAAAGATCTTCTAGTTCAACCGCCCTGCCAGAGTAGGATCACCCAGAGCACATCACACAGGAACATGTACAGGTGGGTTTGAATGTCTCCAGAGAAGGAGACTCCACAACCTCTCTGGGCAGCCTGTCCCAGTGCTCTGTCACTCTCACAGGAAGGAAGTTTTTTCTGATGTTTACATGGAACCTCCTATGTTCCACTTTGTACCCATTGCCCCTTGTTCTATCACTAGACATCACTGAGGAAAGCCTGGCTCTGTCCTCCTGACACTTGCCCTTAACTTATTTGTGAACATTGATGAGGTCACCCCTCAGTCTCCTCTTCTCCAAGCTAAAGAGACCCAGCTCCCTCAGCCTTTCCTCATAAGGGAGATGTTCCACTCCCTTCATCATCTTTGCCTCTCTGCACTGGACTCTTTCAAGCAGTTCCCTGTCCTTCCTGAACTGAGGGGCCCAGAACTGGACACAATATTCCAGATGCAGCCTCACCAAGGCAGAATACAGGGGGAGGAGAACCTCCCTTAACCTACTAACCACACCCTTTCTAATGCACCCCAGGATGCCCTTGGCCTTCTTGGCCACAAGGGCACATTGCTGGCTCATGGTCACCCTCCTGTCCACCAGGACCCCCAGGTCTCTTTCTCCTACCCTGCTCTCCAGCAGGTCAGCCCCCAACCTGTACTGGTACATGGGTTTGTTCTTCCCCAGGTGCAAAACTCTACACTTGCCCTTGTTGAATTTCATCAGGTTTCTCTCTGCCCAGCTCTCCAGCCTGTCCTGGTCTCTCTGAATGGCAGCACAGCCTTCTGGTGTGTCAGCCACTCCTCCCAGTTTAGTGTCATCAACAAACTTGCTGAGGGCACACTCTGTTCCCTCACCCAGGTCGTTGATGAAAATATTGAATAGTACCAGTCCCAGTACTGACCCTTGTGGGACTCCACTAGTCACAGACCTCCAACTAGATTCTGCCCCATTGACCACAACTCTCTAACTTCTTCCTTTCAACCAGTTCTTGATCCACCTCACTACCTGACCATCAAGAAGATCACACTTCCTCAGTTTATCTACAAGGATGCTGTGGGAGACAGTGTCAAATGCTTTACTGAAATCAAGATAAACCACATATACTGTCCTACGATCATCTATCCATCTAGTTACTTCCTCATAGAAGGCTGTAAGTTTGGTCAAACGTGACTTTCCCTTGGTAAAACCATGTTGACTGCTCTTAATGACCTCCTCACCCTTGGTATGCCTAGAGATAGTGCCAAGAACAAGTTGTTCTATCACTTTTCCAGGGATGGAGGTGAGGCTGACCTGTCTCCTTAAGTAGGTGCTGACAGACCTGAACTCACTCTGCCTGCCCTTCTCACTGCCTGGGTTAAAGCCAGGCCCAATCCAGAAAGTATATCACTGATTTTTTTTTTCTATAAGAAAATAGGCACTACCTGCATGTTGTGGTAGTAAAAGTTGTCTCTCACCCACCCAGAGGTAAGCAGGCATCCTCACAAGGCATTTTAGTATTCTCTTAAAAGGACAAAACAAGACCAATGAAACAACAACAACAATAATACCAAGAATAATATCTTGAGAAAGCTTTTTTTCTCACACATATTTTGGGTTCCTGCTTCCCACTGGAAACCTTTTTCCCTCCTCATTTAATGTAGCTGGCTTCCCTCTGTACCTGTTGGTTCTATGACTCAATCCCTTGGTTCCCACAACACTGTCATTTTTTCTAGCTCTGCCTTGCAGAGTTACTTGTGAAAAGAGTATTTTGCTCTCCAGATGGCATGTACAGTATTATAAAACAAGCCCAAATGTTTGTGGTCTGTAGGTGCAAAGAGAAGCTATAAGATAGTGGAAATGGATCTTAAGAGCATCCTTGGCTGATATGTTGGCTGTCCCCTGAGCCATCTGGAGAGGTGGTGAGGGGAGATGGCTCAAGGGCATGCAGTAGTATTAGGACAGTAGATCCAGTGACAATTCTGTCTTTTATTTTATGTAGCTGCTTCCTCTCTTATTTTATTTCATAGTCCTCTTTCTGTGTCCCACTGGAAAAAGGTATGAAGTGCAAACCAGAGGGAAATACCTTGTTTGAGTAACTACAGCATACATTCAATTTTGAATTAAATGAGTAGTTTTTATTATGTCCAAAAGTAAATGGAAAAGCCAATAGTTTTTGGCCAGCTTGAGCTGAAGGTGGCAGTTATATCTGATGCCAGGGAGTCCACATTCAAAAACATTTAAAAATACTGTCTACTTGTACTGCAGTGTCTCTGAGATGTCTTTGATAATGCTCAGGACTTTGAGCAGCCTGGTCAAGTGGGAGGTGTCCTTGCTATGCAGGGTTGTTTGAATGAGAAGATCTTTAAGATACCTTCCAACCCAAACCATTGTATCATTCTATGTTTCTATGCCCCTTTTACACCTTGTACATTGAGTAGTCTTGTGCATGACAACTACGCAGTAGAAATTATGCATCTCCAAATTTGTTTAAACCTACTGTCCTGTTGCTTCACACAATGCCTACTCCTGCTATAGGGGAAAAAAACAAAACCATGCACATTCGTGTAAAATTCAAGCATTATGGTGAAGTGTGCATTGTGTAAAGCAATGTGACTTGATTCACATGTGCATGAGGTGAAACACAGGTCTCTTTCATCATCTCTTCATTACTGGAGGTAAGGAAGGAGTGTCAGAGACAGCAAGATTTTTCTTAACCCCAAACAAGGTAAGTATTTCACTGTTAAGTGCAGGATAGAATCTTCCTTCCTGCTTTGACTCTGTTTTTGTCCAGTCACATTTATCAACAGCAGTTCAGCTGGAGATGATTCTAAAATACTTATTTCCCAGAGGTGATTTATGATCTCAAGTGGGGACATGCAAATAGTCTACCCTATACCAAACAAGGGTCATAAGAAATTCAGAAGGCCTTGAGGCCAAAAGAGCACACTGACTCATTTAAGGTCTGTGCTGGATTTAATAAGTTCATCTGGACCTGAGCTGCAGAGACAGTTTGGAGTTTTTGGCAAATTGGTGCATGAAAAATTGCTGCCCTCCCTTTTCATCTGCACTCAAGGGTGGTGTCTTCCCTGTGTGGGAGACAGGGCCTCCTGGCCAATGCTGTCTTTCAAAACAGGTTCCATTTGCACTCCCTAGACCCCTGCTTTGAAGCAACCCAAGATCTGACCCTAGCTGACCTGTCCTTGTGTTCTGCATTTTGGTTTGTGTGCTGCTGAGCTGCATTCATGAGTAACCACTGGGGCAGTTTTGCAAGGCTCTCTGGACCACTCCTAGTTCTGTGTGGAGCCAGAGCAGTTCCAGCAAGGTTTCTTAGATCTGGCTTCACTCCGTCGGAAAGCAGCCACACGATTTCCAAAAGTGCAGATAACACTGAACAGAAGATGGCAGCACTAGTGTGGTGCTCAGCCTTTAACAAGTGTCCTGGACCCAACCTACCTCAATTTCTCTGACACAAAAACACAGCTTGACAAGAAATGATGGATAGTGAAGGGCTGATTGCAATATGCACACTATCCTTCTGCATATAGCTGTTTGTCAGGCTTGAGAGGAAAAAAAAAATAAATCCCAGAATGTCCATCCAGAATCCAGGTATCCAATCCAGTACAATTGTGCCACTTGAGTATATCAAGTGACCGGATAAAGCTCTAAAACATCTGACTCTTCACTGCACCCTGTTTTACAGATAAGTGGTGAGAGTTAAGCTGGTTTGGATTTTTACACAAAAGCAGAAGGAAGGAGGCAGACTTTATAACTCAGATGGATTAAGGTGAGCCTAAGTCTCCTGCAAAGTGTAAGTCTCCTCCCTACCCCTGTAAATAGCAAATTACTTTGTTTGCTCAGCGTCTGGCCTGCTTATTATGTATGTAGAGAAATGGAAGAGCTTCAACAGCAGACCTGGTGGCAGCTAGGCCTCAGGCAAACCTGTAATGCCAGCAACCACACTGTTTTCTTGGGCTGCATTAATTACAGGTATTCAAACATATTTGAAAGTAGATTCTTTCATATGTCCCCTCAATGTGGAGTTATTTGTCTTCTGGTGGGCACTGTGGCTGGGAAAACAACTATCTCAGCTGTCTCCTTTGTTTAAACACAGGCAGTTTTGGTTTGAATACACTGCAAGACAGGAGAATATGGTTAAATCTGAAATATTTTTAGAAAGAAGTATCATTTCTATCTCAGCTGTAATTACATTTTGTAAACCTCGATATGTTTTTTCTTCTTTCCATGCCTACAATGGAAAGTATAGAAAGAGAGAGGATTGTCAAAGTCCTTAATTTTAAATCTGGAAGGGACCATCACAAGCATGCTATATGACCCACAGCACAATTTCTGCTGCACAAGCTGTCTCTGCTCTCCCATTTAAAAAAAAGACTCTAGGGGTTTATGAGCTTCCCTTCTCTGGAAAGCTGTTTCAGTTTTTGTTCAAATAACCTTTAAGTGGTTTGTTTCCTTAAAAGACGTTTTAAGCTTATATTTATTTACTACTTCCATGTTTTCAATGATCTCATATAAAGATAAATTTCTCATGAATAAATGACTGTCAGAGATTTAACAGGCTAGCTACATTTTTATGTGGAAGGTATACAATAAATCATCCAAGTTTTCTAAGATGTCATTTAGGAACATCATCCTGTTTTCACTGTAACAGCCTACTTTCATGAAAAGGCTTATGAAGAGTCCTCTGGTGCCAGGTACTTCGTTTGATGTTGCCTGCACAACGCCCTATGGTTTGTATGCTTTGAACACTTTGATTATTAGTCCCTGGGCATGGCGCCCATGCCACAAGTGATGTTTGGATGGGTTTAGTCCAATTCTAATGCTCTTACATTCACCTTACATTACTGGGGCCATGCAGAAGCACAAAAATAAAGGTGCAAGTCACAGAAATGACACCTCCAAGATGAAGGCAAAGAACAAGCTTTCTAAATGTGTAAACATTATTTTGTGTAAACACCTTTTTCCTCAGATATTGCTTAATTTTGGAGTTGTTGCAACTCAGTGAGTTTTTTTAATAACTGGATCACTTCTTGAAAGCTCAGTGCAAGGCAGTACCATGCTTACAGTGTGCTCTGATGTGCAGTAGCGGAGATTTTGTACCTGTATTTTCACATGTATTTAGAAAAGACCTTGCATTTCACAGAAACAGCCACACAGATGTAATAAATGAAATTCCAGCAACGATTTGCAGAGATATCACTTAATACTTCATAGAAACGTAGAATCCGAGAGTGGTTTGGGTTGGAAGGGACCTTAAAGATCATCTAGTTCCACCCTCCCTGCCATGGGCAGGGACACCTCCCACTAGAC
>NW_009953332.1:1349800-1397494 GCF_000747805.2 Chaetura pelagica
CCGGTGAAAATAAAAAAAAAAAAAAAAAAAAAAAAAAAAAAGTTTTTTAAAACAGTGCATGACAAGGCAGGGTAGAGTCCACCCCTCACAGAGAAGTCCTCCTGTTTTCATGAAAGACAC
Organism: Chaetura pelagica; assembly: GCF_000747805.2. Taxonomy (NCBI): domain Eukaryota; kingdom Metazoa; phylum Chordata; class Aves; order Apodiformes; family Apodidae; genus Chaetura; species Chaetura pelagica. Next base: position 1,349,921 of record NW_009953332.1, read on the forward strand.
ACTTAACAACAGCTGATAGTCAGGAATGGCAGCTAATCAAGGAAGTAAAGTGCTCTTTAGGGAAGACACTGGTCACTGGAGAGGAAGATTTATTGCCTCCCAAGCCTTCATCCCTGCCCACATGTCGTCCTTGGTTTTGCTGGTCTCTGGGATCTTCTCACAGAAGCAAAGCATTATCATCTCTCTGGTCTGCATTGCTGGTGCCAATGCAATATTGGCCATGGCCATGGGGCTGAAGGGAAGCATTTGTTTTCCTATTGAAGAGGATACAAGTATGCACAGCTTCCCTCTTCAGCCATCACCACCTTCAGGTAGACAACCCCTGTAAAAACCCCAGCTGGAAGAAAACAGATGATGTGAGAGTGTGAGAATTCCTCATGGGGAGAAGCACAGCAGGCCCTCCAAGGATGAAATTATAGAATCATAGAATCATCAAGCTTGGAAAAGACCTCCAAGATCATCAAGTCCAACTGTCCACCCTACAACCCATAACCACTAAACTATCTCCTGAAATACCACATCTGCCTATTTATGTAACACCTCCAGGGACAGTGCCTCCACCACCTCCCTGGGCAGCCTGTTCCAAAGCCTCACCTGCCTTTCTGTGAAGAAATACCAAATCTGAACCTCTCCTGGAGCAACTTGACCCCATTTCCTCTTGTTCTCTCACCAGTCACTAGGGAGAAGAGGCCAACACCCACCTCACTACAAGCTCCTTTCAGGTAGTTAGAGAGCAACGAGGTCTCCCCTCAGTCTCCTCTTCTCCAGGCTGAACTGCCCCAGCTCCATCAGCCGCTCCTCATAAGACCTATTCTCCAATGTAATGGGGCACAGTGGAGAAAAATTACTTCCTCCAGACCTTGTCCTGCCAGCACTCTGCCAGGGTGCTTGTTCCCAGACTGGTGCCTGCTCCATCCTACCGCAATACTCCTTGTCTGAATGCAGCCTCTACTCTGGCACTGAGTGCCATCGCCCCTGCCTGCACAGGTTGTTTCTCTTCAGATTAAGAATGTGTGAGAGAGAACTGACTTTACCACAAATGAAGTGAAGCTCTTAGTCACCAACCGAAATAAAAAGAAAGACAGCAAAATGAAATTTTAAGGGAAAACAGCAAGGGTAATTTTCAGATCAGAGACATTATATTAGTTTTCATTAGGTCTTGTGTTTTGATTTTGTGCTATTGCCTCAGCCTCTTTCTCCCCTCCAAGATCATCAAGTCCAACTGTCCACCCTACAACCCATAACCACTAAACTATCTCCTGAAATACCACATCTGCCTATTTATGTAACACCTCCAGGGACAGTGCCTCCACCACCTCCCTGGGCAGCCTGTTCCAAAGCCTCACCTGCCTTTCTGTGAAGAAATACCAAATCTGAACCTCTCCTGGAGCAACTTGACCCCATTTCCTCTTGTTCTCTCACCAGTCACTAGGGAGAAGAGGCCAACACCCACCTCACTACAAGCTCCTTTCAGGTAGTTAGAGAGCAACGAGGTCTCCCCTCAGTCTCCTCTTCTCCAGGCTGAACTGCCCCAGCTCCATCAGCCGCTCCTCATAAGACCTATTCTCCAATGTAATGGGGCACAGTGGAGAAAAATTACTTCCTCCAGACCTTGTCCTGCCAGCACTCTGCCAGGGTGCTTGTTCCCAGACTGGTGCCTGCTCCATCCTACCGCAATACTCCTTGTCTGAATGCAGCCTCTACTCTGGCACTGAGTGCCATCGCCCCTGCCTGCACAGGTTGTTTCTCTTCAGATTAAGAATGTGTGAGAGAGAACTGACTTTACCACAAATGAAGTGAAGCTCTTAGTCACCAACCGAAATAAAAAGAAAGACAGCAAAATGAAATTTTAAGGGAAAACAGCAAGGGTAATTTTCAGATCAGAGACATTATATTAGTTTTCATTAGGTCTTGTGTTTTGATTTTGTGCTATTGCCTCAGCCTCTTTCTCCCCTACTCTTAAGAAGAGATAGTGTGCACTATTGTGTTCAGCTTGATACATTAAAACAGCATGAGGATTAGTACCTGGTTACTTCCATAGCATTGTCCTTAGGAAAGAATGACTAGAGTCTGACTTTGTTCCAGAAGCTTGAAGTATTCTTACTGCCTCAGAGATACTGGCTCATATGTGTTCCATGCCTACATGCCCCCTGTCTAACTCTGCTGCTTGTTGTGCTGTTAAACACCACACCACCAGCAATTAATCTGTTGTGTATTAAATTAAGACTTTGCAGGATCTGCCAGAAAGTTATTTTCAAGTAATACGTAATTATATAGAAGCAAGAAAACAGAGATTAGGATGTTAAAAGTGTTTCTAGCACTTCAGTTAGGCTGTGTGGAGGGGCTAGGGTCTTCATCAGACAGAGATGTGGGCATGTCAGGGTGGCCTGGCTCTCATTTTGTATTTAACCTAACTCATTTGTTCTGAGTTCTTTTCAAATCAGAGGAAGCCATATACCTGCTTAGCGCAATAACATAAATGCACTTGAGAAGAATTCAGACCATCAACAGGTATTGACTAGCAGAGTTTGCGTGAAGTCACTGATCCTTTAAGGATCCTTTCTTGTAGACCCAGCTGTAGCTGACCATTTCCAAGCTGCCACTAACCCAGGAAGTCACATCCATGACATCTGCTTTCTTTCTTCTTTCCTTCTCTTCTGAATATCCCCCACCACTCAGGCTGCTGCACTTTGAACATGCCTCTGTTCTTTCCCATGTGAAATGCAAACATCTTTTTCAATGGTTATCAAGGGCTGTAATCAAAATGTTGTCTCCTTCTTTCATGTTGACTTGCAGGCTATGTTTACATGCACTCAATTCAGGCTTGGACATTGGTGTACTAGAGAAACCTTTACTAAATAAGAAGTCCAGCTCATATGGTCAGGGCTGCCTATTTAAAGAGGAGCAGCAGAGTTAATTTGGTTGGTGAGAATAGTCCCTCCAATTTTTTCTCTATAGTGTTAGTCTGGAGACGATGGGAAAGAATCCTTAAGGCAAAGAACAGATCAACTAGATGTTCACAGCAAGGCTTTAAAACAATTCAGGGTCCTCAGGTGAGGAGTGCAGGGTGGCTTAAGAGGAATGTAAAATGTAAACAAGAACACTAAAGGGAGCAGAGAAAAAACTTTCATAACTGAGGGCTCCAGTTCACAAAAAAAACCCCAAACAAAAACCATAAAATAAGACCTCAAACCAAACCAACAAACAAAATGTGTCTCCAAACACAAGAGAAGAATACAGAAATTTGCCACAGAAACTATCTTCAGCTATCCTTGTCTCAGAATGTCACCGACTGACCCACAAAAGAGAATATGAACAGGAAATAGGTACAGAAAAATGTGTCTCTCTACACTACCTGTTTTCTTTTGTTGGTGAAAGTAATATGCAACTATATTGAGAAACCTTTTTTAAGCCATGTGTCTTGACAGATTTGTTCAGTATTTCACAGTAAACTTAAAAAGCAGAAGCTCTAGAAAAATGCTATGCTTATGTTTGCTATTAGGGCACCACTACCAGCTTGGAGAGAAGAGGCTGGGTATCTCACAAGAAGCAACGTGAGGATGACATTTTCTAGAAGCATGTTAGAGTGGCAGGAAGATGAGACAATAGGGTTGTTGTTTTGTTTTGTTTTGTTATTTTAAAATTAGAAGGTAAAATTACACACTTGTGCCTTTTGGCTACGCCAGGAGTATGTTACTTGATCCAGGGAACGTTTCTTCTACCGACCTAGACTGTCAGCTTTCAGCCTCCGCATGTGCGATGTCGAAGCTGATGCTGTGACCTTCCAGCCTGATCTGGGGCGTTCACCTGCACCTGTGAGGACCTTAGAAGGCACAGACACTGCTTGTTCAGAGGGGACCCCAGGAATCACAGGGGTGTAAGAGCCTGACTGGCTCTCATCCAACGGCAGAAGTCGGGATGGAGCTTCTCTCCCTTAGAAGAACATGTCCTGTAATGCATGATGGCTGTTCACAGTACTTTCCAAGAGTTTGCTCCTTTTCTCAGCACCCTTCTGAAAGGGCTTCTGCTGAAAGAAAAGTTGTAAGCACTGCTTCTAAGTGTCTTCCTTCTAAGTAAGTGGAAGAGCTCTTCTGCTTCCTTTCAATGAAATGCTCTGTAGCATCTCTAACTTGTCCTTAGGACAGTTAGGACAGCTGTGTGCCAGGAGTGTCCCAAAGGCAGAGGTAGGAAGAGAGGTAGTAAGTTGTGGCCATATGTTAGAAGGCAAAGTCATGAAAGTGCATCAGGAGGGGGAATGTACTCATGCATTTGTAGTCTGCAGGAATAAGCCTTAGGGTGCCTTAGAGTCTGACTTTGTATCTTTTGTCAGAGGTAATCAAAACTCATTAATTTTTTGTTTAAATCTTGTCTGTATCACAGATATTTTTTTCTGTTATATCCTGTATTTTCTCTTTTTCTACTATGGTCGCAAGCCCTGATTTTAGTGTAGGCATTAAGTTACACTGTCACAGAAATTATAGTCAGTTTCTGCCTTCTTCCCTGATTTGGTAATTTTCTAGCTGTCTTTCCTGAGGAATATACAGTATGAAATTTGGCAAAAAAACCCCAACAACCTGTCTAATGACAGAAACAGCTTAAGCTACTCAACAATCTGATCCACTTCACAAGCAACAGACAAAAACCCCAACAACATACAACCTTAAACGTATTGCATTTAAACACGAGTTTTACTTTGAACAAACTCACACTAAACACCTTAACACTAAAAAAATCAGTTCAAGGCCAGTAGAGGGCATTTGACTTCCAGACTTGAGCTCAGGGCTGTGGTCTCATCATCTTGAATTTAAAAAAAAAAAACCAAAACCCCAGAAAACATTCTACATTACTAGACGTTCATACCACTAGTGGTTATTTTCGTGCTGTACCAGATGTTTAAACCTTTCAGTTAAAGCTCCTCCTGAGGTCAGTAGAGACTGAGAACATGACAACCAAAGAGTCACTGATTCATGCTTCCCTGAATTATCCACTTCCTATTTTCTAACATCAAGACAAACAGGAACTTTACTTAACCAACATTCAGAAAAAAGGACCACCTATAAAGAGACTTGGTTGTTCCTAGTTACAGGGAGCTACATGCTCATCTGAGCTGGTGCAGTGGTGAGCATACTGGAGTTTTATTGTAATCTCAAAGTTTGCAGTGGGGGAAATTCATACTGTTGTAGAAGACTGTTGTAATTTTAAATCTTTACTGTGATTAGTAACAGTCACAATACCCCAAATCAGTGAATGTTGCTTGTTGCTTTCCACAGTGTTGACAGTGAGCAGAGGAAAAATACACTCTCTGAAATGTGTGTGCTTTTGAGATCTCAATTTAGAGCAATGAGAGGTACTTACTAGAGGAAATGTTATCCTGTAGCTGAAAGATGAAAAGTGTGCATAAATGGTAGATTTGGGTAAAACAGCTAATCAAAAGAAACACTGGATTTGCCAAAACTACACGTTTCATGGTTTCACATTGAATTCTCCTGATTGTTTTACTTCCTATTTGAAAACACTGAAATTCTCAGTTTTAACATTTTTAAGAAAAAAATCCCTTCCCTATTTTTAAATGTCAATAAGTATATTGATATTCCAAGAAGTCAGAAATTGGTTTGGATCCTACTGATGCCAAACAAAATATTTCTGATCCCTTCCAGAGTTTTAACTTTCTCTTTTCCTAAAATGTATGAATTGGAATTGTCCCAGATAGAATTGCTAATAGTAAAACCAAAGGAATCTGCTTCCACTTGCTTCAGTTACTCATTTTCAATTATAAACTTTTACAAATACTTACACCTCAATTGTCATTGTCCTTAGGAAAGCCTCCAATTTTATGCCATTCTAGGAAGGAATTCTGGCCCTGAATACATCTAGGAGAAAAAACGTCACTGTCTTGCATGACTAGAAAAGTCAGGTTGTTAGCAGCTGAGGCAGTGACAGCAAAAAGTAGTGTAAGCCAAGTCCAGATCCAGGACACCAAAGGAGGGAATGGGAAGGTATTTCTAACAGATGTTTAGGATCAGATTTCTTGCCAAAGTTTGTTTTCTAAATGGGTTCAGGATAGGCTGGGATACCTTGATAGGTGATACCTGAAACAAAACAAAGCAATTATGTCTTCAGCATTTCATAACAGATTGATACTTTTCCCTTTAGAATTTTATAGGTACACGTGTGTCTGTGAATGGCAATAAAAATTAAACATTACACACATGTCAACTTCGGAAACCAGAATAACAATGAATACAGAAGCCAGTTAATAGATAAACACTTTGGTTTCAAAATGACACAGAGAAGTCCCTAAACTATGAAGCAAGTTTGCCAAGTGCAGCTGAGTAGTTTGAATTGGCAAGAGATAGAGTTCAACCTAAACCAAGATATGCAATTTTGCAAATGAGGAAACGCAGTCATAGGAGGTGATGATGGCAGGATACATTAACTTCTGCATCACGTGGTATTTTCAGCTCGGGCTGGCATGACTTACACAGAAGAAAGTACTTGTTCAGTCACCAGTGGCCACAGAAAGAGGTGGAGTCACTTGGAGAAACATATGTGGTTTGCCTTTTGTAAGAAGCCCAAGTCCATTACTATAATGGCCTGCTCCTGGCCTAGGTTCCACTATAGCAACACTTCCTTTAAAAAAAACTGCCTAGCATGAAAACATATGGCTTGGAAACTTTTGCTGCATCTTTGAATAACAGGGAAGTCTATTCATTGCCAAATAAAATAATGTGCTGGTTAGTCAAGATAAACAATATTTGTGAAGTACTTATTAAATAATTATATAGTACTACTAATTTTCATGAATGCTGGGCAAACAGATTCACCTTACATACCACAGCATTGCTTCAGCATTTGGCCATCACTTTCATCATCAAATATTTTATTTCTTTTAATCCACGGGTGTGCTGTGGAAAACCTACCACAAAACACTGCCAGAGGTATCAGCTACATCTTTACATTCCCTAAGGGTTTTAATATCACATCAGAGCACCAGTGCAACACTGCCATGTACCTCAGTTATTTTAAGTGTCTAAAAACCCAAAGTCCAAGATTTGTGACACTACATAAAAAAACTGTACAAAGGGGTCCCTGCACTAGAATTGTCCCCATCTACTACACAGATGTGACACACTTTGGAAGAAATAGAAAGAATGCAAAAGTAGGGAAGAGTCAAAAATATGAAGTAACTTTCATAAAAGCTACAACATAAAACTTCTTGAGAAGACTTCTTGAGAAAAGTGATGAGGGAGAATGGTGATGACTTTGGAGAAAGATGTCATCACACAGGGATAGTATTTTTTGACATTTAACATAAAGGTACCCAGAAGTTAGCCAGATTCCATGAGAAATAGCAGAGGAATTTCCTACTGGTTTTAATTTCTAAACTTTTGTGCTCTATATGCACTAACAGTTTTTTTTTCTATCAAAACCAATCCCAACATGTATTATCTCTGGTAAGAGTTGGAAGTCTGACATTCATTGAATATGAGAATGAACAAAGTCTCTGTATAATGCACTTTGTGTGACACTCCTGTGTCGATCTCCACCAAAATTCTCACCCCATTCTGGAGAAGAGGCATTCACTTTTCCTCTGGACAATGAGCTGAAACACCACAGGTGTTTCAAGCAGTATGTCATCAGGTGGTGTAAATGCTGTCGATTTAAAAGACAGTGACCTTAACAACTAATGGGAGAAAGCCGCTGTGTGTGAGGGGAAGATAGGAAGCTTGTCTTAGCAAGACAGTAATCTGTACTTAGTAAGCTGAAAGATGCTGACCAGGCATTAGAAATGGTCAGAGACTTACTTCTCATTTTCCTTTCTTCAGCTGTCTACACTGTGAAGAAGATGAATGGGGGAGAATTGATTTTTCTTTAATCTTTCCTAAATAATTGTTTTTTCTAATAAATAAAAAACATGTAGAAAAAAATGTGTAGTCTCTTGCAAAGCCTTAATGTGTTTCTGTATGTTCAAACACTTCAAACAAGTGCCTCATGGACAATCTCATCTGGGGCATTTCCCTCTCCCACATTTGTAAGAGAAAATGTCCACTGATATGGCTTAGGCTGAAGAGAAGAAATTGTGCACTCGCCATTTGATGACTATAGAGACTTGAACTCCCGGGCTAAGAAGAGATTCTCAGCACCCTCAGGGTGAGGTCAGTGACGGAAAAAAGGAGGGAAACTATAGAAATGTCACATTCTGTTTTGTAAGCTCTGTTCCCCCTACTGCTTTCTAGGCATTATCTTCCCAAGGTCACCTCAGTCTTTTTACTGTGGTGATGGGCCCTGTTTATTTTGCATGTAACAGGCTTGCTATTTTACAGAAAAAGGCAAATCTGTTTGTCCTTAGTGTTTGCAACTGGTTAAAACAGCCCTTAACAGCCTCTCAAAAACCTCCAGTGATTCAGAGTAACCTCTTCAGTTGTGAAGCCTCTCACTCTGTGGGTTATTTTTATGAATCAACACTCTTTAGCAGAAGTTATCTGTCAAGCTGCCAACAATGCAGTGCTGAAGTGTCTAGGTGGAGCCAGACTCAAAATCCAAGTTGCAATGAAGTGCAAGAGCACTCTGAGAATGTTACTAGTTGTGCTCCATCTCTTTTCTCCCAGGAAAACCCTTAGATATGTTACTGAGACCAGATAGCTGAGTGGAAAGGTGGTGGAACTCACACAGAAAGTATGGGTGGAAATGCTACACTCTTTTTCTAACGAGGCATGTGATGTCCCATTCAGCAGACACTGGATATGAAATGTGAGACTCTGTCTTTTGTGCATAAACCTAAGCCAGGCTGATCCTCAAAAGAGGAAGCACCAAGATGCAAATACATTAAAATTCCACAAATACATTGAATAAAAGATGCATTTATCTCAAAATACATCCCATATGGACATTCAATTCAGATAAAACACTTTAAAGACAAAAACAAACCAATAACATACATCCAGGCCTATTTTACATACCTGGACTACAGTGAGGGCACTTTTAGAACTTGGCAAAGTCTGTGTTTGGTGGAGCTAAACAAGCATATAAAACTTCAGCAAGTGGTTTAAGTGAAACAAAGAGCTTTGTAAATGTAAAAGGTCAGGGAGTATTTTCAAGCTGCAGTTCATAGTTTCCAGAACAGACTGCAATTTTCAGCTTTGCTTAGTGTGTTTGATTCCACTGATGGCTTCTCTTTATTCCCTCCTCAAATACTCAACCAGGCTGTACACAGACATAATGTTTACATGCCTGTATGTGTGTATATTACTTCTTAATATTTAACATAAATTCTCATGAACCATTACCTAATATGAAGACCATGCACCTTGAAGAATAATCCATTTAGCATAAAGTGATTGTACAGTTCTTTTTAAAAAGTATATAAATCATCGGTCCAGTGTTTCTACTGCTTTCTACTTTCTACTCCTACTCCAAGACACATAAAACACAAGCATTCATGAACCTCATCAATAAAAATTTTGTCTGAACAATAAACTGTAAGACTAATGGATGGTGTGGCATTCAGGATGTACAGTGCTTGTCTCAATCCAAGAGGTAAGCTTGGACTTTGACACTCAGGATATCTGTTGTCTGTTTGTGGCATCTTGAGAGTTGAACGACATCTGCTGATGAAATAAAGAGATGTCTCAGCAACCCACCCAACCCCTTCCTGCAAGGAGTACCTGAGAACTGGGGAGTTTCATGTGGGACATGCTGAGACTGGACTCAAAGGAGTTCTACAGCTGGCACTGGGAGCAGAACATCTAGTGATAACTGGGCCTTGATATGGAAACCATCAACTTTGCAGGACAAGACAAGGAGTGCCAGTCTCAAGCTACTTCCTAGGACAGAAACTCCACTGCAAGGAACTAATCCTGTGGTGGCAATTGACTCAGTCTCCTCCTTTGTAATGGCTGATCTCATCAATTAGCCAAACAAAGACTACATCGCCCCTGGCATCATACCCGCCCCTGCTATCACAGAGAAGATCCGAAAGGTTTTTCCCTATGCAGGGAGAGAAGTGGGGGTGCAGTGGGCAAGGACTGTATAAAAATCTGGGACTCTGTGGGTGCATAAAGCACTTCTCCACCTGGAACTACTTCCCCACCGATGACATCTATGACATCGCTGCACCGTGGGTGGTAACTATTCTCTCACTTGCTGTCCTCTATCTCTCTGCTTTCTCTTCTCTTTCCTGTCTCTGTTTTCCTGCCTGTCCTATCTGCTCTAGGGACTTTTTGTTGTGTTATTGCAATAAAAGTTTGTTGTGTGCATGACATCTGACCTCGTTTGTGTCTTAATTTCACCATTTGGGATCACCTTTATTTATTAAAATTACCACGTACCTGAATACCGGATCGTGACAGATGGAAACACTTGCCCTTGTACAGAGAGATTGTAAAGCAATGAGGATGCTCAGTACCAAATAAAATAAATGCCAAACACACAATTTTGTCCATTAGGATGCAAACAGTATTTTACACACTGAATAGGAGAAAGATTTTAGTAGTTTTCTCAGAATCATTTATGAGGAGAAGAGGTAAGGTAGGAATGTCCAACACCCTATAAACAAAGACTGTTTTTGTTTATACATGAGTGATAGGATTCAGTGAGTTGATCATGGCAAACAGGAAAGTTGAAGAACTGGAGGCAAGCCAATGTCACTCCAGTCTTCAAAAAGGGCAAGAAGGATGATCCAGGAAACCACAGACCAGTCAGCCTCACATCCATCCCTGGAAAAATGATGGAGCAGCTTTTTCTGGAGGTCATCTCTAAGCACATGGAAGAAAATAATGTTATCAGGAGTAGCCAGCATGGATTTATCTAGGAGAAATCATGCTTGACTAATCTAATAGCCTTCTATGATGGTGTGACTGAATGAGTAAGATGAAGAGAGAGTAGTGGATGTAGTCTACCTTCACCTTAGCAAGGCTTTTGACACAGTCTCCCACAACATCCTTGTGAGCAAGTTCAGGAAGTGTGAGATAGAAGAGTGGAGAGTGAGACAGATTGAGAACTGGCTAAAAAATAGAGCCCAGAGCATAGTGATCAATGTGCAGGGTCCACTTGGAGATCTGTAACTAATGGAGTTCTCCAGGGGTCAGTGCTGGGTCCAGTCCTGTTCAACATCTTCGTCAAAGACCTAGACAAAGGGACAGAGTGTATTCTCAGCAAGTGGGAGGACTTGCTGATTCACCTGAAGGTTGTGGGGCTACTGAGCAAGATTTGGACAGACCAGAGAGCTGGGCAAAGATGAACCTAACGAGGTTCAACAAGAATAAATGTTGAGTCCTGCACCTGGGGAGGAATCACAACACACACCAGTACAGATTAGGAGTTGACCTGCTGGAAAGCAGCTCTGTGGAGAAGGACCTTGGAGTCGTGGTGGACAACAAGTTATCCATGGAACAGTGATGTGCCCTGGTTGCCAAGAAAGCCAATGGTGTCCTGGGGTGCATTAAGTGTGCCCAGGAGGTCCTTTCCCTTTACCCTGCCCTAGTGAGACCACATCTGAAGCATTGTGTCCAGTACCGGACTTCCCAGTTCAAGAGCAACAGGGATTTACTTGAGAGAGTCCAGAGGAGACTGCGAGGATGAGGAAGGGACTGGAACACCTGCCTTACAAGGAAAGGCTGAGAGACCTGGGGCTATCTAGTCCAAAAACTTCACCTTAGCACTTTACTCTGCAGAAGGTCATATTCAGTCATCACATTTTACAATTCTAAATCTGGTCTAGGTCTCAGTAAGTACAACACTGGTACTTGCTAAAACTAGGTGCATGCTTAAATGTTTGGTAACAACATCATGTATTTTTCATATTATAATTTTACTCTGTGAAAGACTGTTTATTACTTCAGACAGATATGGAACAGTGAAGGTGAGGGTGAATGAATGCATAGTCAATAAAAAATTGAGGAGAAAAGCAGCAGAAGAATTTCAGTAGCAGAGGACAATCTGGAGGCATTACTGCTCCTAGTATACACATCCAATGCTGGCAATTGTCAGCCAAACTGTATATGAGAATCCAGTTTTCAATCAGTAATAATTTTGTGATGAATAAAATATCTTACACTAAATTGCAGAGAAGTAAAAGCTGAATCCCCAGTCAAGCAATGCTAAGGAACAGACCAGATTTTGGTAGTGTTGTTCTTCCTGGATTTTGAACACATCCTTCAGAATACTAAGTGAAATAGTAACAAAGAAAAAATTCAGTGGACTTTCAATCAGAAGACTAAGACCAAATCACTGCAGAAAAATAACCTATATTATATATTGCTTGGCTCAGAGGTTCCTCCTACTTTTTGGAGTGAATAAAAACTTATAGAAAATTTGGTGCTTTGATTGCCATGTCAGTCTGAGTTTTAATTGCTCAGTTCCCTGCAGTCACAGTCAATATCATACCTATTTCCTGAAAGCTAAGGATCACTGGTCATTCTAGTTTAGAGAATACAGTTTGGTAAAAAACATTTAGATGTACCACAAGAAAACTGTAATCCCACATGAGTGTGTGTTCAGGGCAGATATGAAATGTGCAGGGTGTGTGCTTGTGCTGTTAGAAGAGTGTGAAACAAAAATACATCTAAATATAAATCTGTACTTTCCTTAATCTATTAATTAGATAGATATGGTGAGACCACACTGATGGTTTTCCTCACTTTCTCCCATTTTAATCTTGTCTTTGAACAGGGAGGAATGTTCATGGCTTAGTTAATGATGTCAGACATTATATTTACTTGTTCAGTTAAAAGAACAAGATCCTATTCTCCTATATTCAAAAAAGAAAGTAACTTCAGTAAAGGAATTAAAATTGTCAGATGACAGGGTGAAAAAGAAAGAAAGAGCAACAGAGGTTGACTAGGGTCCAGAACTTCAGTGGAAATTCTGATTTTTTATTTTAAAAAAATTTTATTTGGGCTCTGAAAAATAAATGCTACAGTTCTGAAGCTTCCTTGGGAAACACTGAAGGCAACATTTCATTTTGACTCCTCATAATGGAAACTGATACAACTCCCTGAGCTGGGCAGTAGCACTGCCCCCAGCCTGTGTGTGGAAAAAGCACAAAGTAGTCCTGCCATCACTCAGAAAATGTCTCCCACTTCAATACTTCCACTCCCTGGGGCAGAGGACTCCTCCAAGCAGAACCTGGAGAAATCTAAAAGCACCAGAAGGCAAGTTTCTGCACTCTGCCAACAGGCCATGTGGCTTTGGGGCTGCCTGAGGGGTGAGGGACTAGGTGTTACCTGTGCTGAGGTGACACTTCCCTGCCGCAACTGCTGGTGGGGTGCCAAAAGCGTGGACTGCTGCCTCCACCAAACACTGGGAGAGGGTGTCACACACAGCATGTCCCAAAGCCCTTCCTGCCTCACCGTGGCTTTCTCCCAGTGCCAGGGAGCATGGACAGGTGCTGAGCACCCAGCCTTGGCTGCAAGCCCCATAGACACAATCCCTTTCACCACAACCCAGCAATTGTCTTCAGGGTTCTGAAGCTGTGAGTTTAAAGCCTGTTTTTACAGCACTGTCTTCCAAACCCATGTTGCAGGGCAACACAGAGACTGCCTTTTGCCCAGAGGCTGCCTGAGGAATTTTGAGCAGCTACCTCTTCATCTTACTTTGTAATAGGAATCTGTAATGCAAGAACTGAGCACAAATTTTCCTGTAGCAAAGAAATTACAGGGTTAGTAACACATTTGGGAGCTATGGTGACCTACACCAGCTAGAATCTGTGGTATTTTCCATATGTAAGCTGCAGTTCAAATGTTAACTGCCAAAATACAAGGTGAGGTGAATAACTTACCTACATTCAATAGATGCAAAGATGTTGCCTGAAACAGACTACATAATTTCATAAAATCTTCCCAGTAAGGCATACCCACAAAAATGGAACATCACAAAACATTTTTCTACTTATACAATTGCTTTTACAATAACTGACTGCTGTTGAATTCAAGGGATCAAGAAGTAGAGTTGATCAAACAAGGAAAACAAATTAATTCAATTTTTTTGTTTTATGATTTTGGCCAAAAGAACCAGTTTGAAACAAAGTGGCCATTTTCATTGAATTTAAAATTCTTCCTTGGGAAAAATAAATATGGCTGAAGCTGAACTGTTATTGTGAAACATCTGGATTTCAGCTAACACATTCCAGCTGACTAAGAGAGTGAGTCAAAAAGAAGATTGACTGTAAAACCAGGGGACTGAAATAAATGAGTTCAAAAGTTTTCCCAGTTAAAATGTTAAGAAAATTAAAAGAAAGAAGCACAAGAAAACTCTGGCTTCGTATTGTCTTGACTTCTCCCATACTTACTCCCTCTTATTTTCTTACTTACTCTTCCCATACTTACTTACTCCTTACTTAAATACTTACATACTCCCATACATACTCCTTCTCAATTTTTTTCATGAGTATGAAAAAATTTTAAAAGTGCACTGTGCATTGAGGATTTGGTTATAGTTTTGGGGTTTTTCTTTGTGTCTCAGTTTTTTTTTCTACTTGTTTCCTGAACTTATCATAGGGTTTAGCATATTTTACAGTTCTGATGGTGAAATTTATCTTAAAACTAATAACATTACTTCCTATCACTCTTAAGAGAAAAACAAAAAAGGGTAGAGAGAACTTTCTATGGCTAAATACAGAAATTAATATATTTGGCTACGGAATTCCTTGAAATCATTAGAATAATAATACAAAATAAGTTTCTAGTTTTTAGTGGTCTAGTACCCTGCATTATTTTAAGAGCCTTTACACTAATTGCAGGGAACATTTTGTGCCAGGAAATCAAACACTAGCTTCTAAAACTTATTTTGGTAGAAGTAAACCACTGCAATACTCATTGAATTTGAGATTTCTCTTGGTTTTCATCAGACTTTTCTTTTTCCTGTCTGTAATGTTCCAGAGTTACTCTCCTCAGATATTGCAGCTCTCCTATTGCAGCAGATGCTTAACCATGTCTAGCAGTGCTAATAACTCCTCAGTTAATAATCAGAAAGGCTGCAAGGGGTAGGGTATATTATCAATCCTGGGAAGAAGCACAAAATAAAAAGGCAGTAAAACCTAGTAGAACAAGGTTCTACCAGAGACCTGTAAATCCTGTTCTCTTTTGTAATTTTTTAATTTTTTTTATTTTTTTTTTTCCCCCTGAGTATAAGTCTTTCTTTCAACACTTGAAGTCTTCCACAGGGACAAACACCTATTTAAAACAGTGCAGATGGCAGTTTGGATGGCCTGCAGCACTAAATAAACCCATCTTGTGGACTGTCTCTGCATTCATATTTGAAGTAAATAGAAAAAAAAAAAAAAAAAGTAAGATTAGATTAGAAAGAGAAATAAAACCAAAAGAACTATGACAAAATCAGATGACCCATTTTTGTAGGTTAAATTTAATGTCCCACAGGAACATAAGAACTTAAATCTCATCAAAAGAAATTTCCAATTAAGCTTCTAGGTCAGTTACAGATTTAAAAGCTGCCTTACATTTGAATAAGAATTTTCCCATCTTTGTGGAGGGGAAAAATATAAAGAATAATAAAAAAAAAAATCACTGTTTAACATTGCAAAGAGCAAGTGTAATTTAGTACATGGCTTATGAGTCTAATTTATAATCCAACACTTCACTCCCACCAGGTTGTACATCATCTTTGCCTATGACAGATTACTGCTTATGTTCTGACTCCAGTGGCTTCAGAGATGTTTTTGTTTGATGCAGTGAAGAAGCTGCCTGTTTTCTGAATAATTAATTTCATTTCACAGTTAAGGAGTACTATTGCCTCAGAAGGGTTGCTTTAATTTTACTAAGCAAATTCAAATTATCTGTAGATTAACTAATTTACCATAATATCTAATTGCAACACCATTTTCAGCAGCAACTAGTGTTTAGTTTCCCCAGGGTACAAAACTCTACAAATCACTAGATGGTGCTGTTTCTGGTTGGAAATAAATATCTATATATTGGGTGAAGTAGCAGCAAAACTATTAGAAATGCTTCACTGCAATGTGTGAATAAATTTTTAAAATAAAATAAAATATAATTAAAACCTTTACAACCGCATTAAGTTTTGTGTAGTTTGTTGTTTGTTTTTTTTCTCATATAACTGCACTCTGGTTAAAAAGTAACAGTAATTTACAAGATCTGCAAATTCCCCACCTGTAATTCTCTGAATTTTAGGAAAGCAAACTTCCAGCTCTTCAAGGAGTTAGTAGACAGGACCCCATGGGAAACGGCCCTCAGGGACAAGGGAGCAGAAGAGAGCTGGCAGATCTTTACAGATGCTTTCCACAGGGCACAAGAGGTCTCAATCCCTAGGTGTAAGAAATCAGACAAGGTAGGCAAGAGACCAGCATGCTGAGTCCAGATCTGCTGGTCAAACTAAAAGGCAAGATGGACCTACCCAGGCAGTGGAAGAGGGGACAGGTATTCTGGGCGGAGTATAGGGACACTACCTGGTTATGCAGGGATGAGGTCTGGAAGGCCAAGGCACAGATGGAGCTGAACTTGGCAAGAGATGTAAAGAAAAACAAGAAGGGCTTCTACAGGTACATAAACCAGAAAAGGAAGGTTAAAGAAAGTGTAACCCCCCTGGTGAGCCACATGGTGAACTGGTAACAACAGAGAAGGAGAAGGCTGAGGTTTTCAACAAACTTTTTTCTTCAGTCTTCACTGGCAAGCCCTCTCCTCATGACTCTCATGTTGATGGCCCACAAGATGGAGACCAGAGAGACAAAGTCCCCCCCACTGTAAGTGAGGACAAGGTTTGTGATCATCTGAGGAACCTGAAGATATACAAGTCCATGGGACCTGATGAGATACTGCTCGAATCAGTGCCAATGAGCTGAGGTAGCTCCAGGACCAGAAAGGTTTTGAATAACACTGAGGATGGACACCCCTTAGCTTCTTTAGGCTGGGGTGTGTTTAACCATATCTTGTTGAAAAAAATGTTCTTTTGATCTAGTTAAACTTTCAATTTTTGAAATTTTGCCTTCTGCCCCTGCCTATTTCTGCTCTAAACTTCTCTGGAAAACATCACTTCATTTTCTCTACATCTACCTAGACTTCCATAAGATGAGTCTTCTTATTTTAGACTGAACAACCCACCCAAGGCCATACAGAAAATTTGTGGAATTACAGGAAATAGAATCCACACTTCTTCTGTTCCCAGCACAGGGACACACCTCCTTATTTTAATCCTTCTTCAGGATAGTAAAAAAAACCCACAGTGTGTGAGAGGAAATTAGGTGACATTTTCTGAGCAAAATGTGAATAGCCACCATATATGATTATGATGTACAGCTCCATGTTGGAGGATGCTGAGGATGCTAGACATTTGCATGGATTCAAGTAGAGACGTTAGACAAGTTTGCAGAAGCAAAATCTGTTGAGCACTACAGACAAAATATAACGTGCTTCAGTTCTAGGAATACCCTGAATTGCAAACTGTTGGAGACCAGAGCAAGGTTAAAGGAAAATACTAATGCTATAGGAACTTCCTTCTGGGCCTTTTCTAGGGGCAGGTTACTGGGCTGAATGGACTTTTGTTGTGATTCAGTATAGTAATATTTTTAAAACTTTAGGAGAAGACTGAAAATGCAAAATAATGTAGCCATGGAAAAAACATGTGGGTGCAAAGGAGATGTGATTTCTTGAGCTGATATGATTTAACCAACTTTCAGATTTTATGTTCTGGGAAAGCACACATTCTCAGATTAATTTGCATTATTCTTTTCTTCCTTTCTTTTACAGGCTGCTGCTATGTATTTGCACAATACTAATCTTTCTGTTTTGGTAAGCCACAATAGTAACATATCTCTATGTAAAGGAACATTTCCATCATGTTTAATTCAAGGACAGGTCTTAATTTAGTTTTTTTTTCAGTTTTTTTAGCCCCGCTTCTTCCTTTCAATCAACCATATAGAAAGTTGTCAAAGATAAAAACAAAGTTGTTCAGCTCACTTATGTAACAAGCACACAACAGCAGCAGGTGTTGAAAGAGAAAGCACCTTAGACTGAATTTTGGTGAGTAGCAAACCTAGAAAGTCTACATAACACAGGCTGAATAACCCATGTTCAGACACAATGCTCATTTAATATCTGATACTCTAGTACTTCTGAATGGGTGGTAAGAAAATTTCCAATATTTGCTATATTTTATACATTCTAATACGCATCAGGGAAGTTATTCTTGGTAAGTAAAGCCGTAAAAAGTGTGGAGCTGGCACAACCAGTACCGTCTGTCATCATATTATAGCACAAGGTTTATAAGGAAGTGTGATAGCTTAAACTGATCAATACTACTGAGATAAAATCAGAGTTTTGTTGCATTATAAACCCTTTTTCTTGTATTCCCAACATTCTTCAATTTATTTTTTTTTCCTCAACATCTCATTATAGCCATATTTTAACATGGGTTTCATTTCAAAGGGTTGATTAAAAAGAGAATAAAAGGTATTTATATTGGTCCCATTCTCCCATCTGAAGTGTTTTGTCCTGCATCCTCCACCAGGACAGAAGGAGAACTTTTACAATTTATTTTTAAGAAGTTTCTAAACTTTTGAATTAAGTACAAATATTACACTAACGGAATTTTGGTTTAATTACTTGCAAAAATGAGTAGAGTTCTTAGCCAAAAGTTAGCACTTCTCTTCAAAAGATCTACTCTTTTTATTATCTTTTTTTAAGAGAAACATAGATTTGAATCCATTTTATAAAAAAACCCTTGTAGTTCTGATCAACATAAGTTGCTTATAGACAAATGTTTCCCAGAAGAATTCATGACCTCTCACATTTGTAACCAAGCATTGTCTTTCTGCCAGAGCACCCAATTCCACCTGTAATAGAATCTGTAATAGAATCTGTAACAGAATCTGATCAGTCAACAAAAGATTTGAAACAGGAGGGATCTTTTTCTTACATATTCAGCTGTGACCCATGAAAACCAACAACAGCCTTCTAGGTACTGCAGTAACACACACATATTCTTTTTCTTCTGAAAAGGTAAAGAGAAGGAGGAAGCAAACATTCTAGTAACTTGAGAATAGTCTAATGAACACTAGACTAATTGTACCAATCTTCTGAAAGCCACATGAAATTTCTTTGGTTTTTTTTCCCTTGCAGTTTCTCCTTGCCTGATGTGTCTGAATTTTCCCCAAGAAAATAGTTGTATCATGTTGTCACAGCAATTTTATAAAGCTGATGCAACTTTCTTTCCCATAATTCTAGTCAGTCTCATTTCTGAACAAGGGAGGAATATAAAGTGAAACAGTCTGAGTAATTCAGAACCAAACCAGAATTAAATCTGAAGGGCAGTGTGAGCTGCAGCAGTGCTACTCAGTACATCCTTGCAGAATTATTCCTGTTGAAAAGGAGACACTGCTTCAAGAGGAGACAAACAAAATTATTTGGCATCTTGATGCAATATTATTTAGCATAAATTACACAGCATATCCTCCATTCTTAGTTATCAATGTAGAGGCAGCAACATTCCCTGTGTAGAGACCATCATAGCCCTTACTGGAGGTGAACACACATATTTTCAAGCATAAAAATTGTGTCTTGTCAGTATCATTTTTCCCCAACACACAGATGTAGAAGCATAGAATAATATGAGCTGGAAGGGGCCTTAAAGACCATCTAGTTCCACCCCCCCCTGCATGTGCAGAGACACCTCCCAATAGATTAAGCCCCATCCAACCTGGCCTTGATTACTTTCAGGGAGGGAGCATCCACAGCTTCCCAGAGCAACCTGTTCCAGTGTCTCACCACCCTCAAACTACAGAATTTCTTCATATTTTCTAACCTAAATCTACCCTCTTCCAGCTTCAAACCATTACCCTTATCCCATCACTTGACACCCTGGTAAAAAGTCCCTTCTCAGCCTTCCTGTAGGGCCCCTTTAGGCACTGGAAGGCCACTATAAGGTCTTCCCAGAGCCTTCTCTTCCTCAGGCTGAACAACTTCAGTTCTTGCTTTCTGTCTTCACAGGAGAGGTGTTCCAGCCCTCAGATCATTTGTGACCCTCCTCTGAACTTCCTCCAAAAGTTCTATGTTCTTCTTATGTTGGGGGCTCCAGAACTGGACACAGAACTCCAAGAGGGGTCTCAAGAGAGCAGAGGCAGACCTCCCTTGACCTGCTGACCACCCTTTGATGCAGACCAGGACACGGTTGGCTTTCTGGGCTGCAAGTGCATATTGCAGGCTCATGCTGAATTTTTAACCAACCAACACCCCCAAGCCCTTCCCCTCAGGGCTTTCCTCAATCCATTTTCTGTCCAGCCTTAGTTTGCGCTTGAGTTTGGCTGGCCGGAAAAGACTTAAAATCACAAGATATATTTGGAACTTTTAAAAGATCTTAATTATATGATCAAAATTACGGTAAAGTTCTTCACCTAAAATGGTCATACCCTGATAAAATCTTTATCACAGCACCTGAGAGATCCATTTATGGGTTAGACTAAATTGCCTGAGATACTCTATAGAGTTCCAGGAGAAAAAATGGACTTGCCTGGCCATCCTGCTTAATCTCAGAAAATGAAGGGAATCTTCATGAAGGGAAAATTCTTCTCTGCACCAAGTAATATGTCCTATTTTCTCCCAGGGAAGAACTGGCTCAGTGAGCTTTAGCATTCCTCTTTTGTATAAGTTTCCTTGCCTAGGGTTGAAACAAGACATGGGGAGAATAATAAAGCAGATAGCTGCCCCAGTGACTAGCTCCTGGAGTCCTTTGACCACCATTCAACATTAGCTTTCTGGTAGAACTGAAAAGAGATTTTCTCGCCCACACTGGTGAGCAACAAGGTTTGGAGTTGTATATAAAACGAGAAATAAAAAATTCCACGTGGAACTTTGGCACTGAATTATTCCTATTGATTTCACTTCATATTCCCTGGTCTTCAAAAATGAAGCAGGGCCATAGTATTGGGCAGTGCCTGACACCAAGTACCAACTTACTTTGGTTCTGTCCCCATGATCTTGCTCTTCAAGTAGCCCACCCATATACACCTTTCTGTTGTATCTGTTTCCTTTGCTTTCTGTTTTATTGTTACACTTTTGCAAGTGATTAGAAGTTTATCTAGCAATATTTAAACAGAAAAGGCACAGTGATATTCTAGAGACAGATCAGCTGGTGGAAATCCACCTAATTACACTAATTTAATTGAAATGCTTCCAAATTCACCTCTATGGAGCATCTGGCCACATGAATTTAGAACAACAACATTCAGATACTAACTGACTCTGATACTGATTTTGTAAAAACTGACAGTCCAGACAGAATGGCTTTGGCTTGAGCTTCCACGAATTACTCCATCTATGTCCCTCTGTTCTTCATATTAATGATTTGCCTGGCTTCTTACCAAATCAGTGTTTATTTGCAGTAATTTAATATAATGTTAATTGCTTATTCATTGAAATCTAGTTGGCATTTTACCCCCTGTAGGGATTTGGCAAGGCAGCACCCGCATGTTGTTCCATCTTCAGTTGTCTGTGTTTAATATGCCAGCTGCTTTCCTATCAGCCAATTCCCACCCACCCTGCATTCTTGCTTTTTTTGCTCTCCCCCTCTCTTTTTTTTTTTTTAATTTAGGCATAATTGTGTGGTTGGGTAAGCTCAGAGGGCAGCACATTGCCACATCTAAAGACAAGACTACAAGGGTGGTAGTTTTCATTTATTGCCTGTTCTAGAAGTGGCATAAAGTAGTATACTGCATAAAGTAGCATGTTATGGGGGAGGAAAGGCAGAGTTTTAAGACAACATCTTCATAATTTCAATAAGAAATTTTGACCAAAAACTAGTGGAACTATCTGAGTCCCACAGCTAGAAGGTTGATGAAGGATCCTAATTTATCAAAAGCTGCCTTAATTTGTCCTGTAAGCAGGACAAATCTTACTGGAGATATGCCAGAAAGTATTGCAAAACTTTAGTTCATTCCTGAGGCCTTAAAGACCATCTAGTTCCACCCCCCCCTGCATGTGCAGAGACACCTCCCAATAGATTAAGCCCCATCCAACCTGGCCTTGATTACTTTCAGGGAGGGAGCATCCACAGCTTCCCAGAGCAACCTGTTCCAGTGTCTCACCACCCTCAAACTACAGAATTTCTTCATATTTTCTAACCTAAATCTACCCTCTTCCAGCTTCAAACCATTACCCTTATCCCATCACTTGACACCCTGGTAAAAAGTCCCTTCTCAGCCTTCCTGTAGGGCCCCTTTAGGCACTGGAAGGCCACTATAAGGTCTTCCCAGAGCCTTCTCTTCCTCAGGCTGAACAACTTCAGTTCTTGCTTTCTGTCTTCACAGGAGAGGTGTTCCAGCCCTCAGATCATTTGTGACCCTCCTCTGAACTTCCTCCAAAAGTTCTATGTTCTTCTTATGTTGGGGGCTCCAGAACTGGACACAGAACTCCAAGAGGGGTCTCAAGAGAGCAGAGGCAGACCTCCCTTGACCTGCTGACCACCCTTTGATGCAGACCAGGACACGGTTGGCTTTCTGGGCTGCAAGTGCATATTGCAGGCTCATGCTGAATTTTTAACCAACCAACACCCCCAAGCCCTTCCCCTCAGGGCTTTCCTCAATCCATTTTCTGTCCAGCCTTAGTTTGCGCTTGAGTTTGGCTGGCCGGAAAAGACTTAAAATCACAAGATATATTTGGAACTTTTAAAAGATCTTAATTATATGATCAAAATTACGGTAAAGTTCTTCACCTAAAATGGTCATACCCTGATAAAATCTTTATCACAGCACCTGAGAGATCCATTTATGGGTTAGACTAAATTGCCTGAGATACTCTATAGAGTTCCAGGAGAAAAAATGGACTTGCCTGGCCATCCTGCTTAATCTCAGAAAATGAAGGGAATCTTCATGAAGGGAAAATTCTTCTCTGCACCAAGTAATATGTCCTATTTTCTCCCAGGGAAGAACTGGCTCAGTGAGCTTTAGCATTCCTCTTTTGTATAAGTTTCCTTGCCTAGGGTTGAAACAAGACATGGGGAGAATAATAAAGCAGATAGCTGCCCCAGTGACTAGCTCCTGGAGTCCTTTGACCACCATTCAACATTAGCTTTCTGGTAGAACTGAAAAGAGATTTTCTCGCCCACACTGGTGAGCAACAAGGTTTGGAGTTGTATATAAAACGAGAAATAAAAAATTCCACGTGGAACTTTGGCACTGAATTATTCCTATTGATTTCACTTCATATTCCCTGGTCTTCAAAAATGAAGCAGGGCCATAGTATTGGGCAGTGCCTGACACCAAGTACCAACTTACTTTGGTTCTGTCCCCATGATCTTGCTCTTCAAGTAGCCCACCCATATACACCTTTCTGTTGTATCTGTTTCCTTTGCTTTCTGTTTTATTGTTACACTTTTGCAAGTGATTAGAAGTTTATCTAGCAATATTTAAACAGAAAAGGCACAGTGATATTCTAGAGACAGATCAGCTGGTGGAAATCCACCTAATTACACTAATTTAATTGAAATGCTTCCAAATTCACCTCTATGGAGCATCTGGCCACATGAATTTAGAACAACAACATTCAGATACTAACTGACTCTGATACTGATTTTGTAAAAACTGACAGTCCAGACAGAATGGCTTTGGCTTGAGCTTCCACGAATTACTCCATCTATGTCCCTCTGTTCTTCATATTAATGATTTGCCTGGCTTCTTACCAAATCAGTGTTTATTTGCAGTAATTTAATATAATGTTAATTGCTTATTCATTGAAATCTAGTTGGCATTTTACCCCCTGTAGGGATTTGGCAAGGCAGCACCCGCATGTTGTTCCATCTTCAGTTGTCTGTGTTTAATATGCCAGCTGCTTTCCTATCAGCCAATTCCCACCCACCCTGCATTCTTGCTTTTTTTGCTCTCCCCCTCTCTTTTTTTTTTTTTTAATTTAGGCATAATTGTGTGGTTGGGTAAGCTCAGAGGGCAGCACATTGCCACATCTAAAGACAAGACTACAAGGGTGGTAGTTTTCATTTATTGCCTGTTCTAGAAGTGGCATAAAGTAGTATACTGCATAAAGTAGCATGTTATGGGGGAGGAAAGGCAGAGTTTTAAGACAACATCTTCATAATTTCAATAAGAAATTTTGACCAAAAACTAGTGGAACTATCTGAGTCCCACAGCTAGAAGGTTGATGAAGGATCCTAATTTATCAAAAGCTGCCTTAATTTGTCCTGTAAGCAGGACAAATCTTACTGGAGATATGCCAGAAAGTATTGCAAAACTTTAGTTCATTCCTGAACACTTTGATATCCCTGGATTCAGTGATTACAGGTTAAATTCCAAAAAAAATATGATATTTTGAAGGCCAAAGGCAAGGCAGAGTTTTGCCTCATGGAACTCGCAGTTTAATTTTTCAAAAACATGTCTTTAAACAGTTAAAAATCACGACCTATTTTTTGAAGATGTTGTCCTCTGTGAATTATTATGTTTGCAAATATTGTCAAGTGATGTTCCTTACTTAGCTTTAACTGAAAAAATGTTTTCTATGTATCTGTCTCTATAAAAATTTTACAAGAAGAGATAGAAACCAAAAGTGAAAAGAAAACAAAGGACAGAAACACTTTGTCCACATCCTCCTTTAGCCTGAACACTGATTAGAATTAGATTTAAGTACATAACATCAAAGAAACTGAGAACAGAACCTTTAAAATCCATTATTTGTTTTTCTGAAAATCTCAGAAAACTGAGGAATTACACATATAAAAATGTAAATTAATTTTTAAATGTAGTTTTAAATGGGACTGTCTGCTCTTGCTTTCCAGATATTTTTAACAGAATATCACATATTTCTTACTCTTCTGTAAGACAGAGAAGATAGCAAAAAGTTAGCTGCCTTCAGCCACAACTTCTTGCCAATTAAGAAACCATGTTCCTCACCCAGTCAGAAACATATCAAGGATTATTACATCCTGGTGAACACCAGAGTACTGTGGTCACAAAGGCTTTTGGAAGTTCACATCTGTATTAAATCCCAGGGGTATAGTACTGCTTACGAGAAGTTTAAGTTTCTCTGGGTACCAGTGTGTTTGGCTTTATACTTCTCTTACCTACACAGCTTTACACAAAATGAGAGTCTGTTTGCCCCTCCAATATTCTCTGGGACAATAATACTAATTAGTCCTTTTCCCCCCACATTTTTATTGTTTACTTAGAAGTCAATCTGTAAAGGATTGGGCTAGCTTTTTGCATTTATAAAACATCCAGCACTGTAGGATCCATGCATACACCTATATGAAAAGTACTTGGAATTGGCCATCAATGCTTTTAGAACAAGCTAATCTTTCAGAAAAGATGACTTCATCAAGTCATTAATGCTGTACTTTTCCATTACTTGACCTACTATGCTGTAGCTTAGCAATTAGTTTACAGTAGTTTATCTTTGTTCTCAGAAAGAAACAATTATCTTCAAAGTGTTATTCTTGCCTGTGGCGTATGACAACAAGAAAACAGTACATGTAATAACCCTCTGGTAACCATTTTTCTCGTGATAATTCCAAGAGCACATTGAAAAAATAAGGAAGATAAATTACCATTAATATTGCACCTTCAAACATCTGGACTAATGAAATTCACAGTGCTTTTGATTATAAATGTTAATTTAGACAAAAAGACGTGAAGAACTGAATGTTTTCCAGCCTTCTAAGCTCTTAATATCACCTCATCACTCTGCAGTTTCAACATGTCAGAGCTCTCTTTCTTTATCAGTGTAATATGGAGGGACAGTGAATAAAATGTCCTAGGACAGGCTAGCCTAAAGGAGAACCTAAACCTATTATCATGCAATGCAATGGGCTGGACTGTAGCTTCAAAGGGAAAATGCTTCCCCTGGAGGAATAAAGCAAAATTTGAGTTGGGTAAGCCTCAAAGGAACTGCAAGCTCTCAAGCCACTGCCTATGTTTGGATTTGGAACTCAAACTGGCTTCAGTGTCTCATATTCTCACCACAGGCTGTGAACAGCACCAGCCACAGAGCAAAGGGGTTAGAAGGAAGAAGCCTGTAACAGGGAGGGTCTTTATTTTTCCAGAAATTAATGTGCATGGTAATATTATTGTAAACCAATTTACATTTAATTTGTTACTTATTTTTCTAATTTTGTAAAATCTCTCTCCTGCCTTTTTGTACGTCCTCCTGAATTTCTGAATTCCTGGATTACACAATTTAGCTTTTACTCTCCCCATGTAATTCCTACACATCCACACATCTCATTTCCTTTTTTTTTTTTTTTTAAATTTTGCTTTAAACCCTATTCTACTTGGGAGGTCCCAGATTTCTGAAGGAAGTGAGGGCTGCCCCAAGTCTTCAGTACTCTTTCAAAAGTTGAAAATCATGTTTTCCATCATTGTTACGTATTCCCCTAAAGACATTACCCCAGCAGTGCAAAGCAGAAACAATAGGGGACAAGTCATCTGCTG
Source organism: Chaetura pelagica (assembly GCF_000747805.2). Classification (NCBI taxonomy): domain Eukaryota; kingdom Metazoa; phylum Chordata; class Aves; order Apodiformes; family Apodidae; genus Chaetura; species Chaetura pelagica. Next base: position 1,376,316 of record NW_009953332.1, read on the forward strand.
AAAAGTAAGTCTGTCTCATTTCTTTGACCCCATCTGGAAATCTTTTGTGGGTGGTGATGTGCAGTGGCAGCTCTAGGCATGAGAAGATTGTGATCCTGGGCCCTGTGCACCTGTCTGGGTTACATCTCTGAGACTTAGTTATTCATCACTATACACACACACATCAAAAATTAGAAGTCCCAGTGAAGTTCTTCAAAGAGTTTTTTCCCCAATTGGACAATTTGCCCCACTTTTTCCTGATTAATCTGTTTATAAAATTTTGGAAAATCAGTTGTTTCTTTGCTGACTGAATGGTAGCTGGGACTCCATGCTACTAACCAGATATACTCATCTTAGATATTGAATTAAACCTCAACAAAAACTTTATAAAAAACTGGCTGTACAAATAGAATGAACTCAAAGAGCATGTCTATCCCATGACTTCTACAAGATCAAAAGAACCAGTGTTACAATAAACTGGAATTTGATGGTCTGTTATTCTAAATTTTGGTCATCCTTTAGGAACAAACCCTGCAGTCATTAGAATGTCAATAGCAGTAGGAATCATTGAAGGAATAAACCAGCATAAGCTGGACCCAAGTAGTGAGTACCTTCAGAGCTTATTAGCATGAGAGTACCAGTAACAAAGACACATTTGGTCTGGACAGAAGCAAAAGCAGTAAAAGCAAAAGCAGTAAAAAAAATAAGTTATATCATAGAGTCAGTGGATGTGAACTATTGGGCCTTTTGCCCATGATTCCAACAACTGAACTACAACTGAAGACTTCTTCACCTCTGTGTGAACCACTCACTTACACAACAAAACTGCAGATGAAAAAATTGCTTTGTAGCTCAGTCTGTTGCATTTTTCACTTTTGGCAGCCTCATGATGACACCAAATACACATTGAGAACTATAGTTAAGTGGCAGAGTCATATAGCCATCTTAGGAACACTTGTAACACCTGTAGCAACTCCAATGTAAGCCCTCAGTCCATCCCTGTGCAGCTGAGAGATATTTTGGTGAAAACAGTCTGTGTAATCTCAAGCCAAGCCATTGCGTAGGGGAGGCACAGTTTTCAGCTCTCAGGTGGCTACTTCTCACATCACTACACCCCCCTCCAAAGCCTTCACCCCATCACTAAGTCAATAAGCAATTTTTTTTCTCCTTATAACTCTGTCTGTTGCTACACCCTCTCCTTTGCTTGGTAAGGTAGCAGTGAAAGCTGAAAAGCACTGTCAACAGAGAACCTGATTTATCTTTCTGGGTGCACTTCCACCTGAAGGAAGGCTAGCTCACTTCTGCTGGACTCTCATGCACTTCTCTTTATACACTAGGCAATGAATTTACAGTTTAACTATGCATTTTGTAATGCAATGGTGGCTCTGAAAAGCATTCTCATCACACTTCTTGCTAAGGATAAAAAGAATATTGCCTAATTAATGTCCTTTATTGAGATTTACTTACAATAACTCTGGTACTGTTGCATGCCTCAGCTTTGGATTGCCACACATTTCAGTGGATCCTTCATTCCCACCAACATCTCTTTCCAGCTCACCCTGCCCTACCAGTCATATGCCACTGCCATTTTATATGTTGGGATACTCTATAAAAAGAGTAGACAAATCTCTAGGTACCATATCATGTACCTATGATCAGAATCCCAGAGCTGAAAAAACTTAGACCCTCTAAGTTTAAATAATATTTGCAGTATGAGCAGCACACTAAATGCATATGATTTCTCCATGTCATTTGCGTTACCCATGGAACAGGGAACTGGTGTCATGTATTTCAACAATATTTGTAAAGCTAGGGCAGTTTCAGCTTCCTGAAATCCCCAGGAAAAATGTGAGGAAGGATTTAATGTATTCCCTGAAGGCCACAAAAAAACTGTTAGTTGAATTGTGTTGGGTTAAACCAAGGTTCTGCTTGTTCCAGTACCATTGAAAGACAGCAGCCGCTGTAGATGGCCAAGAACAGGGGCTGAGAAGAGGGTATGAGAACAGGCAAGAACAGGGCATAACACAGGGATACTTCCTGTGCCAGGAATGCTGCCTGTTCTTAAAAGGTATATCCATCACTTACCAGAGTATAGCTGCTAGCCGAACATTTTGCAACACCTCCGTATAGTGATGGTTGATCTTGAACTTACTTTGAGACAAGAAAACTTTAGTTATTGTAGCTTTTTTAAAAAATAAATATTTTTGTGGTTTGTTTGACTGATGGCATCTTGTATTTTAAGTATTCAAGTACCAAAGCACATAATCAATTCCAATGAACTAAGGATACACCAATCTAATTTGAATGTCTTGCCTCTCCAGGAAGTTTTGTTTGAAAAGACATTTTGATAGGGTGAAGAGGATGAGGGCAAGGGAGAAAGCAGTGAGGACCCTGAAAATGGGGAAACAGTTGGACTCTGTTCTATGAAGAACTGTGTGCCTGGCTACTGCTGTCCTCCAGAGTGTCTCTTAGTACCCCAGAGGTGTGAGCTCGAGCCACAGGCACAATATTCTTCCAAGAATCTCTTCCAAACCCATCACACTACTAGCATAAGGTTATTTCCAAAGGTTGTAAACTGTTTAATTGACACCTAGAAAATTCTTCTCTTTGCCAGGAGAATTCCTGGACAAGGGGAACCAGCTACTTACCAACTCCTGTGAAAGTCACTGACATGAACTGGGAACAGACCCTCAAGCTTTAAGAAACTGTCATTTCCAAAGATGGATGGCCACACCTGGAGTATTGTGTCCAGTTCTGGGCTCCTCAGTTCAAGAAGGACAGGGAACTGCTTGAAAGAGTCCAGCACAGAGCAATAAAAATGATGAAGGGAACATCTCCCTGATGAGGAAAGGCTGAGGGAGCTGGGTCTCTGTAGCTTGGAGAAGAGGAGACTGAGGGGTGACCTCATCAATGTTTACAAATATGTAAGGGGTGAGTGTCAGGGAGATGGAGTTAGGCTTTTCTCAGTGATGACCAGTGATAGGACAAGGGGTAATGGGTTCAAATTGGAGCACAGGAGGTTCAAGGTGAATATCCGAAAAAAATTCTTTACTGTGAGAGTAACAGAGCACTGGAACAGGCTGCCCAGGGAGGTTGTGGAGTCTCCTTCACTGGAGACATTCAACACCTGCCTGGACACATTCCTGTGTGATGTGCTCTGGGTGACCCTGCTCTGGCAGGGGGGTTGGACTAGAAGATCTTTCGAGGTCCCTTCCAACCCCTAGGATTCTATGATTCTATGATCAGCTCCTGTGGAGAGGAGCCAAGGTGAGCAAGCTCTACTGCATGGCTGGGCCATTCGACTCCTGTGCAGTCCTGGGTGTGTGACTGCTCCCATAGTGCTAGATGCACAAGCCGCACCCTTACACAGGTGAAGCTGCTCAGCTCCCAGCTTGAGCAGTACAACATTGATGGCGACAGAGCTGGAGCCAGTTTATGCAGTGTGTACAATTCCTTCCCAGTGTTCTTACTCTGCTAGCAGTAAGAAGAGACAGAAACCACATTTGTAAGTAAAGCTGGGAGCAAATCTGTATGCAAGCTGTATAAGCATTTATTATCTTTTGGAAATCACCTATTTTCAGATTTAATCTCACTACTGAAGCTCAGCTAGCATACTAGCTTTGGCTAGTTAAGGATTTTTGGTTACTTAATTTAGCCTGGGTTAAATACAAGTTTGAAAGAGTAAAGGGAATGTACAATGCAGACAAACCATAATTAAAAGCTGCCATGGCTCCAGATGGGATTAATCTTTAATTTCAGTTAGCAATACTGAATTAATAGGAAGCCTGTGAACACTCTCAAAAATTTAGTGGTGTGTTCTTCCTGTTGAACCTCCTCCTTCTGCTTCCAAATGCCACCAAAAACATACCAGATTAATTCAGATTTTTCCAAAAATCAGGGAACCAAAATCAGCCTGAGTTATACACCAAGTCCTGCTCCCCGGTAAGGTTTTCATGCCCAGAAAAGAAAACAGCTGGTGAAAGCTGGTGTCACATTCAGTTGCTGCAGCAGGGTTAGAACACCCTGATACAGACCAGACATGAAGGGACAATAGACTAAGAAATCTGAAAACTGGTCTATAAACAACCTGGGGAGGAACAGTTTCTTTGTGTGGTTTACTCCTATGTAACCAGGACTAGAGCTGTTAGCATCCTTATGAAGTCTTAATATTTTTAAAACAAAAAATAGAAGAGGAGAGGCTCTATCATCCCTACAATGACTATTTTTCCTCAAGTCCTGCAATAAATCTGAAAATAACCAGCAGATGTATTGTAGCACTATGAAGTGTACTTAATATTTTCTATGTCAAGAGATATCTCCACAGCCTCCAACCATGGCTAAAAGCTGTATTTCCCAGAGGGACCAGACATGTCTGCTTGAGATCAGTTCCTCTTCATAGCACATAATTCCTTAGGGAATTTGGTGGGAAGTAAATTTGCTGTCCCACAATTTTAATACAACAGAGAAATGACATGTTAGAAAGTTCTGCCTCAGTTTCAAAGCATCACAAAAACTTCTGATGCAGGGAAATTAATTGATTAGGTACCAAAGCAGTGTTAAATCAATACTGCTTATGGACATGAGTTTTCCAGTCTATTTCAGGAAATACTAATCTTTTCAGACACATGAGATTGTATTTCAAGGTATCTTTAGGATTTTGACACAAAATGACCTTTACCTGGTAAGGTATTTCTAGAAGTTTTCTAATTACCTTGACATTGAAATTACTTCTCACAGCAGAGTCAACAGAAGTAAGTAAATAATTACAAAACTGTAGTGATGTTAGAAGTAGCTTCAATCTCTCTACAATATTTTGTTTCTCTTCCTTGTACCAAGTGGCAGACTCTTTATTTCTAATATCTCTGAAGCCTCCATTTGTCTAATCCAGTTACAAGGCAATAATATTAAAATCCTTGACCTTGTTTGAATAAAAATAGCTTCTGCCAAAAATTCCAATGTGAGGGCTAATGAGCTAAGGACTTAGCTGAGGTACATCCCTGCTAGCTTGTAGAGCTGGCACTGCCCTAGATAATGCAGGAAGGCAAATGTGGTCACATTGACCTCCATTCTGCCTGCAACTAGGCAGAATGCAGATTTGGTAATCTCATCCTCCTGAACAGTGGAAATGCACAGGGCTGAGAGACCTCAATTCATGCTTAGCGGGAAGTGAGAAAAAAGAAATAAAGATTTGTGTTACACAAAGAGTGTAACAATGAACAGTGACCCAGGCTGAAATGAAGTGATGCCTTTAAAGCTGCCTTGAAGAAAGACAGACCCAGAAATGCTAAGGAACTGACTGTGAAAGTCCAAAGACAGCTTGCCAGTATTGTCAATAAACACTAAGTTGGGCCTTGCATCTTCCAAATAGTTCTTTCACAGCATCCTTCCTATCTTATAGTATTTCTCTACTGCCATAGCTGCATGAACTTTAAACAGATTAACTCATCTAAAATTAGCAGCCTATAAGCAAGAAGATAAAGTTAGCTATGGATAATTTACCCTGCATCTTGCCATATCTTAGAGGCATGGCTTTTTTTTTTTCCTCCCCAGAGAATGAATTTCTTAAGTCCTACTGAGAAACAGGCTTTTAAAGTGAAAGTTTCAAATTTTGTGTTTTTAATCACAGGTCTCTGCAGATTTGGTTATTCTCCCTCAGTCTTCAGCTGCAGGGAGATCTCTGCTTCCATTTTGAAGCAGACACAACCCTCAGAGTTGACAGGAAGAGCCACCACCCTGAAAGCTCTGCAGGTAGCACTGAGGAGGGGGCCGGAGCCCCATGAGTAGCTCAAGTTCCTACCCTTCTTTCCAGCTTCTCCAATATGGCCTATGTTTAAAATAGTAAGACCTGTGTTAACTTCTGCAGCTACGTCTTTTTTTATTATGGATTCCCACAAGTCTTCTGCCTTGGGACTTCATAGGCTTGCCAAGCACTGCTGAAAATGAAAGTTTGACTCTAGCAGTTCAAGAGCTGTGACCTTAGGCTATATGATTTAATGCTGCTATTAATTCTGAAAGGCAGAGACATCTTCTAATTTATTTCTTCAAAACAGACTATTACTTCAGCTCTTGTCCATTAGTTTGTTAAGCTGGATATAAAGCACTGAAAACTTAGAGAAAATGCAAACATTACATCAGCACAGCATTAAGTTTCATTAAGTTCTTAATTACATCAAATAATTGAAGTTCTCTTGCTCTTTTCCTGTACTTTTCATCAGTAAATCTCAAAGTACTTTACAGAGAGGTCAGTTTCATTATCTTCTCTTTGAAGGAGGGAAAATTAGAGCTTAGGGAGGGTGAATCGCTCATCACAAGGGGCTGGATTTGAAATGCAACATTCCAACGTTGCAGTGTCTGCTAAAAGGCACTGCCTTCACCACAACAAAATCACCTTCACAACATACTGTTCCAAACTGTACAATATGTACAAAAACCCACACATCTATATATCTATATTTATATAATACCTTAGAACACCGTGAAATTTTATCTATCCCTTTACTCTTTCTGCATTTTTTTATTAAAACAAGCTGGCTGTAGTAAAAATGGTTTTAAATCCTAATTTTCTCTCTGGCTTTTGGTGGATCCTGAGAAAAAATATGTTTCTGTGTTTTAAAAGCATTACTTCCCCTGTTGTTAAACTGGGCCCGAATTAGTCTTCATTTCTGTGTAAAAAATTTAGACATCTCCTGAATGAAAAAGCTATGATATGGTCCTTAGTACTCATTCCAACTGAAAGTTTAACAATATCTCACAGTGCCAAGGACAAGGTTATATGACAACTTCCAGCTAGAGGTAAAAATAAATATTTGTGAGCATTAAATGTAAATAGGCATTGGAGTATCACAAACAACCTTTCCCTTACTGGAAAGTGAATGTGCAAGTTTCTGCAACATGTGTAACTGGAAACTAGCAGTAGCAGCATATTTAATTGCTCTTAGTCCTTCACCAAAGTTTGCTGGTTAATATGGCAGTCTCTTTTGCACACCAGCCACAAAGAAGGAAAAAGGAATTCTGCAAATTATCTTGATCTCATTGAAATTGATTGCTTTGTTAGTAGATAAAGTGAACGTTCTTTGTGCTTGGCTTAAATCGCTCACAGAGTGGGCAGGACATTGTGGAGTAAAATCCTAATTACATTTCCAGTTGCAGAGGTGCAGCAAAAGGGCATCTGGAAGACAGAGCTGTCCAAGTGAGAAAAAAACTATAATGATATGTGATAACATACTGAAGGAAGGGTTGCCATCCAAAGGGACCTTGATAGGCTTGAGAGATGGGCCAATGCCAACCTCATGAGGTTCAACAAGGCCAAGTGAAAGGTCCTGCACCTGGGATGGCACAAACCCAGATAGAAATGCAAGCTGGGGGGAGAATGGCTAGAAAGCCAAAAATTTCTCCCCATTTTCCAGTAGGCCCCCTTTAGTTACTAGAAGCACTCTATAAGGTCTCCCAGACAGCCTTCTCCAGGCTGAGCAACCCAAAGTCTCCGTGCCCTCCTCTGGACCCTCTCCCACAGCTCCATGTCCTTCCTGTGCTGAGGGCTCCAGAGCTGTACACAGTATTCCAGGTGGGGTCTCACCAGAGCAGAGGGGCAGAATCCCCTTCCCATCCTTGCTGGCCACTCTTCTTTTGATGCAGCCCAGGACACAACTGGCTCTCTGGGCTCCAGCACATACTGGGGCTCATGTGGAGCTTCTCATCTACTACCACCCCCAAGTCCTTTTCCTTGGCACTGCTCTCCAGCCATTCTTCCCCCAGCCTGTGTTTGTGCTTGGGAATGTGCTGATCCAGGTGAAGGACCTTGCACTGGATCTTGCACTTGTTCTAAGATCTATACATTACAATACTCTTACTTAAATAATAAAATGAAGAATATATCAGCAGTCACTCCAACAATGTCAGCTCCATGTTATGTAACAAAAAAACTATTGAGTTTCAGGCCCTGAATGGTCACGACCTATGTTTCTCCTCACAGACCTCTAATCTGGAACCCATTTTCCAGTTTCTGTTATAAAAGTTACACATGTAAAGAGAACACACAACAGCTGTGGAGGAATATGACTGGTTTTTTGCTGAAAAAGAATTCAGTTTCTGTCAATGCTTACTTTTTAAATTAAGTGATGTCTCCAAAACTTTTCCAAGTAATTCATGCCTAAAATTGAAGAGGGATACCATGAGTTTTTGTTAAAACCAATATGTGCTGCCATAAACACTACTTAGGTCATAAACAACTTAAAGAATGTACAACCACTGTTTCTTTGGACTAAGAAAGCATATTGAGTGTTTTGGGTTTTTTTTAAGATATTAGTTTATATAATTAAGATATTTATTGTTCAACTTGGGAATAGGAAAATCCATTTCTTTGCAGGGACCAGATCTACAATGAATAACAGCAGTTATTACTCTTTTTTTGTTTGCTAGACCAGTCGGTTGTCTAAGCTACTATCTAGCAAGGGCTTCACAAGATGTGCTAGCTGCAACTATCAAAAGTAGGCTTCTTTCCATAACAGCTGAACTTTCACTGATAGCTGACATCTCCAAAAGGGGTGACTTCTTAGACCATCAGGGAGGAATAGCTCAACAATGTTCAGTAACTGAGTTTTATCAGGGACTAAGGACAAAAAGGACCATTTAGAAATTCTTGTACATGATACTCCCAAAATCTTGTTAGGTACACAACATAGCAGTAAGTTAAAACAGGAGCTTTGACTCAACTAGGCTGCAGGTTCAGACCTTCATGTGTGAATCACTGGATGGGCCCCGATAAAATCTGAGACGTGCTGCAGAGGAATGTTGCAGCTGTGCAGTGGAAGGGGCCACTGATGGCAAGAAGTGAGAGGAGTGTAACAGATAATGAAACTGAAGAGGGGATTTCTTCCAGCAGAATTGCCCAACTGTAGGTTTGGCAAGTAGAGCAAGGAGAATGCCTGAGTGGTTGCAAAGAGTGCTTTGGGATCTGCAATGACCACAAGAGTTGAAGAGCAGAGCTTTAGTGACTCACTTGAAGCACAGCATCCTCAGCAACATTGTGTGCCCTATGCACTAGGGCGTTGATTCAGTCCTGACTCAGAAGGAAGAGAACCACCTCTCTGAGTCACCACTACCAAATATTTTCCTTTGAGGCTCTCAAACAAGGCATGCAATGTGAGTGCCTATTTGACTCCTGGGAAATCTGGTATCAAGACCTCAACTTGGCAGTCGTGTGTATTTAGCAGGAGGACTTTTTCCTCAAGCAACCTAACTTGTTGAAGTATTCTGTCTGGACATACAGCTGTATTGAAACATGGTATAAGATCTGCTGTTATGCAGAGAAAATGCCAGTGCCCTTTTATTATAGGAGCAGCTTATTCTCAGCTAAACGTTTAGAGTGGAAAATTGCTTTTCTTCAAAAACTCCAAAAAGATCTGCAGGGAACTACAGAGAGAAAGACGGTGAGAATATTATTCATATGATAGTGCCATCCATCTGGGGTAATTTTTGTGGGATCTCATTTATAAGATTATTTCTGTAGCACTGAAATATTGGAAAGAAATCTGTTAGAGGTAACAATAATTTTTCTGTCTTGTGCTGGATTGGTTTGGTGGGTTTTTTGGTAGCTGAGGAAGGGCCGTGGCTCTGGTAAGAAGATGTGAAGCTCCCCCTGCTCCAAAACCAGCCAAGGAACCATTGGAGGGACAATGGATGCACCTCAGCCGTTAACATATGAAAGAACTGAGATGAGATCTGAGCACAGCGAGCGTTTAAAGAAAATAGGAGCTGTGCTGGGGAAGCAGACAGTGCTGGTGGTCAGTGAGGAAGAATGGGAAGAAGGTGCCCAAGCAGAAGTTTCCCTGCAGCCCATGGCCAGATGGCAGCTGTGCCCCTCGTGGAGGAACGTGGGGGAACATTCCCTGGAGGTGCCAGGAGGGGTGAGCTTGGCCAGTGGACTTGGATGTTGTGGCCAGAGGATTTGCTGCCAGTGGACTCTGATTGTGCAGCTTTGGAAGCCCCCGGAGCCAGGGGAGGTGCCTGGAGCCCTCTCTGCCATGGGAGGGACCCCATGGAGAAGCAGGGCAGGACTGTAAGGAATCCTTCCTCCTGAGGAGGAAGGAGCAGCAGGAACCACCAGCCTGTGACCTGACTCTAAACCCCATCCCCATCCTCCTGTGCCGCTGGGGGGAAGGAGGGAGAGAAACCGGGAACAAAGGGATTTGGGGCTGGGAAGAAGGGGAGGGGGGGGGTAACATGTGCAAGTTCTGTGTGTGTCTGTGTCCTGTGTGGGTTTGATAAATGTGATATTAAATTGTTATTTTTTCCCCAAGTTGAGTCTGTTTGCCCGGGACCTTAATGGGTGAAGATCCCTCCTTGTCCTTTATCTCAATCCATGAGCTTTGTCCTCCTCATCCCAGAGTGTGTGTGTGGGGGAGCTGAGTGAGTGCCCATGGGGCTTCTTTGTTGTTGTGTTGGGCCCAAACCATGACATTGTCTGTACTTAAAAACAACTGTATTTCATCACACCTAAGACACAATTCTTAACTTTCCAATAGAACATTCTTGCAGATTGTCCATAAATGTAATCTGGCAAGATGTAAATGAATTTGTATACAAGCAATTTGAGTTGTGTGTATAAATACAGAAAGACCTGTATAAATATACATAAACTCACCATTCAAAATTTCTTATGTATACTTCTTTGTGAATAAAGAAGTGAATATAGAAACAAATTTACGGTCACTTAATAAATGGTTAATGTAAAACAAAGAGCATTTGCATTGAAGAAGACTAGATATAGAAATACAAAATATGAGTATGAATTTGAGAGTATTTATAGTTACTTATATAGTGGCGTAAAGTTCAAAGCAAAAGAAAATAGCCAAAAAATATTAATGGACTGTAATTTAAAATACTTAAGCTCAGTCATTTAGCTGTGCCAAAGCAAGAGTTAGTAGTATTTGGAGTTACAATTGGAAACGACTAATCCATGGAAGGCAATAATAATTTATAAATAACTTGAATTAGAGTTATTACGTTTGTTTTAAATAATTTTAGATGGTACAGTTAGCACAGTCAGGAGAAAAAAACCTTCCTCAGTACCACAGAATCATAGAATTATAGAACCATTCAGGTTGGAAAAGACCCTTGGGATCACTGAGTCCAACCATCATCCCTACTCTACAAAGTTCTCCACCTAAACCACATCCACCAACACCACATCCAAATGACCCTTAAACACATCCAGGGATCGTGACTCAACCACCTCCCTGGGCAGCCTATTCCAGTATCTAACCACGCTTTCTGTGATTTTTTTTTCCTAACGTCCAAGCTAAACCTTTCCTGTTGCAGCTTGAAGCCATTCCCTCTTGTTCTATCATTTGAAGACTGAAAAAATGTAGAAAATAATAATTTGTAAGAATGAAGAACAGGATGCAACAAACAAGCCCCTTCTAAGAGTGAAAGACAAAAGTAAGGATTCAGCCTTCCACAGAACATTACAAAAAGTCAACAGATATGAGGAAGCCCTTGAAAGTGCAAAAAGTTGACACTTTTCATGCTGGCAAACAATGGCAACTCATGGCCCAGCTCTTAGCTGTTTTGAGTCATCTCCCAACTTTTAAATTATTTTTTCCTAAATAATCTGGCCAAAGCACATTTTAATACATGCAAATAAGCCCTGAGGAGTAGAAGCTGTAACTTTTGGTGCTGCTCAAATGTTAGAGCAGTAGGAGAGCATCACTCAGAAGTGCCAGAAAAGTGTTTGATTACATACTACCCCGAGTGTGAGACTCTGTGGGTATCACCAGTCCCATTATAGTTACAGGGCAGTGACAAAACTTTCTTCCTCCTCTGTGGCTTTGCTGTCTTGTGACAAATACCTCAGAGATTGGCAGCTCCATCTATCCACAGGATTGATCCTGGGAAAGAGATAGGGTGAGCCTTGGGCAGGGGTGGAGAAACCTAGTGGTAAAACACCGTGGTGCTAAGATCAGTAACTATTACCCTGTTGACTGCTCCCAGACCCTATCAACCATCAGTTCAGAGGCCCTCATTGGCCAAAATGACTTTCCTGGGGCTTTTCCTATTGAAACCAGGTGTCATAAGAAGAGGCAGCAGTGACTCAGCTGCAGTGGGGTGCTCATTTTCTTCCAACTTGTTGTTCTTAAATTCCCTCTGAACAGTGCTGGAACTGTCAATCTTCTCACAGAGTGACCTACCACAGTAGAAAATGCTAAACCATTTGCAGCAAATTAGGAACCATGTGTCTTTTCCAGCCTGGAGCTCTGGCTTGGCTCCAGGAAGAGTCCCTTTTACACCTATTGCCTGCCTAAAGTGTTCAAACATTTTCTGTCTCATTTCCCTGTTCTGAAGCCTTCACTACCCTGGCACTCTAGCCACAGGTGTAGATGTGAGGGTGTGGTCATGATTTATGCCAGTAACACCCTACTATAAACAGCACAAATATAGCTACAGCCAAGAGAAATTAAAAGATGCTCCAAAATGCAGGCAGTGTTGTCTATTATTCCACACCTACTATCAGATGAAAGGAGACCAGGTTGCATTTTCTTTTCCAGATGTCACTGAATGAGGAAGAGGATCTTCAAATTATTGCACCTCTGTGGTGGTGCAGCCCTTCCCTGGGTGACTTTGAAATCTTGGGACAAACCAGTATGGGGTTCTTGTGTTGATTATAAATGCAACGAGGAGTGGAAATGTTTTAAGAAGTCTCTTAAAGAAATATCAGGATTCTATAAAGAAAGTAGTAGATTATGGGTTTTTATAGCAATTCTCCGCTATTGCAATATGTTGGTTTCCTTGGATTGAGTTAAATTGATGTATACTTAACATTCACCTGTATATTTTAAAGGCCAGTGCACACAGCAAGGGCTGTACTTTGTCTAAGTTTTCCCATCCAAATAATGAGTTAAAGCCTTTAAAGAGTATCAGCCATGTGTAATTCACAGTGTCTGCATGAAGAAGGTCTGATTTTTTGGTAATTCATCAAATGAAAACATAGCTGCACTCAGATTAAGACTAAATTTGGGACTATAGTGACTTTGATTAGTACATATACTTCTGCTCAGGTTGACAGGCAAGGAAAAGCTAAAAAATCTTGGGGACTAAGCAGCCAAGAAATACTTTAAAGAGTCTTAAGTCTTCACATAACATCAGAGTGTCTTCAATAAGTAGTGTGATCAAATTCGGGCAATTTTTCACTTGTGCATTGCCTTCACTTGTAAAAATATGACATGCATACAAATTCAGTGATTTTTATCACTAGATTCAAAAAGTTGTTTTCAATTTGCCTAAAAAAAAGGTATTGTTTCTAAATGAGAAAATTACAACAAAACCATAATAATAATGATGGTTACAATAATAAAAACAATAACAGCAATAATAATAGTAATGATAATAATTTCCTAAGCAGTCTATCTGTGAAATAATAATTCAGTTCCTATTCAACAAAAGCACTAAACTTTATTCATTCCCAGACAACAAAAGCATACTTGTTCCAGACTGGAGCCTGCTACAACCTGAGCTAATGCATGCTATTTTGGTTGTATTTTGTAGCTTTAAGTACCACTTACAAAGTCTTGCAGCAAAAACGTTGCAGTTCAACACACTACACAGAATCTGTGGATAAATACAGCACCATTTTTGTCATCTCATAATCAGTTTTATATGAGTGTTAAAAGAAAAGAAGAAAATAAAAAGTCATAACTGTAAAGTGTCTCAGGAATAAAAATAAAAAGAAAAAGAGAAGGAACTATCAGGACATCATTCATATCCCAGATGTTCTTTATAATACAACTTCAGGCAATTTAACTCTCTAGTGATCCTTGAAAGTAGTCCCTGTTATTAGTATAAAACTTCCCTCCACCTAGCAGCTTTTGCCAGTATGGCTGGGATGACAGCCAGTTGCATGTGTGCAGTTCTGTATCTGTGTTGCAAATGATCCATGATACTCCTAACCAGAGGGAATTGACATGTGATCTAGCCAGAGTTCAAGCCTGTGAGCAGGGCACATGAAGCATATAGCTCCCAAAGACTATAACTGCTGAGAACAGAAATTGATCTGCCAATATCATTCAGTGAATCTGTGAGAGGCAACAAAAAATAAAAGAAAAAAGATGAGTGGAGTGGGGAGCTAAGTTTTGCATAATGGAGAAAGTAAACCCCTCCCAGAATGCTACAAATATTCTATAAATAAAGACTGACCCAGTTTCCTTTCATACTGCCTCAAGCCTTTATGCCACCAACTTAATTTTTCCTTCCAAGAATTCTTCTTATCAAGCTCCATCTTAAAACCACTTGGATTCCTTACCCTGTTTTGAAGACCTTTCCAAACTCTTTACTATTTGGGTGGTTAGAAATTTTCTCTTAAATTCCAGTCTAAATTTATACATGACCAGTTTACAACTATTTGATGTGGTGCCAGAATTAGTTAAAGATAATTCTCCCCCTCTCTTGATGTATAGCCAACTTGAGCATATTTTTTAAAACTATTAAATTACCCTTGTTTAGCAGGCTGAACCAAGCCACACTTTCCAATTTGTTTTCTAACACAGTTACTGCACTTCTATCATTATACAAGTAACCTTGCCTGACATCTGCTGCAGCTCAAGTTCATAATCATTCTCAAAGGATACCAGAAGGGAATGCTTCAAGATTCAAGACCTGTGCCTTGTAGAAATAAATGTATGTACCACTTCCATGCTAGTATGTCACTCCATGTATCCTAGCTGGGGTCTTGTTAGTTTTGTCTTCAGTGGGATGACTTAGGCAGTTCAAAGCTGTAAAATTATTTACAGCTAGTACAAGTCTCTTTCTTTTTTACAGCAAATTACTCAATGTTGTAACAGAGAGCCAAATTATTGATGATAAATGTCATGGTTTTGCATTTTTTGCAAAATTTGTAACTCTTTTCCACCACTGCAGGTAAACAGTTTACCTATTTTTTCTTTTATGATTATCTAGACTTGAACAGGGAAGGCCTACCAACTCCTTATTTTCATAATCAATCTAAAGAAAAATGTTTGCAAATGAACTGTCTCTTTCATTATACTTGATAAGAACAACAACTCCGCTTCGTATCTCAAAGTGAAAGATTCTTTATCTTCTGTCAGCAAATCCACCAACATTTCTGCCGTCTTAGGCCTCTTCCAGGAGTGTAATGGAAAAATAGATTTAAAAAAAACCCACTGTCAATTGCAAGGTATTTGGGTGTCCTAACACCAGAGGAGGAAAGGCAGTGGAAGAAGTAAATGACAGACATTTCTGGAAACTAGCCTGTGATTTAAATTCTGAGGAAGCTTAGAAGCTTAGTCATCTGATGTCCTCTGTGGTATCTTCAATTCAGTTCATCACAAGTTGCCTTTTACATTTAAATTTGTGGTAAAGTTCAAAGTGTCATCCTGGATGGATGTTGCTGTCAAGTGTAGGTCTTCTCTTGCATGGTACACATTTCTGCCACAAGCAGCAGTCATCTCTGAAAGCTGCAAACCTTTTCCACCAAGTTTTAATTACAGGTTGCAGAAATGCAAGTTCTGTGAAATGTGAAATGTGCATCAGCAAGCAGCAGGAAAAATTAATGACCTTTTAAATGTTAATAACTTATTTGAGATGGACTTCTCTGATGCTGACATTATTTTCTTCTCCACTGTTCTCAATTCAACAACATCCTAGTTTGCCCTTTTCCTTAGCATCCAATGCTGATTCAGGTTGAGATTGAAGCTCAGTCTCTTTTTGAATTTCTGTTAACCAATTGTCAATACTCAATCCTGTTTCATGATTTTGTTTGTTAGAAAAATTAACAAGTACTCAGGGAAAACTGAGCAGAGACTGGCCTGTCCTGGATTGAGTGAAGCATGTTGGGAGGTGAGGAGTAGCTGTGCATCCTGGGAGAACAATGGTGCCAATGAATAATTACTTTTTACTTTAAAAATAAAAATAAGTCTATTTCTTTTTACGAAAATCTGGGTGTTTGGAAAGAACACACACAAAAAAAATCAGGGTACTAAAACAGCATTTCAGAATCAGAAATTGTTAGGTAGCTATTCCTTGCCACTTGCACTTTTTGGCTTGTCTGGACTTGTTTAACTTTTGGAGAAGAGTTTCTGAAGAGAGAAAATCTTTAATAAAAAATTTGCCTGGAAGAACACTCTTGGTGGAAAAATACTTTTGGTAAACTCTAGAATATATTCTCCACTGCTTAGTCAGTCCCTAGAGGTGTGAGATACATGTATGCTGGAGATGCATAAGGTTAGGCACCCAAGTCAGCTTTGAGGTCCCTTCTATCAGTATCCTACTGAGTGATGACACAGGATCAGCACCAAGTGAAAGAGTAATTTTTCCATGACACTTAGTGTTGATAGCAGTGCTTAACCTAATCAGTTTAACAGATAACTTAAGTATTTGTACAGAGGACCCAGATCTGACAGCATATACATGCTGTTAAGTTGCCAACCCATCTTCTTACCTGACCCACAGGTGTGCTGAGCAGCTCTAGGAGGTGAAATCTAATCACATATGTATGATTGTTAAGTAAAAACTGAATACAGTGATTTAGGGACAAATCACTCAAGTTAGCTTTTAAGTAAAGTTAGTTCTGCTGCATTCAGTGTCACTACTGACAATGTGATACACTAGCAAAGCAACCTGTTTGATAAAGACTCCTCCTCTCAAAGATCGGAAGGGCAAATGGGGCAGTTGGCTCCACTGTGGTATTTCATCTTTCCTTGAGGCCTCTTATTTGGTTGGTCTTTACTTGTCATTCTTGATAAGATAATAATAGGCAATCTAGCATATGATGCAGGGGTTTATTCCAATTTATGTCTTTCCAGTTTAAGTTATTACACAAAACACATTTTTGGCCTTTATGTTATTTATAAATTGTCTCTGAGGGTGGTATGTTCTTTAGGCCAGTGTTTGCTCAAGGGAACAATTAGAAAGATGACCCTGTTAGGTAAAGATAAAAAGCAAATTCCACTGAGACTTCCCCCTTTTGGCATCACTTCTGCTGTCTTCTGTGCGTCTTGTGGAAATAAACTAGCTGGTAGATACAGTGTAGCTGTAGTTGTCTCAATAAATAATATACCTCTCAATTGAGAACTCTGGAATGGCTGAAAAATGCTGTTCAGCACATACACTGAAAACCAGGATAACAGGAATTTATTGAATTAAATTCTCTCTTCTCTCTTTGGAAAATAAATTTGCTACAACTACTGAATGAAAAAAGAGCCTGGAGTAAGATAAGGTAGAAAGAGAGTTAGGGTAATAATTTGTTCTTAAGAACAGACTGAAAACCAAAATACAGATGAACAGAAGGTACAATGGAGAAATATGGCTGAAATAAAATAGTTGCATTTCTACTAAAATTAAGAAATTACGAGATAAACCTGGTGGCAATGTCCTTGAAGATGCCCTGCTTTTTGGTAATGTTTGATCACTAGTATTCCATCTACCTGAGATGAAGACTGGAACATGCTAGTCTGACTGGTGGGGGTGTAGCACATTCAACAACAAACCCTCCCACAAGAGAGTCTGCCTTCCTTAGCAGGACAGACTTACGTACTATTAAGCTGTGCATTTTCCAGTATGTCAGCCAGAAAAAGCTGTGGGCACCACAGATCTTTGACAGAAGCTAAGATTTGGAAAACTGCTCTCCTGTGGATAAACCTCACTAAGAATTTGCACTATCTCACCTTTACTTTTAGTCAGTTTATGCTCAGCTACAGAAAACTGTCTTTCTTACTTGTTGTCTCAACTCATGAAGCTGCCACCACCTTCCATAATTTCCATCAAGCTAGGGCATTTTAATCTGTGATTTTTATGTCATCCTGTAAGTTGTGGGACAGAATGATAATTGTGAATAAGAGGTACAACAGCCCTTACAACTAGATTCTTACAACTACAACTAGATTCTCCAAATACACAGGAATTTTGTGCTCATTTTCAGTGAGCTTTTACTGTTACTTAAATGTGGAGGCAAAAAGTTGGCCAGAAGAAACAAAAAAATTACTTCTTTTTTTTTTTTATTACAGGAGAAGCTCATTTTGTCTCAAGAATATGTACTGTAAAATAGCTTCAGAACACCTGAACTTCATTAATTTTACAACTCAAATTCAAATCAAGCAAGTTTTCTTTTTGTTACAAATGTAGCTTTTAGATTCTGATTCTGTTATACCTCTCTGCTACATATCACCTTTCATTGTGCTGTTATTCTTTTAAGAAGGAGAGAACAAAACACAAAGGGAACAAGTGATTTGTTTTGAGTCACTCAGAAAATCACAACTGAGGCAAACTTAGTCTTTTTCATTCTTTCTTCCCAACAGTACCAGCTATCCAGCTCACAGCACCTTCAAAACACTGTAAAACCTAGGAAAGTAAATTAAACTTTCACATGGCCATGATCTAATAACTAACAACCAGAAGAACGGAGGCAATTGGATTGAAATCCAAAATTGCAAACTGCTTGAGGTTAACAAACACCCACCTTTATCAAATTTGTCCCTTTTTACTTCCTCCTGTTTTCATAATCTGTGCATTACTTGCACACGAGGGTAAAGAGTGTCCTGCTAAAGGGTTTGCTCCCAGAACCAGAATTAGATGTGAGACTACAGGTAAAGCATCAGTCCTAAGCAACTAGTGGAAGCCTCTACCTACAGGGAGCATGTTAGTCCATTCACAGAGTCACGGAATTGTCATGGTTGGAAAAGACCTCTGAGATCATTGAGTCCAACCACCAACACAAAAAAAAACAAAAACAAACCAAACAACAAACAAACACAAACAACTTTGGGATTGAATCTTAAATTCTATGGCATGACAGGTTTAGTCATAGTGAAGGACTCCTTATACAATTATACTAACAGAAGAGTGAAATTTTTTTATTGAGGTATTTCATGTCATTGTATATGACCAGGAGCACCGAAGCAAGGCTTTTTACCTTTTTATGTACAATACTAATAGTGAATGGGTATCAATGCTATAACTTCATTACAGGTCTTCACAAGAATTTTCTGTGGATACAGCAACCTCTGAGTTCTCTGTTATCTTGTGTATGGAGATAATCTGATATTTTTCCACAATAACTCATAACTTTTATTTATTTTCTCTGTCTTTTATACAATACTCTAATTTAAAGACTGTAGTACTCAACAGCACAGTATATTGTCAGGAGAGATTCTATTTATACCATCTGTCAGTATCTAAATCTGAGTTGTGTTTTTAGTGTTGCACAATGCTTCAATTAATATACCTGACATCTGCATCTTTGTCAAAGAATATGTTGCAACCTCTTTTCTCCTCCACTTTAATAGCAGTGAGATACTCCTCTGGAAGAACTGAGTTGCTTATACATATTTGGCTATCTGCCTGAGGCCAGACTACAGATTTTTGTTTCAAAATATTTTGCCTTGCTTTCTTTTCCAGTTAAAGTGTTTATGAGTGACTGGATTCACATTCTTGCTTTCTGAAACTTTTCTGTCCTTTGCTTTTAGAGTAGATTGACAAACCTTCTCAAACTTTCTCTCTTCACTTCTAGCAGCCTTTTGTGAAAGCTAGGTAAGAGAAACAGGCCAACTGATATTTTTCACTGGAGAATTGAGGAAGACAATTGTAAACACTCAGGAAGTCCTTATGCTACACAGCACAGGGTCATATAAACAGTCCAACTTCTCTGGTACCTCGTCTCACATGGTAACTTGTACAATGCTCCTTGAGTACAAGCAAAAAAGTGTGCAGAATAATGGGGGGTAACCAGATCACAAAATGTCCATCCTATTCCTCTCCATTAGTCAGATATTCCTTGATGTAACCTTCCTGCAATTTAGAATTGTTTGTTCACTCGTTTATTTTAAAATATGTGCTATGTGAATTGGGTATTTTTATTTTTTTTTTGTCTTAGAAAGACTTGATGAACTTCTCATTAATTATAGCTCCTCTGTATCATATTCATATCTTTAATCTCTTCAACACTTAATTTTGCACCTTTTCATAATATCTTTTCAAGTGAACATGCTGCTTCTAAAATAGAAAATACCAATACCAATTGCTAATGAGATTTCTGTTCCTTCTCTTTTTATGTAGCTTAAAATACAGTAGCAATTGAGTTGTTGCTTCAAGTTCTGCTCTTCATTTATTCAAAAGACCATATTTAAACAGATTCCTTTCTATCCTGTTGCTTGCTTTGTTTAACAATAAGCTGCTCCATGGAAAATGAAATTTGCTCATCACAACACCTCAATTATTTTGCTGGCAACTGTTTTCTCTTGAGCCAGGTACAGATTTAATAAGAAGAATATGCCTTCAAATTTCAATGCATTTCAGAAGTTTGTCTGAGTTACCTCGCATGTTAGGACACATGTCACAATTCTTTACCTTTTCTGTAAGGGAAGGCAAAACTCACTGTGCAACTAGGTTTTTTTCAGAGGAATGAAGAAAGACCACATTGTTCAGCAAACCTCTGAAACATTAAATGAAGTCACAGCATACCCACCAAAATACCTGCCTGTTCCAAAAGTGCTGGCTGGTGGGACCAAACAGCATCAGAACTCCCTTCTTAAAGTCTGTGAATGAGGAGAGAGGAACCTCAGTGTCAATGAGTAGCAGTCAACTTAAAAGTGTTCGATCAGAACTTTCTTGTCTAACAGAAAATTAGAATTTAACTAAACATAAATTTTCAGGGGGAAGTCTCTCCAATTTAAATTAGGAATGAAAAATAATATTGGCAGTTTTTAAGCCCCAGATAAAATTTCCAACTGTTTGGGGTTTGTTTCTTTTCCTTTTTAATTTTTCACCTTGGAGTTTTTAAAGAAATAATTTCTGGCAAAACTTTAATACTTTGCAACTAAAATATTTCCTATAGAAAAGCCGCCTTTTCTGGATTGTTGTGTTTGTATGTGCTCTTCCCTATTTTGCCATTCCCTCTCCTTCACAATTTTTATTTTCTCAATTCTTTTCAATACCCCAAGAATTTCTTCCAGAATCTCAAGCTGTAGCATGCAGAGATCCTTTGAACACAAGGTACTTAATTTGACTGCCTGTGGGTGGGAACTGAGCCCTCCTGAAATCTAACCCCTCTCTGATTTCCAATCCACTAGAAATGTGGCCTATGGAGTCTACTTCTCTTTGATCTTACAGGCTGTGAAGCTCTCTCCACCTGTGCAAGGTCTATGTGAGACACTTCCACCTCAGAATCACGAAATCACAGAGAAACAGGCTTGTTT
>NW_009953332.1:1397620-1487217 GCF_000747805.2 Chaetura pelagica
AAAAAAAAAGAAAAGAAAATACCAGCACTCTAAATGCAATCCAAAAACTAAAACAAGGATTAAATTTGATTACCCATTTTATACCATGGGAAACCTTTTTGAGAATGCATTAAATAATCCTCTCTCTCAGGAGCCTGCATTAGGCCTTGGTCTTTCACAGATTAATCTTATTAAATCAACTTATTTAATGCCTTGTACACTCAAACTCACCTCTCAGAAGGTGAGAAATGTGCTTGAATAATGTTGACAGAACTGAGCAGGAAATAAGCCTTATTTAGCAAATTCAAAAAAGAAAGAGGAAGTGTTTTTTTTGTTTTGTTTTGTCTCATTTTGTTTTTTGTTTTGTTTGGTTTTGGTTTACTTTTTAAGGGAGAGATAATAATTCTGTATATGAAGATACAGCTATTTCTAGTTCAGGAAACAGAACCATTCTGGACATTTTGCCATCAAAGTACAATGACTTCTGGGCTACCTTGTAGATCTTAATTGCACACACTGAACTGACCGAAGGAGAGAAGAATGCTTTGTCAATCAACCACCTGAAGAAAAGAATGATAAATATATGCAAGACATATACCTTCTCCTGGAGCATACTGTATGTCACATCTCTATTTTTTATTAGATTTGTTGCCTTGGATGTTAACTAAGCTTAAGTCTTGACATGGCTATTTAAGAAATGTTATTGATTGTCATTTCCAAGCAAGTAATTGTATTTAAGTCAAAAGTATTATGTACATATCATGTGTGTTATATTGCAAAAGGCTTGTTGATATAGTACCTCTTTGATGTAGAAGAAATATTTCAGATGGAGAAAAAGACTAATGGGTAAGGACCTCTGTCAATTTTAATAAGTTATAGCAGAAAAGCAAAATAAAGTTTCAGTCACTTGAGTCTTTTTTCATGCCATATGTGGTGTGCCTGCTGATCCTTGTCGAAAAGGCATCCCTGCACATTGCCGTTGTGAAGAGGCAGTCAGTAAGTGACATTTCAAGAGAGAGATGTTAGAGAGAATGACATGTACTCTTTCAGTGAGATTCAGATTCAGAAGGATGTCAGACCTCCTTTGTGAATTTGAAGGTGTCAAGTCTGCTCCTGCTGCAATCTCAATAGTGTGGGAAAGTTCTGAGAGAGCATGCTGGAGAACTGTTCTGCAAAAGGCTTCTAAGCACAACAGATGTCAGCTTCTCAACATCATCCATGAGTGCAGATTCGTTTTGGCTCAAGCTGCTCCAGTCAAGGCCTAAACATTTTAAAATATATTTTGTAAGGCCAAATGCCTTTGAGACAAAAGCAATACAGAAAAGGATATAGTAAAAATTAAATAAAACCACAAAATTTCAAGAGTAGCTGATAAAAACTTTCACTTGCTGCAATAACACAACTGGTTTGCTCTCTTACAAATGTGTCTTCAACAAAAATAATAAACCCAGTTCTTATAGCAGACTACAAACCACCACTGAAGATTTCACAGCTGCACTGAGAGAACAGCACTTTCCCAAAAAAGGTACACTTCCTATGTTTGTAGCTGTTGCTTGTTCCTTAGCAATTTCAAAAAATCATTCTACTTGCTCAGCCAGCAGACTTCACTAGGTGTGCAAGTGATTGCAGGGGAAAGAGAACAGGAAGCTGCCTTTTCTCACAAGGTGAAGACAACTGAGATCTCTGAAAAGTTTGGCTTCAAAGTAGTAATACTCGAGGATTTTATCAACTCTTAGCACATCATAACTGAAATAAGAAACTGAGCTTGACTTGCCAATTGGTCACTATGAAAAATTTATTTCATAATTATTTGGGGGTGGTTAAAATCTAGAAACATTTTACTGCCATACAAGTCCCTAGACTGAATTTCAGAAATGTCCAGACCAAGATTTCTCTTTAACCCAGGGTATCATATTAATGATGACAGTGTTTTTTCTACAGGACTGCACTTTCACCTTGGCATTCTCATTGCCACAAAGAATTTTGGAAAAATTTAATTGGTCTCCTGGTGACAAACCATAAATCTTGCTGGAATAATGTAGTGTGTTAATTTGTAAGTTCCGGATCATAGTTTCTGAAGTACTTGAAAAGTTGTCAAGTACAAATGTGCATAATTATATCGTTAATTTTTTTCATTGTGAGCTCCCTTTTCATACATGTAAGTTTATATTGCAATCAAAAAAAATTTAAACTACATGTGACACATTTAATATTTTTACTGAAACACACTTTATTCCTTTCTGGTTCTGGAGCATAAGATGTTTTTCAGAACTGAGCAGTGGCCTTGGTTCTGCATACCATTCTCCAGCAGTAACTACAATGTTCTGGGATCAGCTGGACTGCCTACAAGGGAAACCTGGGCTGGATTGGTTGTGTGTTCCTGTCTTACATGGGCATACTCTGCCACCAGTTGAACCAAAGAAACTCAAAGGAAAAAAAAGCTCCAGTTGATCTGTCCTTCTATAGTGAATTACCAGCATTTACAGAGGAAACCACCTCCAGCTTTGCTGTAAACCCATCTCTCAGGAAAGCGCTTATGACAAAACCTTCCATTTACCTAGTAGCCCTAAAAGTAGCCAGGAGCTGTCACAAATTATGGTGAAACATGTCTCATCATGGCCCAGATCAGGATGTTTCCAGATTAGCCTGTACTGTACTGCAGAGGAATCAGACAGTAGGCGCTCAGTCAGCATACTTTGACTGCACAGGAGACTTGTCATGACAAGACAAGCTATTATACACTGTTATTACATAGAGGACATTACTTTCCATCCTTGGGTGAGTTAATTTTGATAACTCCTCCTTGTTCAGTATTCTTAGTAACAGCATTTCATTTACAATAAACATAATCACATACAAGTAGGCCTAGATATAAATTGAATTAGTGCCACTGAACTTAGTGGAGTTTATCCAAACTGCAGCAGATGAAATGGCAATGATTAAGCACTTGTGGAGCTTGTGATGGGTTTTAGTGTAGAAAGTAAAACAATGTTTTTGTTTTGCTTTATTTTCTTTCTTGTTCCTTTACTGAAAGTGACGGGAAGCATCTTCTAGCCTTTGATGAAATCAGCAATGGGCTTTCATTATTGATTCTGAAGGATTTTAGGAGTGTTATTTTTATAATTTGTATAAACCCTAAATAAGCTTCTGAAAGCTATCAACCATCTCTACTTCCAGTTGCCAATATGGATGAAGGTAGTGAAAACTCATTGACTATTTGGTCCTCTGTAAACATCGTAAGCATATTTTAGAATATTTTATGAAGTATCTTAAAAATTATCTAAATTTTCCTCAAACACCTGTCAATAAAGATAGTGAGTGATTGAACTGTCAGGGCAAACCCCAGATTAATATAACATGGAGAAACCTTCATGCCCTGTATTCCAGATCCACGCAAACAATGTGTGGACGACCTTTTAGTTGGTGGCATTAGTGCTATGAATGTAAGCAGACAGCAGAGTATGTTATACTGACAGCTCTTTTTGCATCTCTCTGCCAGTAATAAGGCAAGAGCATCTTTACAGCAGACTCCTGTCTCCACCTCTGGTAACATTATAATGGGGAAAGGCAATAAGCCTTTGCATTTTTTGCCGAATCTGAGCTATTGGTTTTGTTCAGTGAATGTCCACAATAAAGACCATGTAAGAACATTTTACAAGATCCATCTGTGGCTCCTGAAGGAACTGGCAGATGAAGTTGCAAAGCAGCTTTCCATCATATTTCTAAAGTCATGGCAGTTTGGTGAAATTCCCACTGACTGGAAAAGGGGAAACATATCCCCAGTTTTTAAAAAGAGAAAAAAAGGAGAACCAGAGAACAACAGGCCAGTCAGTCTCACCTCTGTGTTTGTCAAGATCATGGAGCAGAAGATCCCCCTGAAGACTCAGGTAAGACACATGGAAAATGTGGAGGTGGTTGATGGCAAACAACATGGCTTCATCAAGGGCTAATTATGCCTGACAAATCTGGTGGATTTTTAGAATGGGGTCACGATGTCAGCGGACAAGGAGAGAGCAACTGGTGTCATCTCCCTGGACTTGTGCAAAGGGTTGAACACTGTCCTGCACAACCTTCTGTTCTCCAAATTGGAAAGATATGGGTTTGATGGATGGAGCACTAAATGAATAAGGAACTGGTTGGATGGTTTCAAATGGTACCTTGATGTCCAACTGGAGAAAAGTGATGAGTGGTGCTCTTCAGGAGTCAGTAGTGGAACCAGTGCTATTTAACATCTTTGTCTGTGACATGGACAGTGGCATTGAGTGCATCGTCAGCAAGTTTGCTGAAGACACCAAGCTGTGTGGTATGGTCAACAGACTGGAGGGAAGGGATGCCATTCAGAGGGACCTGGACAGACTTGAGAGGTGAACTCATGCCAACCTCATGAAGTTCAGCGAGGCCAAGTGCAAGGTCCTGCACCTGGATCTGTGCAATCCCAAGAACAAACACAGGTTGGGTGTAGAATGGATTGATAACAGCCCTGAAGACAAGGACTTGTGGATGGTCAATAAGAGGCTCAACATGGGCCAGAAATGTGCATCTATGTCCCAGAAAACCAACTGTATTGTAGGCTGCATCAAAAGCAGTCTGGCCAGAAAGTCAAGGGAAGTGATTCTCTGCCTCTGCTCTTGTGAGACCCCACCTGGAGTACTGTGCCCAATTCTGGAGCCCCCAACACAAGAAGGACATGGAGCTGTTGGAGGAAGTCCACAGTAGGGCAGTAAAGATGCTTAGAAGGAGCACCTCCCCTATAAAGATGGGCAGAGAGAGCTGGGGTTGTTCAGCCTGGAGAACAGAAGGCTCGTGGGAGACCTTATAGGGGCCTTCCAGTACCTACAGGTGCTACTTTTTTATAAGGGCAGGTAGTGATAGGACAAGGAGTAATGGCTTTAAAATGGAAGAGGGTAGATATAGGTTAGACATTAGAAAGGAATTCTTCTTGGTGAGACACAGGCACATGTTGCCCAGGGAAGTTGTAGAAGCCCCATCCCTGGACGTGTTCAAGGACATGTTACGTGGGACTTTGAGCAACCTCATCTAGTGTGAGGTGTCCCTGCCAATACAGGGGGGGCTGGAATTAGATGATCCGTAAGAACCCAAACCGTTCCATGATTCTGTAATTGTATGAATTGTATGAGATGCCAGCATCATTTTCAGGGAAAGATGTTGCTTTCTGAGTCCCATTTTTACTGTATTTGCAAAGGTCTGTATTTGAAAAGTGGATATTCTGACTCCTATCAGACATCATGCTTGCTTTCTTTTGCTTTTATAGCCTGCTTGTCTGGAAATACTAAAGGCTCATTAGCATCTTCAAGAGAAAAAGGATCTGTGGCTTCCTCTGAGATGCCTCAGGCAGAAAGCAGGAAGACCCTTATTTTTCACAGTAGTAGGAGGAGGCAGTCTTGAATGGATAGCTTCTGAAAGCACAAAAGCCACCCAGACTTAAGACTTTGGAAACAAGGAGGTCTGGCAAAGACTCAATATTCAGACCAAAAGGGACATTTTAGGAGGCCTCTGTTATCCACAGGATAGAATGACTCATCCCATGGTAGATATAGCCCAGGGACAGTCTTTCTGTTTCCCTAGCTTGGATGGCCCTCTACCATAACCTAAATCCAGCCTTTGTGGAAAGTGCAGAACCAAATACATGTTAATCTACTTCACGTTTTATTATAAGTCTTTGCAAGCAATGAGAAGTCTTCCTTGCAAAGAGTTCATGGTATTCTAGTTAGTATGGTTTCCTGGCTTTCTGAGACAGAAGTATTGTGAAATGTTATTTGGCTCGACTTGTGGGTGTTTATTTATAGATACTTGCTCTTGTGATTTATTTGCCATCAAGTTATAATTACTATTATCAGTGTTAGCTGTTCTCCCAGCTATCTGCCAATTACCTCTTTGCTTTTATGAGGTGAGGACTCTGAGTTTAGAATGAAGTTGAGTGTCTCGGGAGGTTTTTCACTTAATCTTTACTTGTGCTTTTCAAAATGTGTACGTTTCTTTGTGTGAAAACTGTACTTCATGTTCCCATATATAATTTGTAGTCCATTATTAGATAATTACATCAGAAGTAGCCAGCATGGATTCACCAAGGGGAAATCATGTCTGTCTAATCTGATAGCCCTCTATGATGATGTGACAGAATGGATAGATGCAGGGAGAACAGTGGATGTTGTCTTCCTTGACTTCAGTAAGGCTTTTGGCACTAACTCCCATAACATTCTTGTGGATAAGGTCAGGAAATGTGAGTTATAAGAGTTGCCAGTGAGATGGATCAAGAACTGGCTAAACAATAGAGACTAGAGGGTTGTGATCAATGTTTCAGAGTCCAGTTGGAGACCTGTGAATAGTGGTACTCCCCCAGGGGTCAGTACTGGGCCCAGTCTTGTTCAACATCTTCATCAGAGACCTGGATGAGGGGATGAAGTATATCTTCAGCAAGTTTGCTGATATAAAGCTGAGAGGATTGGCTGATAGACCTGAAGTCTGTGCTGCCATTCAGAGAGATCCAGACAGACTGGAGAGCTGGGCAAAGATGAACCTAATGATGTACAACAAGAGTAGAGTGTAGAGTCCTGCACCTGGGGAGAAAAACCACCATGCACCAGTGTATATTAGAGGCTGACCTGATGGAAAGCAGCCCCATGGAGAAGGACTTTGGGGTCCTGATGGACAAGTTATCCATAGGAGAGCACTTGTGGCCAAGAAGGCCAATGGTATCCTGGGATATATTAAGAACAATGTGGCCAGCAGGTCAAAGGAGGTTGTCCTCCCCCTCTACTCTGCCCTTGCCCTTGTAAGACCACATCTGGAGTATTGTGTCCAGCTCTGGGATCCTCAGTTCAAGAGGGACTGGAAAGAGTCCAACAGCAAGCTATGAGAGTTATTATGGGACTGGAACCTCTGTCATATGAGGAGAGGTTAGAAGACTGTTTAGTCTTGAGAAGAGAAGACTAAGAGGGGATCTTATTAATATAAATATCTGAAGGGCAGATGTCAAGAATGGGACAGTTTCTCTTCAGTGGTGCTCTGTGATAGGACGATGGAAAACAGCACCACGTTACTGCACAGTAAACTCCACCTCAACATGAGGAAAAACTTCTTTACTGTGAGGGTGATGGAGTACTGGAACAGGCTGCCCAGTGAGGTTGTGGAATCTCCTTCTCTGATGAATTCCAAGACCCATCTGGACACATTCCTGTGTGATCTGCCCTAGGTGTTCCTGCTGCATGAGGGGAGGGTTGACTTGCTGATCTTCAGAGATCCCTTCTGAATTCTGTGATTCTATGATTCTAAGATTCTATGATTACTGGGAATTCCTGATGGTCCTGTGGACTTGAGAAGAACAGCTGTATGACAGCTGGTAACACAGATTAAGAGAAATGTGAGGCAGATCTCTTTCCCCTTCTCTAGCAAAGACAGGTGATGTGCTCCAAAGGCTTGAAAGTATTAACTCAATTGAGATTAGAATACAGTTCTTAGCCCTCTGAGAAAACGACAATCTTAACTAAATATGTGCCTGTGAGCTATGGTGAGGGACAATCAGGCTTGCAGTATGGGAAGAGAACAACAGCTAGAGTTTGTGGCATCTACAAGCAATGAAGGAAATGAGGAAGGAGAACTTTGGGAGGTGAGAGCAATGAAGGATTAGAAAATAAAGGAAAAAATATTATTCCTTCCTACAAAGCTACAAGCAAGAAATAGGAGTATGAGCCTTTCACTAGGGTCCAGGGCCATCATTACATTACATTTTGTGTCATGAGCCTTTCCTGAGTTATTTTAAATATTTATATTCTAACATGTTTTCAGTCCCTAACTAGTACCTTGGAATCTACTGACCTCACTCACACAACAAAGGCAACAGTTATCATGTCCTCGTTTACATCTTGTGTTTTCTGCCAATAAATGACCCATGTGTGATTCAGGTAACCACACTCCTATGTATCACTGCTTTCACACTATTTGCCAGAAGACTCATGTGATTTACAAGCTCTTTTCTGACCTGTAAGCCAACTATACCTTCTGGTTTGCACACTACGTTCTTCCTCTGGGCAGTGTGTATTGCTGCTATAAAAGATATTCAGCTTTTAGTTCTTAGTTACTCCTAGATAATATAGTAATGTGTTTTCAGTTGTTTTCAGTTGCATCACAATGTCATGCTTACTAGAGCAGGCTAGGAAAAAAAAAGACACAACATATCCCTTGCTGAAGTGGATAGCCAAACATTTTTTAATTTATTTTCTCCTTTCTTAATAAAATTTCCTAATTAAAATGAACTAGTAAAAATAGAACTATTACATTTAAAAAATGCTAATTTAAAAAAAAATGTTGCCCTCCTGTTCCCCATCTGGGAGAAGATTTAACCAAAAGGATCACATCTATCAGATGTATGTTTTGATGGGGAAAAAAAACAATTACAGAAAGAAAAAACAGTATTCCATCCTGCTGTCTTGCAGCAAGAAGTGTCTCAGTATATGCTTCTTAATGAACATCCAGTAAGAGTGTCTTCCAGAAATCCAATGGAAAAAATAAAATAAATTTATTTTGCCTGTTTCACAGCAGAAAAAATAATAGGGTATTTTTCAGTCTCTTTAATGCACAACAAAGTGAGAAACTTCATTGACTGTTCTGCCCATCAAACTAGGAAGCAACTTATCTGCTTTCGGTGCAGATGGAAAAATCTTCAAAGCCTTCTCTTTCTTGCTGTGTGGCACAGAAATGAAGCATCTTCAAATGACAGCCCACAAAGAAATGGCTTTTTCAAAGAGAAGAAAAAGGTCATCATGGAGGCAAGTGCAAAGGCACAATTAATGTGCCTTGTCAAAAATGGGCCACAGAAAAAACACCTTGTCCTCTTCTGTGGTAGAAGAATTCAAGTACACATATTTAAATGAAAAATATGGTGTGGGAGAAAAAAAGAAAACCTTATTTGGCCTTTAGTGTAACACTTCCAGTGAGGAAGATCATCATCATACCCTTTTGGCAGATTTAGTATTTGAAGTTTGATTCCTTGTGCATGCAGGAAATACACAGTCAACTTTACTCAGGCTGAAGACTTGGACAGAGGATTTGGACACAGAACGTGACCCACTTGCAGGAGGGAAGCTTCCCAAATCTTTTGTTCTTCTCTGGAGACAAGAAAAGGTTGAAGTGTAATCACAGAAACAACAGGATATATTTTCATTTATTGTTCAGAAGAGGCAGAAGTTCACGGTAAAATTCATTATTTGCCCTATATTTCAAATCTTGATGAAAACATGTCAACATAGATCTTCTTAAGAGAGAACATAGTGGTGAATAAACACAGAGGAGAAA
Organism: Chaetura pelagica; assembly: GCF_000747805.2. Lineage (NCBI taxonomy): Eukaryota > Metazoa > Chordata > Aves > Apodiformes > Apodidae > Chaetura > Chaetura pelagica. The sequence continues at coordinate 1,406,912 of NW_009953332.1, forward strand.
GTTTAACTTCATCATATACAGAGGAAATATGTGCCCTGGAAGAATATTCATAACAACTAACCAAAGATAATTCTATGTTTTTCTTCTTTTTTCTAAGCAATAACTTCCACTTTATAAGGACAGAAAAAAATAAAAATAGAGGAAGAAAAGAACAGAACTGAAACTGAAACTAAGGTTGCCTATAAAGTCAGGACATCTGGAAAGGCTGCTAGAAAATGTAAATGCTTGTCACATCTCAGATTACATATTTTCTATTGCTTTGTAACAGGCATCAAAGTTCCCTTTCATGTTTCGTTTTTCTCTGTACCCACTGTTTATAGGGTATTTGCTACTGGGACACCAGAATCTCATCACTGAACATCTGTCATAGGGTCTGTCTCCTGAGTAAACATTAGTTTTCAATCCTGACTTCTAAATAGATCAATATTTGGTTTATACTCAAAAGGATTAGAACATGGAAAAGCCTCTTTGTTTTCCCAGGGTGCAGGCACACCTGAGAACACTGTAAGAAAAAGAAAAATTGTGGACAGCATGAGGGGGAAAATAAACAAAAAGGAATCAAAGAGAAAGAAAAAATCCCACCTATAAAAACTTGCCAAATGTTCTTTGCAAATGACTTCACAATGAAAACCTGGGTTAAAAAGTCAAAATAAAGTAATTTTGCATTGTAGAAACTGTACATAGAAACAGTTTGCATAAGACTTCTTACGTGAAACACCTTCTCTGCCTTCTGCCAGACTTAAGAAAATATCAAAAAGCAACAGTTCTTTCATGTGTCCTTGTACTTCTTAAGTTGCTTCTGGATCACTGTAAAGAGAATCTTGGAAAATTTTTGACTCTTAGAATCTGGACATCCAGTTTGGCTGAAAAAAAACAGATTATCAGCTGTACAAACATATTTGTAAAAGTTGCTAAACAGATGGTTCATGCAAAAGTTTTCACTGTTTGTTTTTTTAATCTTTTCAAGTAAATGCCATAATATGTCAGAGAGCTTTAAGTTTTTCCTAGCCACAGTCTTGTTTCATTCCTGTTGTCAAGACTGTAAATGGTGGCATCTAAACTCCTTCTCACACTGTTTAAATGGTGATATAAAACAAAGAGTTATGGAGAATCAGGCTCTGCACAGAGCAGATGGCAGCCATCCAGAGGCAAGAAGGGAATACTGTCATGTTTATTGCTCAAATGCACAACTTCTTCAGCAAGCACAACCCAAAACCAGCAAATGCTAATCAAACATCTGGCTCACAAATATGTCCTTCAGCACCCTGTTTCCTGCATATGTTATTGCACAAAGTATTTTTATTCTGTCCCCACTAGAATGTCATGGCTAGCAGATGACTGAGTGCTCGGCTCAGCTCCGTATAAAATTTGAACAAAATGTTTCATCAGCCTCACAGCAACAAATTCATGACTGTATTGGCTGGTCCCATTAGTTTCAAAGTTGGTGGGACTGTCATTCAACATTCAGGAAGACAGTGTATTTTTCTTAGCAGGCAAGGCTGGATCTGGGAGAGTGGAAAGAAAACTGGTGCTCCAGGGCAGCAGCAGTGTGGTCACGTTTCCCTGGCTGCTTTCCAGCCAGGCAACTTGTTGCATGCGCTGGTGCCGTCATTATCACAGTATAGCAGTATCACACATTCTGATTGGGAAAGACTTTCAAGATCATCAAGTCCAACAACTACTCTAACTCTGCCACGTCCACCACTAAACCCTGTCCACTGGCACCACATCTGTCTTTTTAGATGCCTCCAGGGGTGTTGGCTCAGCCACCTCCTTGGGCAGCCTGCATCACCAAGTTCAACTCCTGCCCCAGAACAGGACAACCCCAAAGTTCACACCATGTCCCTGAGAATGTTGTCCAAAGATTTTGTGAATATTGTCAGGCTCAGTGCCATTACTGCTTCCCTGGGGAGCCTATTCCAGTGCTCCACCTCCCTCTGAGTGAAGAATCTCTTCCTAATGTCCAACTTAAACCTCCCCCTGCACATCTTCCTACCATTCCCTCAGATCCTAGTGTTGGCCACCAGAGAGAAGAGGTCAGCACCTACTCCTTCTCCTTACCTAATAGGGAAGCAGTAGCTGCAATGAGGTCTTCCCTCAGTCTCTTCTTCTCCAGGCTGATCAGACCAAGTGCCTTTAGCCACTCCTCATGGGGCTTCCCCTCTAGACCCTTCACCAACCTCCTGGGCCTCCACTGGACACTCTCCAGTAGCTTTATCTCCTTTTTGTATTATGGTGCCCAAAACTGCACACAGGACTCAAGATGGGGCTGCACCAGTGCAGAGTAAAGTGGAACAATCACCTCCCAGGACTGGGTTGGTCCTCCTGGCTGCCAGGGCACCCTGCTGTCTCATGTTCAACTTGCTATTGACCAGAACCCCCAGGTGCAAGACTTTGTGTTTCCACTTGTGGAAATTCCTGGTTCCCCTGCCTTGGCAGGGTGCAACGCTACCGTGATGCAGAGAGCAGCACCAAGTTGTGACTCTGCACAGGAGGAAGGATCTGAGAAACATACCATAAAAATTATATTGCTTCATGGCACCAGTGAGCTGACTGAAAATCACTCACCAAGAGATAGATTGTTCATCCTTAGTCTTACTGCATATTATTATTAGGCATTTTCATTGTCAACAACATTGGCAAATTTACGGACTTTTCTCTGGCTTCTTCTGGGCTGTTTGGCTAAGTAGAAAATGGTGTCTGTGACATAGATTTCTCCCTTTTGTGGGTAGGAAGCTTCTCAGAAGATAAGTTGAGGCCTTAAAGGGGGAGCTCTTGCCTTGTGGGAGCTCCCTTGAAACCAGAAAGGAACAGTATTAAAAAACAATACTTGGTCACTTGGCATTTCATCTAATGTCACACTGAGAAGAGAACTGTGTTCTGGTATTGCCATTATCACTCCCTGCAGACAGATTTTTATTTTTTTTTTAATGGTACAGCACAAACGTAAAAAAGGAAGCAAAAGAGAAATGTAAAAGTCAAATTTATTCTTATTTTGATACTTCTCAGCATGTATATTGATTTGATAAACAAGCCAAGACAAGTAGCATTTTGTCATACAAATTAGAAAGTGTTCAGGGCTTCCACTCAAAGTCAGGTCCTATCATTCAATTCAGAGCCCGTTCAAATTCAAGCCAGTACACACAGAGCTATAAAATGTCTTGCCCCGAAGATGTTTTCTGCAGTTAGTTGTAAACTATTTAATGACATGATTTAGCTCTTCTTTCTGATAGGCCTCTTTGTGGTATTGATTAATCTAATTAGTTTTAATACTGAAAACATTACTACATAAATAGAATGTTCATGAGAAAAAAATTGTCTCTCCAGTGTGTATGCCTGAATTATCCATAAAATAAGCTTTCAGGAAAGCTTTAAAAAAGAAGATAACAGGAAAAAGAAGCTAGATAAAAACTGGAGAGGAAAACATTAAAATGTGACAATAAAATTGAATACTTATTAAAATGTAAAAGGAAAATTGTTAACTCCATTCATAATCAGCTGGTAGATCCCAGATTTCACTGCAGCAGGTACTTCAAAATAGGGTGAGACAATTTTATGAAGACCATCAAATGAACAGAGGTATGAAGAAACCCCTTAACCATCCCTTTCAGTAGTACATTCCAGTAGGCTAGTAGATCCTCTTACTGTAGAGTCTATGCCACCTTCTACCATGGCCAACTTAAAGACTTTTCTTTCACTGTTGTTGGAGATTTAGGGGGAAATGGGGAAGGCGAGAGAGAACTCCTCATTCCCCTGAGACAGAGATCATTGGCGGGTATTAGAAGCTGGCTTCTCGGAAAGGCATGTCTTGGATCTGATCCTGAAGGACAGTTTTAGCCATGCAAGATCATGCTGCAGCCATCTCTCAGATACTCTGCAGGCAGATTCCACTAGTGTACACAGTGGTATTACATATTTCTTCAAAAGTGTGGAGGCCTTTGCCTGTGTTCTCCATATTAGCCAGTGTCGAATTTCTAGTTCTTCATGCATTTTGGCAAAGTCTTACTTTAATTTATGCCACTGTTGCTGTTTAACCTAACAAAAGAGCTGGGCTAGCTTGACCAAGAGAGCTTGAACATGGATGCCTCATGATAGCATAATTGTTCCCAACTTTAATCCTTTAAATTGTGTTATTTTTCCTATAGAAAAACAGCTTAGTTCGATAATTATGCTTCTAATTGTAGCATCATTATTTTAATAAAACAGGATTTAGCAATCAAAAAGCAGCTTAAATTCAGCAGAGTGCTTTGAAATTGTGATATTTCCCATGAGAGCTTGCATTTTCATATTTTTAGTACTAATAACATAAAAAGAAGTCTTATGTTTGAGCTACTGCCTTCACGTCACTATCATGATACAAACGGCTGTGCCTCAATTAGACTGACACCAGAATGTCTGTGCATAAGAGTCACACTCCTCTTCAGCAAGTGGATAAGCTCATAACTGAGTGCACAGATACAGGAGGGCAGGAGGGGCTGGCAAGGGACAACATCACAATTTGTAGCATCCACAAGTTTCTTCTGTGTGAATTTGGGAAGCTGGTTAGGTGCTGAAGGCACACAGCAAGTTAGTATCTCCCTGTGCTTTCAGTCCTTGGCTATGTAAAGCTTGACTTGGATCTTTTTGAACTGTGAAGGATAACCTAAACAAGTATAAAGTCCATTTATTTGCTGTAAACTTTGGTTAAAAGCTCCTTCTCATAATTACATGCATTACCAAATCAGATGTATTTATTTTAATTTTCAAAAGAGAATGTTACAAGAATGTTATTTTCCATGTTTCATAACAGATTGTTATTAAAAAAGAAATTGAAAGATACCACATCCACAGCTGACTATTCACTTGAGTATCCTGTGTCTTAAAGCAGCTCCATAACAATCTGTAGCCTTCAAACATGAAAATTCAGTTTTGCCAGTTTATTTCTTGAGGTTTGTATTTGAAGTGGAAACACAGAGAAATGAAGACTGCATTAATGAAGAGGGGAAGTCAGGGAAAAACATTTTTCTCTCCAGTTTTCTCTTCTCTACCAGGAAGGTTGCAGAGCCATGGAGAATTCTCCTCAACCCACGAAAACCTAGCCCAGTCTAGGTCACACATTTTACAGAGAGGTGTCTCCAAAATGCAGCAGGGCTCAGGCCCTTCTCCCTGAAGTGATGTCTGGCTCCTGAGCTGCAGCCATTTCAGAACCAGCAAGACGTCAGAAGGAAAGAAGACCACACAAACTGAGATACTTTTTTTTCTAATTTTGAAGGCAGACATTTGGACTAACAAGAAACCTCAGAGAAGGGCATTGTGGTGTTCGTTGCTGGAAACTTGCAGGTGAGAGACCTTTAATTTGGTCTCTCGTGTCGTTTCCATGGAGCAGCAGGATCCTTGAGATCCTGAAACATGAAGTAAGTCCAGCTCAATCTATCTTTGAGATGCTGGGTAACAGTCCAGCTGGCATCCATGTCACCCTCCTGAGCACCAGATACCAGAGGGCAAAGCGCTGTGCTCTGTGGGGAGGTAGGACCCAGACAAGAGAGCCACAACCACAAAGAAAAGAAAAACTCCTAACAAACGCTGTAGTCAGGCAGGATATGCTCTCAGCCTGACTTAAGGTGCACTGCATATCCTGGTAGAAAACATAGTGCACTGTTAGTAACGTATGTGTCACTGTTAGATTATATAAAATAGTACATACGAGAAAACATATTACTAAATTTTGCCATTTTTATTGTGAATATAAATATGCCTACATGTACATATACATGTAGGTATACACATTACTTTCAGTCATGTATCTCAAACCCTCTTAAAATTCGCAGTTTCAGTTGTGGGAATTATTTTTGCATCGGTCATTTTCATTCCACCAAAAAGCACAGGTAAGTACCCTTGTTTCCGGGCACAGTGATCAGAGAATGGTGATTAACCTCAGCAAGTATTTAGTCTTTTCACAAAAAAACAGTACCAGCTGGGGAAAGTGCATCCAAAATCTCTAGCCAATGACAGGATAGGGGTTGGACTTAGGCAAACAGAGAAAGGGGAGAAGAATGGGTGTCTTCCACCTCTGCTGTGCAGGATAAACATTAATAATTGCAGACACTCTCACAGACAGATTTATTGGAACATGCTTGTATATGCAAGAGCTCTGGGCTGCATTAAGTGAACTGTGGCCAGCAGGTCGAGGGACATGGTTCTCCCCTTCCACTCCACTCTTGTGAGACCCCACCTGGAGTACTATGTCCAGTTCTGGAGCCCTCAACACAGGAAGGACATAGAAGTCTTGGAGGGAATCTCTAAGAGACAGAAAATTGCAGTCATACTGTAAGGTGGGATTTTCAGTGGAAAGAAATATGAGTGTCTATCAAAACATTAAAACTGTGACTTTCCTACCCCAGTCCCTGCCTTGTGGTCTATCTACTCCAGGGTTATGGAAAGATAGGTTGCCAGTGAAGACTGAAGCAAACAAGTTGTTGTGTACCTCATACTTCTCCTTGTCCGTTAGCAGGTTGCCAACCTTGCTCATCAGGGAGGGATGTTTTGTTTCACCTTTCTTTTTTCAGTGATATACCTGTAGAAGCCATTCTTATTACTCTTAATCTCTTGCTAAGTTTAGCTTCAACTGTGCCTTGGCCTTCCTGACCACATCTCTTTACAATTGTTCAGTGTCTCTATGCTCTCCCCAGGATACCTGTCCCTGCTTCCAGTGCCTGTGCATTTCTTGCTTGCCCTTTAGAATTTGACTAGCAGATTTCAACTTGGCTATGCCAGTCTCTGGTCTTCTTTATCTGAGTTCTTAAACCTGAGGTTCAAGAGCTCTGGCATTCTATGGAAAGGGTCCTTCTAGATTTGGCAGCATTTTTTCTGCTCCCTTGTCCCTGAGGCGATCTTTCCAGGAAGTCCTGCTGACTAACTCCTTGAAGAGCTGGAAGTCTGCTTACCTGAAATTCAAAGGCTTCATTTTACTCTTCACCTGACCCACATCCCTCAGGACTGTGAACATCACCAGTACATGACCACTGCAGCCTGGACTGCCACCAGTCTTTATGTCACTGATGAACTCATTTGTATTGGTGCCCAACAGGCCCAGTACTGCCTCCCTATTACTGGGCTGAGTAAGTTACTCTTAGTACTCTCCAGGAGTCTTCAAGATTGCCTGCTCCCTGTGCTGCTTTTCCAGCAGATGCTGGGGTAGTTGAAGTCACCCAGCAGTACAAGAGACTATGAGTGTGATGTGTCCTGTAGCTGGAGTAAGGATTCATCCATAGGCTCCCTTTGATTAGGCAGTCCATAGTAGACAATAGCCACAAGATTCTCTTTGTTGCTTCAGTCTCCGATTCTTACCCATAATAAGCTTTACACCTGCTCCCTTCTGAACTACCTGTTTGTTTTCTGAGCTCATTTCTGAATTCCTCCAGTTTGTTGCCCATGCAGTGTGCATCTGTGTAAAGGCACTTTGGCCAAGTCACCTTCTTTGAGGAACACCCCTGAATTCCTTTGATGCCAGTGCACCAGTTAATTACTGGTGTTCCTCTGTTGGCTTCTTTTACCTCAGGAGCCCCTGGTTTGTCTCTGTAAAACTTAAATTGTGCTGCAGAGTACCCAGCATTTCTCAAAGCAACTGGCTGAGAGGCCTATGCAACCCCTTGTCCCTCTGATCTTAACATCAACAACAGCCTTAACTGGCAGCAGTATGAATCATAACATGTCAACAGTATCATTTTCCTTCGTATAATCTTAATTTAATTCATGCCACTGAATGTATACATGAAACATGTAAGTACATTAGGACTTACACTTTCAGGTAAAAATGTTAGACTCCAAACCAGCTACCCTTTCCTTCAAGATGATTGCTGTCTGAACCAGCATTTGGACCCCATCTGTGTATTCCTTTCTGAAAACAATGAAGGGGTACATGTTCAAGTCTTGAAAGGAATAAGATGAATAATAAAGAGAAAATAGTTATTAAAATCAGACCATGTTTTTTAACAGGTTGTATAAATCCATTCTGTTCAAAACTGAAAACAGAATACTCCCACAGCTCACAAGGAGTCAACACATTTTTCACACCATGTCAGATATTGGTGTGTCAGATATAGATGAGAGACAGATGACTTCATTATCTTCTCTAATGCACATAACATTAGCATCTGCCAGCAAGAGCAACCTCTTGTTTTCTTTAAAGTTCTGGGGACTGTAGTACACCATTGATATAAAACAAGACAACCAGCCTCGAAGGAGAGGGACAACAAAGTTGTGAGTGTTCTTCTGATGCATTAGTCCGGGAGGGTGTCATCAGTCCTCACAAGGCTTTTGGAGAGCAGTGATAATTCAGTCAGCTATGAATACCATGATTCTGGTGACTTGGACAGAGGAATCAGCAGTCATCGAACTCAGGAAGCCAGTTCAGATTTTATTCCAAGATGAGATGTCAGCCATAGTGAATTATATTGCAAGAGTCTGATCAGACTTAACAGGATCAGAAAGGTACTGCAAGGTGTGAATAGATAGGTTAGAAATCTCAGGAAGTAGTTAGATTTCAGGTGTTCTCTAACCTTATCCAGGCCCATGGTGTTTACCCATCTGCCTTTCTTTCAAGGCCAGATCACAGAAAACAGAGCAAACAAAATAAAAATGAAATTAATTATCAACCTGAAAAAGCATAAATTATGAGTCTCAGAAAACAATTCATTCTCTGGGGAATCTTGAGCTTGGTTGTAGAAATTACTTCACAGCCTATTGTACTTCCTAGTGATCTGAGTATTCTGGAAGAACCCCAGCACTTCCATTCTTGTCAGGCATTGCTAAAATATGCAAACAACACATTTGTTAAAGAGTATTTTCCTTAACAATTACTACATTTTCTTTACATGACGTGCTAAACACAGAGAAACATCCTCTACACTGGTACCAAGAAGCAGAAATATCCTCTATTTTGGTCTCCTTGGCTTCAAATATAAGCAGCTACTGCTACAAGGTAAGCTATCACTTTCATACGAAGATCTATGTAACGTCTCACACAGCCATGGCACCAGGAAGTGCATGCAATAAGACATAAAAAAATTTTAGTAGGCTAAACAGTAGCAACAACTAATGCATGATCTGCGTTTTGGTATTTTTCATGGCCTTTGAAATGTTACAAGAATGTGGAATTTTTCAACACGTTATTAAGCACTTCCTAGTTATTAGCACCTCCTAGAGAATTTATGACTTCATCTATATGGTATTTGTTTCCACAGAAACAAAATTTAATGTAATAGTGCTGTTAAAATGTGATGAATTTTATTTCCTCTATGCCTTAGTGAAAGATGTTGAGTATAAAGACTCATGTTGGAATGCTGACTTTGTTGTAAATAATTTAATAAACATATCTTTTGAAATTTTGAAAATATAAGTTGTTTACAAAAGAATACACTTTATAGCTGGTATTTGTCTTCTAGAAAACTAATAATAATAATAATAATAATAATAATAATAATAATAATAATAATAACACCTCTAAAAACAAAAAAAAAAGGCAAAAAATGAGAACATTTGAATAGTCAAGAGTGCTGGGTTAAAATTTCCACTTACAACCTTTAGAGTGACACTGAAATCAGTCACGTCTTCTCACTCCCACTTTCTGACCAGATGTTATTTTATCTGTAAAACTGTCTTTTGGAAATTTATCGTATCTTCTCTTACAGATGAATGCTGGAAAAGCCACTTCTCTGTATTTCCACAGCACTGTGCAGAGAAAGATGCAGATATGATTGACCATTAATTAAAAGGAATGTAAAGGCAGTGTTAGTAATAACACTACTAAGCTCTTTGTAAAATTATGAAGTGAGTTCTGTTGTACACATAACTGAGCTACCACAAAACCACCACATGCTACCCACATGTAAACTTGGCTTATTTAGAAATGTCAAAGTCTGAGCTGTTAGGAACCTGGAAGTGTCAGACATAACTCCAGGTTTCAGGCTGTGCTGTTCACAGCTCATGCATCTCCCTGCCTGCCTGTCACAAAGACATGCAGCCTTGTTCCTCTTCTCTAATCGCCTGGCTGTCAAAATCACAGCTTGCTTTCACATAGCTGCAAAAACATGTCATTGACTGGGAGTGTGAGCAAATATATACACTGGAAGAGGTGGCATATCACCTTGCTTTGTTGCAGAAAAAAGTTCTGATTGATGTGAGCATGGATGCAAGAAAAACACAGGGAGACACAGGGTAAGTTATCTGTACTGTTTATGTGTTTCAGTGAGCAATGACAGAAAGAGTCAAGAGAACTGGGAAGATTTTCCCCTGTGCTTTTCAGATAGCTTTACATGCTATCCAAGTGGAAGTCCTCAGTTTGCTAGTTAGATTGTTCTTACCAATACTTGATATATCTTTCCTTTAATTACTATTGATACATTCATAAATGTTCATTTTTAGTGTACCACAGTTTTCTCTCTACAATGATATTTTCAGCCTTGAATTTTTGATGTATGTTTTTACCATATATCTGTTACATCTCCTGTGTTAATATGAGCAAGTGTACCACATAAGTGTGCTTTGGAAAAGCAGAGGTTAACACTTGCCAAAAATCAAATCTTGAGAGCATTGCTTGGTAACTACGTAAATGTATCATCAATGCCAAAAAGCAGAAGTAGTATCTATCTCTAGTCTTCTCAGCTGAAGCTTTATATTTACCCTCCCCTTCTGTATAACTCAGCCTTAGGACATATGGAAGTCCTAAAAGGACATATAGGAAGAAAAAATATAATACATGTGCAAGTATAAAGGCAGAACAACAATAGCTAATTCATGAACTTGATATTTGTGTGATCGTTAGATATCTAGATGAAAAATTGGTCTTGAATCCTTATCCTCACAGCACAAAGTTTTGGCTTTTTTTAAGAGAGGGGTATCCACTGTTCCTCTTGACATCACTGTAAAGCACATAATTTTACACTACCTTTATTACTGTTCCCTATAATATGCATTTGATGGGCTTAACAAAACAATTTGCATTGCAAAAAGCATTTTTTTTGACAGCACTCTTCATGCATTGTTAAGGCATTGTGCTGAAGATGTGGCTAAGTCAGGGCAATTCAGAAGGCAACACTAAAATAAGGAGTTTCATAAACATTTTTAAGCCTATAGTTGTCCAATTTTACTAAGGATATGGCTTCTGTAAGTAACATTCCGTCTATGCGTAGATCCCCGTGGATTTTGCAGTGTTGCATAGACTTCATTGACTGCTGAAATGGACCTCATTTATTCTTGCTTCATGGAGGATTGATCTATTGTGCTTTCTCAGTGTGTGTATGTTGTCTTCTCAGAGTGTTGATCCCTGAATCCACTGATGCTAAAATATCTCTCCATGATCTCAAGTTAGAATATTAAATAAGATGGGAAACACAGTTTCTGTTTATTCCCACAGTGGAACCAATTTCAGTTTGGCTTTCCCAGATGACACTTTGGACCCACAGGCTTCAGCTTTTTGAGGAATAGGCAGTTTCCAATCACCCTACTGGAAGCTGTTTTTCTTTGTATAGAATAAATACATGTTTGCTTGAGGAAAATAAAGAAGATAAATGAACATATTTCTAATAGCTAGGAGACTTTCATTCATGGTTATATTACTCATATTATGTATAGTCGTATCTTTGGTGACCTCATTGAGCTCCAGAGCCACTATGAAATTAAGCAGAGTTGGATACCAACATTTTCTTTTCACTCTGTGGACATGTTTTGCAATGAGGACATCCAGATCACACCTTCTGCTATGACAAACCCCGGTATAATCTTGAGCAGGACACTGAAGACTGCATGAGGTAACTCAAATCTTGTTCCTTTCCTATTTCAGCTGGATTTCAGCCTAGTGTCCAGGTTTTGGCAGATATTCTCGTGTATCTATTATCAATTTAACTCAGAAATACAAACTGCAGCTGGGGAAACATGCATCTGTGGGTTAAGTCTACCTTTGTAGTCTTTTTGTGAATCTAGTCTTAGAAGGTATTTGTAAGTATCTGTGCCTGCCTTGCCTGTTGCCTTCTGTTGCCATTGTGGCCTATGCATATAACCCTGCTAAATTAAAGTCACCTTCTGTAGCACAAAACTACAAGAAAGAGAACACAAGAGCACTCTCTGGGAGCTCACTAGCACCTACTGTACAGCACAGGTATCAGTCAGGTAAAAGGGAAAGGAAAAGAGAGAAGGAAAGGAAAGAAAACACATAAAAATATCTTTTGGTCCCTCTGAACCGTTTTACTACAATAGGGGTGATAAATCAGACTTAATATGAGATAACCACATCACTTATCTAAGGTTAAATCTTCTCAAATCAACCCTTTGTAGCACAAGACCATCATCATGCTCATAGTCTCCATACAGATTCACTTATGTCACCATATGCAAATCACACATTTCCAGGACAAAGTAGATGCTTCACTGGAAATGTTGCAAAATACCCATTTTTTGAAAAACACCATTGCTTTTCTAAAAGTGGTATAGTGGCTAACAAGATGAATTTATCACCTTGAGTGGAATAAATCCATTAAGTAAGAAAAAGCAGACCTCTGTGGTCAGGTAACACAAACTTTAAGACCTAAAAGGACCATTACTTATTGCAACTTATTGTATAGTGCAGCTCCTAAAATGTTACCCGGTAATTCCTTCCTCAAGCTATAGTTTTATATATAGGCAGCTTTCACTGAGAATGACTTCTGGACTAAGGGGAGCAGGTTTTTTTCCCACTAGCTGAGTAGTGAGGTATATATTTTAAGCAGAGATAGACACAAATGCCTGTAAGCACAAAACACTTCAGAGTAGCTGTGCTGTATTCCAAGCCTTATTTCAAACTAAACACCCTTTGCCTTAATTTATAGGTATTTACCACTCATGCCAAGATCCCTTTCAGCATCTCTGGCTGTTCAGATGTACCCCAGTGGCTGGCCCTGAGTGCAAATGAGACTCAGAGTCCTAAGCTGCCCACTTGAGATAACTGTCTCCTTCCTTACTCAAAAGAAATGTTTTTCCCTTTCTGTCTGCTCTCAGTGGGAAACATCACATGGGGAAATGCAACCAGAGTACAGAACTCCGAAAATATGGTTCAATTCCTATTCACATTTTCCGAGAGTTACTAGGGTATCTATCAATTCCTGATTAGCACAAAGCTGTTTACAATTTCTGCAAGGCCCATCTGTACTTTGGCAAGCAATGGAATCTGAAGTGTCAGGTGAGGTTCACTTTTTGGGAATATACCTTGCATGGATCACTATTACTGAAGAGATTCTGTGTTGATAAACATGGAGTGAAGAAAACAGCAGGAGAACAAAGATGGAAAGAAATATTGGAGATATGATTGCCTGTTCTCTGGAATGCATCAAGGTAATAAATAAATAAATAAACAAATAAATAAATAAAAATTATGGAGGCCATATGATACATGGCAAAAAAATATAAAATGTATTAAAAATATATCTGTAAAATCCGTTCAGTTACTTGAGTTTATTTTTATATGAAGTTAGAGGAAATGGAATGAAAGCCATGTATGTTAGTTTCAAAACCACAAAAAATATGCTTAAAACAAAATACACAGTTAAGTCATGAAACATCTTGCTGCAGTGTATTAGTGATGGCAACAGATTGCACAGGTTCGAAAGAAGGATAATGAAATGAATAGGAGAAAAATATTTTAAGGACTATTGAACACAGATAAACTGTCTCTGGCTCAGGGGATCCTTGAATTCCCATTTCACACTCTAGCTATTCCAAGACATGCCACACCATGCTCTTTCTAGTTCATAGAATCACAGAATCTTAGGGGTTGGAAGGGACCTCGAAAGATCATCTAGTCCAACCCCCCTGCCAGAGCAGGATCAACCAGAGCGCATCACACAGGAAGGTGTCCAGGTGGGTTTTGAATGTCCCAGCAAAGGAGACTCCACAACCTCTCTGGGCAGCCTGTCCCAGGGCTCTGTCAATCTCACAGTAAAAAAAAATAAATTCTGGTATTCAACCTGAACCTCCTATGCTCCAATTTGAACCCATTACCCCTTGTCCTATCACTGGTCATCACTGAAAAAAGCTTAACTCCATCATCCTGACACTCACCCTTTACGTATTTATAAACATTGATGAGGTCACCCCTCAGTCTCCTTTTCTCCAAGCTAAAGAGGCCCAGTTCCCTCAGCCTTTCCTCATCAGGGAGATGTTCCACTCCCTCAATCATCTTTGTGGCTCTGTGCTGGACTCTTTCAAGCAGTTCCCTGTCCTTCTTGAACTGAGGGGCCCAGAACTGGACACAATACTTCAGATACTGCCTCACCAAGGCAGAATAGAGGGGGAGGAGAGTGTTCTTCCCTTGGCGCCTGCTATTGCCCACTGCAAGGCAGAAGATGCTAGGGCTAAACTGTATGACCCACTTTCATCCTAAGGAAACTTAAAAATCACATCATTCAGACCAGGTTGGAAATCCTTCAGTCTTTGGGGAGAAAATCTGTTGGTATCCTAGGATCATAAATAATAATACTTGCTGCCTAATTGCTGTGAATATCTGGGCTGTTTTCCTGCCAAAAACTTGTCAAGGTGAAATATTATTCATAGGGAATACAATCTGCCATGAGGTTTTGAAATCAATCTAGTGTAGATGAACACAGCCAAACTAATCACAAAGTAATTGTATTTGTAGATTATTTTTATTAACAAAGAACATATTTTAGGCAATCTCTTGAGAAAACCAACAACATTGCATAATCGGACAACCTGGCCAAATAATTTTCTTATCTATAACATTACATTTAATAATGCAGGCTGTTTTTAGGTCTATTCTTCCTCTATAAATAGATTTAAAACTATATATAAAATTTGTTTCAATATACGTATGAACAGTCCTAACTGTTAAAAAACTCCAAACTTTGATAAGATCCAGCATGTTGCAGTAGAAATGCCAGATTTCAGCTGACAAATATTTGGGTTTCTTTATTTCTGGATGTTTGTTGTGTTGTTTTTTTGTCCTGCTTTCATGTTTCCTTCTGCATGCACTTGTGGAAGCATGCTATAAAGAGGAAAACCTGAATTAGGCATTGAAAGTCCAGTCAAAATCTGGGTCTATTTTCTTCCTTCAAATCCTGATCAGTTTAGTTTTTTAGAAATAGTTGACATACCTGAAATGCATCCATCTGGACTGGAAAAATCACAGCTGCCAAAGGGTATAGATTCTTGTACTCAGCTTCGCGTACTGCAGTTCATTTGACCACAGGGGTATAACACAAGTATTTTCATATTACTGTTGAGTGTGTGACACTGAAATCCACAATTCCCAGTCACATTTCCATATCAACTTTACTGTCTTTAATATAAATGTGTAAACCCATCGATTAAGAAAATTAAATTGAAAACTGAGAGCTTTGGGTGGAAACAGGATTTTCTTACTTGAATGAATCAGACTTTGGAAAAAGACATCCCAGCCATATGGTAGATTTCTAAGTCAAAGACAAGAAGTCACTTCTCAGCTCAGAAGAGGGTTCCTTTTCCTTTTCCTTTCCTTTTCCTTTTCCTTTTCCTTTTCCTTTTCCTTTTCCTTTTTGCCTTTTGCCTTTGCCTTTTTCCTTTGCCTTTTCTTTTGCCTTTGCCTTTTTCCTTTCATTTTCCTTCTCCTCCTCTGTTTTAATTTTATTTATTTTTTTAAAATTTTATTTTAAAACATGTGATAACTGTTGAACTGTATGTAGAAAACTGTTTTTCTTCCAAACTTATTTGTCTAAATGTAGAACTTGGAGAAAGAGTCATCACCTATAGAGGGCTCCGTGATGCATGGGAGCTCATGTTGACTCTAGAAAAGCATGACTGTTCCAGTAGGACAAGCATGTCAAATACAAACAGACAGAGGAAGGAGCAGGCTGATTTTTTTTTTATCTCTTTGCCTGAGGGGTTGGCAGAGCAGCTCACTCCTTTGGTGACGCTAGTGAAGAATCACAGACATTGAGGGCAAAAGGCATCCTCAGGGGATGCTATGTCTATGTCCCATTAAAGGAAAATGGATGTCACTGATTCATTGATAATGCTAATAAAAAGTAGACTTTATTTTCAGTGTATTATACTAGAAGAAGAGATTTCTATCAGAATCCTTTTCATTTTTTGTATGGCAACAGTAATAGGAGGCAAAATGCAATAGTAATCATTGGCCATAATGCAATGCTGAGTATCTGGCAGTATGGTAGCACCTCAAAGCTGTGACATGCAGGGTAAGCAGATGCTTATTGCCCCTGATGTTGCCCCAGAGCTAGTTTATTCACTGCCACATGTCACATTGTCAAATGCCTGGGTGGTAGGTACTTACTCCAAAGCGGGCCATTTTCTAGCAATCAGTGTGCTTGTACTACTGTATGTGCACTACTGGCTGAACAGCTGGATAGAAAGAAGTATTAAAACTCATAAATGATGAAGCTCAAGGAAAGGCTTTGTGAGGAAGAGCAAACTGATTTGCAGAGTTTTGCTTCGTCATTATCTTATTTTCAAAACCTCATTAGGGTAATCAGCGTGGTTTAGTGATAATGCTTGTTACTAAGAACTGGTATTCAATAGAAAGTAACACTGGAAAGAGGTCGCAATCTTACAGCTTTCTTCAAGTTTTCCCAAAAATGTGATTTGCTGATAATGTTAAAATAATGTCATTTGGAAACATGAGCATTTGTTTTGTGAGTTATCTCTGATAAAGCTCTCTACATACAATTCAATGAGCTAGTACAATAGATAAGAAATAAGTAATTTTGCAGTCACATGTGTGAATGTACCAGGGATACTTTTACTTAACTCACATCAGTAGTCATGTTCTTTGTTAAATTTCCTCTTAGGCTCGTCAGATGAATTGACATATTGGAGGATATGTGGTGCCTTGAGTTAGATTCTGTTTTCTAATATTGTGGTGGCAGTGGGTGTGGGTTTTTTAAGGTAGATAAAAAACTGTTCCTGACACAACCAAGTAATATTACAAGTTTTAAATGGTAACACTGTTGAAAATCTTGAACCATTTTTAATGGGACTAAACACAAGAATAAGTTTAAGAGTGAGAAATAATGAAGTTAAGGGAAAAAAAAGCAAACAAACTCAAACCAAATTCTAGCTATTACTTGACTTTGTCTGATAATTTATATCAAAACTTGGAATTATTTTCTTGGAAAACTTGTCAAATGAAATTTGCAGTAAAGGGGAATTTGAGTCCCAACAGCAACTGTATTTGAATGTGTGAGACTGATGGATACGTCAGAGCTTTTTATTTCACAGTGCTAGAGCATTCCAGGGCTTTGTTGCAAAGCTATGAAGCAAGCACAACTTCAGCAGATGTGTTAGGTTTCCTCTCCTGAGAATCAGGGAGTTTTGGGAAACCCCATTGATGGGAACTCTTAAGACCAAAGCTCTTGTTTTATCCAAAAAGGTTTGAAAGTCCAGAGGATCGTCCTGGACCCACAGGCTCTGCACTACACAGGCACTTGGTACTGTGAAGTGCATGCTCTTATTTGCCTGTTCCAAAATATGTTTGTGATGCTGTACTCTGAAGCAGTGCTGACTACTGGGATTTTTGTCCATTTCAGACTGGAATAATTAAAAAAAAAAAGAAAGAAAGAAAGAAAGAAAAAAAAAGTGTGCTGTGCTCTTCTCCTAAATAGTGTAAAAATCTATCAATATATAGGGGGAAAAATGTTGGAATATTCTTCTGCTAAAATATGTATTTTTGTGGAATCCAAAATTTTTACTTTAAATACATTAAAATAGTTTATCAATCAGCAACAACATTTCTAGATTGTAGACCTGCATCTAACTTGTAAATAGAAAGCTAGCTAAAATTCTCAGACAACATGGCCTGGAAAGCTTCATATGTAAACCAGAAAAGAAAAAAACCTTAGCACTTTAAAATTCTTAAAAGTAGAATTGCCATCTTCCATCCATCTCTATCTTTCATACCACAACAAAGAAATAGTTAACTCAGTTTTCTTTCTTGACTAACAGATATGTACAAGTATTAAATTCTGACATGAAAAATCACTATTATTCTTTCACAATTAAAAAAAATAATAATACTCCATAGAGATTTCAAAAACCACACTCTAAAAGCTATCTCCTTCCAAAAATTAGACTTGATATGGGTACCTATATAGTGTAGACAATTCTGAGCAAGCTGTACTTTAAAAATTTCAATCATGTGATTACTTTGTTATTTTAAAACTGCTATGGGATGCACACATGGATATTGTTTCATTTTAAAGGAAAAAGAGTTGAGGTAGCATAATAGTGATGGGCAACTTCAACCCAAAATACTTCATTGTGATAGAGACAATTGTATTGCAGAAGATCACAGCTCTCTCTTGCTATCTTATTAAAAAAGACACTTCTGGGGATTTCCCCTGACAGTCAGTGTTGTTACCCCCATCCAAGTGCCTAATCAGCAAATTATGCATTTGTACTGTCTCTTACCTCAGGAATGCAGGAACAGCACAGAAGGTACTTGCGTTCAAGGCCAGTGATCTCTCCTCTTAAGAACAACCAGAAGATGTCTGACTTGGCATTATGGCAGAGGGGTAATATCTCATAAATACATACTTTTAGTGGTGTTTCTAAAAGCATCAGCAGACTAACTTGCTGAAACACACTTCTTAACACCTGCATGCAGTAATGTTTGTGGTATCACTAAGTAAAATTCAGTTTCTCTTCTTCTGGAATTTTTGGTGTAAAATTTCTACAGAGATCACATGGATGTCTCTGTAATATCTCAGTTTTAACATACTCTTCAGTCACAAACGAGTTGAGGATGAAAAAATCGGTTTTGCATTTATTAAGTTTTGCAGAAAAAAGAATTCCAAATTTGAAACTTCACAAGGTTTAAAAAAATCCTAATCCACATTAATTTTCAATACACTGAAAGTTGCTATTTGTAGAAATTAACAAAATCCTTGAATCATTCTAGCAATACATTTTATTGTCCCTATTGTCCCTGTCTGTATATAATTTGAATGCCTGATGCTCCTCCTTTCCCCTCTACCAGGCAGAAATGCATCTTCTCTAAAGCTATGAGCCTTATATCTCCTGCATAGTACTTTGCATCTCAAGGTGAAAACACCAAATTGCCTCATAGGAAGGAACATGTTGCATTATAGAAAACAGAATCCTTCAGCAAGCCCATAAAAATGAAAAATGGAGTTACAAACAATAGCTTCTATACAGCAATAGCCTGGTATGCTAATACAACATTATGTTTCAACTAAGTGAGAAACCAGAAATATTTAGGTCAGCTCTACATGTACAAAACTTCTATTTGGGTCAGTCTTACCCCACGCATAAGTAATGGAACTAATTAAAAACAAACTAACAGGTCAGCAATAGCTACACATGGTCATTGCTGCTGAATCAAAAGAATCCCTTTAGCCAAGCCCCTTTTCCAACCCCACTATGAAACTGTGACTTAAGAAGCAACTGTTTCCATGTTTGAAGTTAGGTACAGCCCAAACTAGGTGGCTGAGGGAGAGAAGCAAAAATACAGTAACATTGCCCTGAGGACTTCTCTGAGCTGTACAGTCTGTCAGGGTAGGTCCTTCCTTGGAGTCCCGGGGGCACTGTTCTTCCATTCCCTTCTCTTTCATTTCTAGCTTTCCATCTGTCTCTTTCCAGCACTGATCAGTCCCACTACACTCAGCTGTTGCAGGAAACGTGGCTGGTTTTTTTGAAAGCGTGTTGCAAGGTAGTAGCTTTGTTGTTACTACACAACTGTAGTCTTTCATGTGATGTAAAGAGAAAGCAGCTGGCTCTAAAACCTGCTTCTGTGCATTTGTTTTAGCAAAACTATAGGCATCTTCTCATTGCAAGACATTAATAAAGAAAAAAAAAACCATATAAAAAAAACCCCAACTTCTTTTTATGTATCTATCACAGAGGATCAAATGCAAATGCAAAATGAAGCCGGCATAATTTCTCCCACTGTGCTTGTTCACCTGAATGTTTTCAAGTGTGTGTATTACAATTCAGTCAATTTCTTGGAGTAACAGAAGTTACTTAAAAGTTAGCAAGGCTTCCACTGAACAAATAAATTCCAATAGTAGTAACACTTTTGTTCTCTCTGCTGGAAAGAGATTTGACAAAACTTCCTTTATTTTCCTTTCCTTAATTTATGTATTTTACTATGTGAGAACTTCCTTTAGCTAAAATTCACTTCACTTGCCCCTTTGTATTCCTTTTCTGTTGTTGAAAACCATTTGCCTTAAATATCATCACTGAGATGATCCTAGAATCACAGAATGCTTTAGGTTGGAGGGTACCTTAAAGATCACCTAGTTCAAACTCTCCAGCATGGGCAGGGACACCTCCCACTAGACCAGGTTGCTCAAAACCCCATCTAATCTGCCCTTGAACACTTCCAGGGATCAGGCATCCACAGCTTCCCTAGGCAACCAGTTCCAGTGTCTCACTACCCTATCAGTAAAGAATTTCTTCCTAATGTCTAACCTATATCTACCTACTTCCAGTTTAAAGCCATTACCCCTTGTCCCGTTGCTACCTGCCCTTGTAAGAAGGCCCTCCCCAGCTTTTCTGTAGACCCTTCAGGCACTGGAAGGCCCCTATAAGGTCTACCCAGCACCTTTTTTTCTCCAGGCTGAACAACCCCGACTGTCTCCACCCATCTTTATAGTGGAGGTGCCTCAGCCCTTGGATCATGTTTGTGGCCCTCCTCTGGACTTGCTCCAACAGCTTCATGTCATTCTTGTGTTGGGGGCTCCAGGGCTGGACACAGTACTCCAGATGGGGTCTTAAGAGAGCACAGTAGAGGGAGAGAAACACCTTCCTTGACCTGCTGGCCACTCTTCTTTTCATGCAACCCAGGACACAGTGGCTTTCTGGGCAGCAAGTGCACATTGTTGGCCCATGTGAAGTTTTTCATCAACCAGAACCCCCAAGATCTTCTCCTCAGGGCTGTTATCAATCCATTCTACACCCAACCTCTAACTGTGCTTAGGATTGTCCCAAACCAGGTACAAGACCTTGCACTTGGCCTCGCTGAACTTCATGAGGTTGGCATGAGCTCACCTCTCAAGTCTGTCCAGATCCCTCTGAATGGCATCCCTTCCCTCCAGTCTGTTGACCACACCACACAGCTTGGTGTCTTCAGCAAACTTGCTGAGGATGCACTCAATGCCATTGTCCATGTCACAGACAAAGATGTTAAATAACACTGGTTCCACTACTGACTCCTGAGGAGCACTACTCATCACTTTTCTCCAGTTGGACATCAAGGTACCATTTGAAACCATCCAGCCAGTTCCTTATTCATTTAGTGCTCCATCCATCAAACCCATATCTTTCCAATTTGGAGAACAGAAGGTTGTGCAGGACAGTGTTCAACCCTTTGCACAAGTCCAGGGAGATGACACCAGTTGCTCTCTCCTTGTCCGCTGACATCGTGACCCCATTCTAAAAATCCACCAGATTTGTCAGGCATAATTAGCCCTTGATGAAGCCATGTTGTTTGCCATCAACCACCTCCACATTTTCCATGTGTCTTATCAGAGTCTTCAGGGGGATCTTCTGCTCCATGATCTTGACAGACACAGGGGTGAGACTGACTGGCCTGTAGTTCCCTGAATTTTCCTTTTTTCCCTTTTTCTGAGAAATTGATGATGAAAAGAACTTAATAAACTAAATAAATATCAGAATAATAATTCTGTGGCTTTTGTGAGACAGCATTCCCCCTTTAGCCATGGCAGTTTGGGAAGTATTCTGAAAATTTTGTTTTCTGGTACTGTATTTGGCTCAAAAGGCTGGTAAAAAACATTTTATAAAAGGAACTGTTAGTGGAGATAAACAAGACAGTAAAAAAAGGAATAAATATTTGTCCTAAGAAAAAGGAATTACAGCCCTGTGCTATTTACTGATTCTCTATTTTTAATTTTTAATGGCAATTTGTAGATTTCAGAAAGCCTGTATTTTGTTTACAAGGGTGCAACTCTCAATCCTGCAAGTACTTTCCAGCAATGTCATGGGCTTGCCCAGAAAGAAATCTGGGACTACATTTCTTTTCTCAGAAATCTGGGACTAATCTTCCTTTTCCCAGAAATAAATCTGGGACTATCCTTAAAAGCACAAGTAAACAGGGACAGTAAGTTGCTTTGCTGCTCTAAGAGTGTCTACCCACGCAGAATGCAAACTGGCTGTGACAGAAACTGAGGAGGGAAAGGGGAGGAAAAACCTGATTTTCAGTTTTGTATTCAAACTGTTCTCAATATCCAATATCTAAACCCTTTCCTTGCTTAGACTGTCACCTGTGGTTCTCTGCCTGTTCCGTGATTATTTGACTTCTAAAAAAATTATTTCTTTCCAATTTACTGAGTTTTGTCACATAACAAACCTTCATATATAAATCTGAACAAAAACAACTGAAAAGTCAGCACCAAATTTTCACTTTAGGAAAATGAACACATCATATTTATAAAAAAGGATTTGCTGAACCACAAGTTTTCACCTAGAAACTGAAAACTTTTAGAAAGCACTATGGTCAGTTTTTAGGCTTCAAAGCCACTCCATCCCCCTCTTCATATGTTATCTGTGAGTAGAATTGAAAGTTGCCTTTTACATTCAAAGAAGAAGTATGAAAAAAAAATAAATCAAGAACTCTGGAACCTGTGAGGGGGAAAGAAAATGTTTCAGAGTATGGTTAAAAATAAATATGTGTTCTATCATTATAGAATTTTATTTTTTTTTTTTCCAAATGCATTTATAATCAAATGTTTAAAATTAAAATGTCTGATTTTTAAGTTTGGGGTGATGTGGTTTGTTGTTGTTTTGTTTCTTTGTTTTGTTTAGTTTTTTGTTGTTGTTGTTGTTGGTTGGTTGGTTGGTATTTTTTGCTTTATTTTGTTCTGCTTCGTTTTTTTGTTTGTTTTGTTCTTTAAGAAAATAGATCCAGAAGCTCAAATTAGATAAACTCACTGTGTGAAAATTACAGCTATGACCTGAACTGAAATTTTAACAAAACTGTTTTTACACAGTTTGATTTGAATGCAGTTGCAAATCTTATTACACTGTGAAAATGCTGTATTTTGGTAAGATTCCTTTAGTCCTCATATCCGTTCCAACAGGGCAACTATGACAGTAGTCATTTTAGTAGTTTTCTACTGAGAACTACAGTAATTTAAAAATTATATTAACATATCCTCTGTTTAAATTTTTTTTAAAGGAGAAATGTTTGACTTATAAAGCAAATTAAATTTTCATTTTACCCTGCTAAATTTAGCAAAATAGAAGCCCATTATCCTATCTTTTCAATTTTTTTTTCTTCTTAAGAGTCCATTTTCAAGGAACATCTTTTCAATATCAATAAGGAGGAGAAGCTTCAGTATTTGTTACTTTTATACCATTAATAAACAATCAGATACAGAATTAGACACAAATTGCCAGCCCATTAAGTGGATTTATCTGCCTTTTGTATCTGTCTCATAATCTAGTTGATGGTTATTTCAATGTATTTTCTCTCCTACTTTCACACATCTTCTGCAGTTGTATAGATTGGACATCCTGTGCTCTATATGCTGTCACAGTGATCCCTCCACAAATATTTGGATTGCGGGTTTGCCTAAATATTTGTCTATTCCAAGACACGTGCAAAATTATCTTCTGAGTAAAAAATAAACCAAGTCTTCTGCAGATTATCCTAGTTATTTACTAGCATCTTTGCATTCACACTAAGTTTGCTTCCACTCATGTTCTAGTTAAGTCTTATCAGTATGTGAAGTGTAGCTTTCAAAAGCTACACTTACTTGATTTTTAGATACAATATGTGTTAGGAGAATCTTCCAAGCTTGCTTTCTATGGAGGAAAAAAATGTGCTCAGTGTATTTTTACTACACTTCTGCTTCAGACTGTTATTTTGAAATGAGGATTCTTTTTCATCTGAATATTAAAAACATAGCATGAAAGAACCCCGTATATTTTGAGACCCAACATGAAACCACAGAGGCCTCAAACCCAATGACTTAGAGCTGAAATTAAGAGAGACAAATAAACAAATAAACAATCCTTTCCTTGTAGATCTTCAACGTAAATTATGACCTTCTGAAAAGTGCCTACCCAGAAATTCTGGAAATTGAGGGTGTCTGCTAGATTTTATTCCCACTGTGATCTAAGAAAAGGTTCATGTTTACTTCAGTAAGCTTTGTAGTAAGCCATATCTCCCAGAGGATGTAATATGATAGCAATACCAGTGGAAAAAGATGCTTTTACCTTAGTTTCTAAAAGCAGGTTCAGATATCCCCATCTTCAAAACTAAAAAGGAGCACTCATCTCAGCTCTCTATGGGCCCAGTAAAATGAAGCACCTATAAACTCAATATAGATGTTATCTCTCTACAGTTGCTTCATGCAGAAACAGATAAATCCTTTTAATAAATCTGACTTGAGTTTTTTGTTTATTCTTTTAACAAACTTTATCATAAGTGTAAGTCTTGAATTTAAGCAAAGATGAAACAAAAATAAGATAAGATGGAGTCTTCTTCAACACATCTCAGTAATATTTTATTCCTGGTAACATAATAGACATACCCCTTAGATATATTTTTCTTCTTCAATATAAACATTCCTGATTTTTAATGCGGTGTTTTTGGAAAAGATGCACTGGCTGCAATTAGAGCCGTAGTTGTCAAATGGCTAAAAGTCACATGTCTTTTAAAAAACCTTCAAATATCAGATTATTTCTGGAGTCTCTTTTCCTTCTGAACATCTGCTTGTGAAGGCACATAAGATGAAATTCTCTGTCTGCTGTAGTAATCCATAGGTTGCAGAAGCTAAGCATGCCTCAGTGGATATTTTTATTTTACTATTTTTACTTCTCAGCTGTCTTTAGTATCAACAACTTTACCATTGAGTTGAAAAAACATGATCAAGTCTATTTTTCATCTCATTGAGTTGTTCCACCTTGTTTCATGCTGTTGTCAGTTTAGCGCAATGCTAAGTAGAGGTTTATCCAGTTATTGTTATGACTGGTAAAATATTTTCTTAAGAATTTTCCTGTCTTCTTATTTTGTTTTTTTTTCCTTTTCTTCCCAAGAAAAAGCAATCTTTTTCTCAAAATAATATTTCTTTTGTCCTATCTTTTATATTCAAGAAAACATGTCATATAATTTCAGAAAAGATATGATGACCATGTTTCCAAACAGTTATCCAAACACTATCTATTCTTCTCTTCTGTGTTCTCCTGAATATCTGATGCACTCTAACAGTTTGAGAATCATAGAATCACAGAATGTTAGGGATTGGAAAGGACCTCCAAAATTCATTGAGTCCAACCCCCCTGCCAGAGCAGGACCAAAGACTAAGGCGGATCACTCAGAATGTCACCCAGACAGGTCTTGAAAGTCTCAGAGGAGACTCCACAACCTCTCTGGGAAACCTGTTCCAGTGCTCTGTAACCCTCACAATAAAGAAGTTCTTCCTCATGTTGACATGTCTGACAGACAGCCAGATAAAGTACACAGACTGGATGCAAATCTCAGGCATCTGAAGTAGCTAAAGATGAGATAGGGAGAGCAGCAGCCAAACTTTCATATCTTTAATGAATGGCAGGGACACACTAGAAAGTGAGTACAATGTGGGTAAAAATGAGATTTTCACTGTGTCAAAAAAACCCTCAAGGTCAACAGGAAAATTACCTTAAGTTACATATTTAGGTGCATGCAAAATCTTTCACTCCGGTGTCTTTGAAATTTTTTTTCAACTAAAGGGATTTTCTGATTAAATAGCAACACTAAGTTTGTACTTAGAAGAGCTTTAATAGGAAAAAGGGTTATTAAAGTGTAAAGGCCTTTTGAAGGAATAAAACTTCTGAGGTTTTGGCGAAGAAGTGTGGGTCAGCCTTGAATGAATGAGAAGACACGCTCAAGCTCAGCTGCAGGCTAAACTGGGAACAAAATCCTCATTTAGCATTATAAAAAGTTTTGGCAATTTTGACTTCTAGAAGAACTGTTCTCAACTCTTTTGACATGAAAGCACACAATTCCTGTCCTGCGACAGTGTCTTCCAGCCAGGCTTTACAGGCAGTGGAAAACAAAGAACAAGGAAGACTGGCATTGAATGTATGTCTGCACAGACTTCAGAGATGCCAGATTAATAGCTTAGATTGCTAGTCACATATAGCTATTTAGAGTAGATCCACAACGTAAAAAGTTGTTCCCAGAAGTGTAATTAGAAGCACAAACAAACTGTATGCAAAGATTTACTACTGACTATTATGAAAATTTACTTTAGCTTTTTGAATCAGACTTCTAAAAAAGTGTTAAACCAGCAGAATATTTGACTTCAAATAAAACAAAAAAATTTTGATAGCCCAAGAATAACTTTTTCAATCAAACGGAAACAACATTTTTGGAAGTATTTATGTGGCATGGGTGATGTTTCCAAACCAATAAAAAATTACTGAAAAAGCTTGGTTTTTTTCTAGTGATTAAAAAAAAATAGCCAAAATACCTAACAAAAAAACCCCAACTGTCTATGAAAAAAGAATTGATGAACTTCCTTTTATGAACTTAGAGACCTCACATATTGCAGGGAACTAAAACATAGTATTAGAAGGAAAATTAAGGCGGAAAAACCCCAACACAACAGCAGCAGCAGCAGCGTAGCAATTAAATCTGAGCTTAAATACAACTATTTTCTTTATTTAGAAAGACATTGAGAAAGGATGGGGCAAGTGTCAGAAACTCAGGAACACCAGGTGTATTCACAGTTTCTTCCACTTGCCAGTAGCATGATCTCCATGAAGAGGCTGGGGGCTGGGAGCTGCCTCTCATTTTAGGACCATACTTACAGCACACATGGCAATGACAAGCAGGAGGCACGATGAAATGCTGTATGGTTGCCAGGCTGGCAGGGAGGACAGAAGCCTTTCCCATCCCACAGATCCAGCAACTAACAGGTGTGTGAGGTAGTTTTATGACTTCCTAGAGCCTAACCAATTAGATAAGAGCTAATTTGCATATATCTGTGTGTGTTCCACAATCCTGTGTCTGACAGCAAGAAAAATATTGCCTAGAGCTGCTGATGTAGGGCCAGATTGCTTCACCTCCCAGCAGAGAGGTGAAAACCTTGTCATCAAAGGCACTACACCCTACTAAAGTAAGGACTCTTCAGAGTGAGCAGATGCATCAGAGTAAGAGCCTACAGTGATCAATCTGAACATTAATCACTTTTAGGAAAAACAAAAGCCCTCACTGTCATCAGAAAGCTTTGGGTAAAGCCTCTGCCCCTGTCAGAGAGAGATCTTATGCTCAGGCACGTGAGAAGGAGGTAAGGTGGGATATGTCAGCTGAGACACTTCAGTACTAAGCACTAGATCACTGGCTAAAAATAAAGTCTGCGTTTTCTCTTCTTCTGAGGCTCCCATATTCTTCCATGCCATGTTTCAGTTCCTTATGAAGTTACACGAGCTCCAGTGGTGATCTGAGAAATTAACATGTAACAGCAATTTGGGAGCCTAATTTTTCACTCTAGCACTGCCTTTTGTATTCCCCAGCAGTCAACAACTCAAGGGCCATGCTTGCAGAAAGATAGCAACAAATATGAAGGAGGCTAAGAGGTCTACCAAAGAATTAAGTCCCCCAGAAGAAGACAGCCATGGGCAAACGAGCAGCTGCCAAATCCACTATTTTTTTATTTGGTACCACTAGATGGTATACATTCTCTAACTCTAAGTTGCAATGACACAAACGTGCTTACAGTCATGCTGAGTAAACTTGAACCAGTATTTAAGGAGTCTAAGCAAGTGAATAGTCTACTAATCTTTATTTTTTTATATTTTTTCTTCTGTTAGACTTCATACTCATGACAAAACACTCAAAAAGAGTCAGATGAGTACATCCGTTGTATCTATCTCAGGTGCTAAGTGCAGTGATCCCCAGCCAGAAACAGAAATGCTAGTTAAGTACAATGTAATAAATTACATGAAAAATCTCTGCTCCTGTAGCAGGAGTGTCAGC
The DNA here is from genome assembly GCF_000747805.2 of Chaetura pelagica. Classification (NCBI taxonomy): domain Eukaryota; kingdom Metazoa; phylum Chordata; class Aves; order Apodiformes; family Apodidae; genus Chaetura; species Chaetura pelagica. The sequence goes on from NW_009953332.1 coordinate 1,434,873, forward strand.
TAATGGTGTGACTGAAGAGTTATCATTCCATTGGTTTACATTAGAGTGAGAAACTTCCACTTTTTTGGCTAATCTAGTAATGGGTCAACTCTCTTCATTTTTCATTCTTTAAGGGGGGGGATCCTTTTTGGAATTATCTGTAAATTACACTAAAATTTTCATATTATTTTGGCTTTCATGATTTTACTTGGAAAACACCTCTTTAATTTCCTTCACCACATACAGCGTAAGGGAAGACTCTCTCATTCTCAGTTGTTACAAGAGTCTGTTTCCAGGGTATTTCTTCAGAACTGTAATACATAAGAACATTTGCCCACAAAATGATAGAGTGCACATTTTCTGCAAAATGCTAACCCAAGTTTCCATAAGTCTTTAATATTCTTGTATCTATGTTTTTGATACTTCTTTTTCCTGTATATCTAGATATAATTTTAATCTTTGCCTTGCTTTTCCTTGTTAGTGGAACCCCATGGTCAGACAATAACATGCTTTATAAATATATGTTCTTCATAACAAATGAAGCAGCAAGAGTTAATCTGTCAGATGTTCTGTCAATAACATAAAGTATCGTTTCATCTTAATTTCTCTCGTAGCTCTGTTAGTCTTATTTGTGTGGGCTCCATTCTACAAGAAAGACATTGAGTTGCTTGAGCAAGTACAGGGAAGGGCAACAAAACTGGTGAAGGGGCTGGAGAACAAGTCCTATGAGAAGAGGTTAAGGGAGTTAGGATTGTTTAGTTTGGAGAAAAGGAGGCTGAGGTGAGACCAAATTGCTCTCTGCAACTACCTGAGAGGAGGAAGTAAGGAGGTGGGTGGTGGCCTCTTCTCTCAAGTAATAATATTAAGACTATAGGAAATGGCCTGAAGTTGTGCCAGGGGAGGTTTATACTGGATATTAGAAAGAATGCCTTTACCAAAAGAGGAATCAGGCACTGGGATGGGCTGCCCAGGATGGAGGTGGAGTCACCATCCACGGAGATATTTACAAATTTAAAAACCATGTAGATGAGGCACTTCAAGTCATGCCCTAGTGGGCTTATTTTAATTTGCTTCTTGGGAGGGTGCATCAAGGGACAGGTTGTATCAGGTTGGTGTTTGAATGCAGTTGTCTTAGAGGTCTTTTTCAACTGTGACAATTCTGCAATTCTGTGAGCTTAAGCAAGGAACAAGGAAAAGGAATTTCAGTAGAATGAGTTGGTGCAGCAATGCTACAGGCACAGGGAAATAATAGTCAAACTCTTAGTTCTCAAAACCTAGGACTCTCCTCTTCTGGTCTGGACTGGAAGAAATCAAATCCTTGGCATGACAATGTAGCTCTCAGTAACTTCCCAGAGGTGCATCTGGGTAAGCAAGAACCTGCAGCCAACTACACATCAGTATTTCTGACTGTGACAAGATGCATAAAGGAAAGCAGCTCAGAGAAGCAATTCTCTGTTGGTATATAGAAGGAGAGAACTGTGATTTAGAAAGGGCATTGGGAGGAGATCCCACAAAGTGCTTCAGACTTCTTCATGCTTGGAATCCAAGTGATCATGATGTGGAGTATTAGATTCTGCAAGTTACTTCTTGTATATGTGTCTGAATATATTGATGTGCACACTGAACACACTAACTGCAGTAATGCTTACCTAAAGCACCACTGTGCTGGGTAGTGTATGGACTAAACAAGCCTTCCAGATCTGAAAAGTGTGCAGTCAACCAGAGTCACAGTTATAGAGTACATGTCAGATCCCCATAAGGGCAAGAAGGAGGACCTGGGTAACTACAGACCAGTCAGCCTCAACTTCATCCCTGGAAAGGTGATGTAACAACTTATTCTTGGCACTATCTCTAGGCATATCAAGGATGAGGGGGTCATTAAGAGCAGTCAACATGGTTTTACCAAGGGAAAGTCACGTTTGACCAAACTTACAGCCTTCTATGAGGAAGTAACTAGATGGATAGATGATCGTAGGACAGTAGATATGGTTTATCTTGATTTCAGCAAAGCATTTGACACTGTCTCCCACAGCATCCTCGTAGATAAACTGAGGAAGTGTGGTCTTGATGATCAGATCGTGAGATGGATTGTGAACTGGTCGAAGTGAAGAAGTCAGAGAGTTGTGGTCAATGGGGCAGAGTCTAGTTGGAGGTCTGTGACCAGTGGAGTCCCTCAGAGGTCAGTATTCGGACTGGTGCTGTTCAGTATTTTCATCAACAACCTGGATGAGGGAACAGACTGTGCCCTCAGCAAGTTTGCTGATGACACTGAGCGGGGAGGAGTGGCTGACACACCAGAAGGCTATGCTGCCATTCAGAGAGACCTGGACAGGCTGGAGAGTTGGGCAGGGAGAAACTTGCTGAAATTCAACAAGGGCAAGCATAGAGTCTTGCAGCTGTCCAGTCCCATGTCCCCATGTCCCAGTACAGGCTGGGGGCTGATCTGCTGGAGAGCAGTGTAGGAGAAAGGGACCTGGGGGTCCTGGTGGACAGGAGGATGACCATGAGCCAGCAATGTGCCCTTGTAGCCAAGAAGGCCAAGGGCATCCTGGGGTGTATTAGAAAGGGTGTGGTTAGTAGGTTGAGGTTCTCCTCCTCCTCTATTCTGCCTTGGTGAGGCTGCATCTGGAATATTGTGTCCAGTTCTGGGCCCCTCAGTTCCAGAAGGACAGGGAACTGCTTGAAAGAGTCCAGTGCAGAGCCACAAAGATGATGAAGGGAGTGGAACATCTCCCTTATGAGGAAAGGCTGAGGGAGCTGGGTCTCTTGAGCTTGGAGAAGATGAGACTGAGGGGTGACCTCATCAAAGTTTACAAATATATTAAAGGGTGAGTTTCAGGAGGAGAGAATCAGGCTTTTTTCAGTGATGTCTAGTGATAGGACAAACTGGAGCACTGGAGGTTCAGTGTAAATACAGAAAAAACTTCCTTCCTGCGAGAGTGACAGAGCCCTGGAACAGGCTGCCCAGAGAGGTTGTGGAGTCTCCTTCCCTGGAGACATTCAAAACCCACCTGGACACGTTCCTGTGTGATGTGCTTTGGCTGACCCTGCTCTGGTAGGGGGGTTGGACCGGATGATCTTTCAAGGTCCCTTCCAATCCCTAGGATTCTGTGATTCTGTGATCTGGTGTCTTTGAAGTGTTACCCTTTTCTATCAGACCTACTCATAAGTAGGCTCTTTGGAAAAAGGTTTTATTTTCAGCATTCCTCAGTGTAGAGATTTATTAACAAGCCTTCGATGCTGAATCCAAAATCTGTTCTGCTAAGACCACTTGTGTTGCTATTGTAAGAGTTACTGATCAAACTGGAGTTACCTTCCTCTCAAACAATTTCAAATTGATTGTGCTATTTATGTATGATAAAATTTAATATTCACTTTCAATCAAATTCTCAAACATTAGAGCCTTTCTTACCAAAGATCTTGTGGTGTGTTGGTTTTTTTGTTGTTGTTGTTGTTGTTTTTTTGTCTGTGTGTTTGTTTTTTTGTTTGTTTTTCACAAGCATCTTCCCAATTAGCAGCGCAGGTCTGGGAATTTTCTCTCTACATCCTCCTGACTCAGCGTGTTTTCAGTTCAACGTGTGGAATGGACATACACTGCAAGCCTGCAGGTTCTGTGCCAGAGCTTGTGTGTGTGGACGGAAAATTTCCCATCAGTTTTGAAGGGAATTGGGGTCTGGCTGATGGAGAAGGGAAGTACAGATTGGGAGAATAAGTGAGGGTGTATGCAGATAACCTCATGTTGTGACTGTGTCTGAATCACCCCATAGATTACAGTGATTCCTCTTTGCTGCACTTTTCAGCTCCTTGAATTTAGAGCAGAAACAAAGGTACATCTTTGACAGAAAAGATCAGATCCTCTCTGAGATCCATAGCTTCTTCTCAGATACCAATAACTGTCTCCAATATATTAATTCAAAACTATTTAATCAAGCTTTCTTGCATTGCTGGATATATGTGGATTTGTTTTCAGAACACTGTTCTAGTGTACTCACAGCATTATTTAAAATTAGTAGTGTAGACTTGTCCAAAAAAGCCCATTTCTAAAGAGTCCAGAGAAGGTTTCCTGAAGAAGCACAATACAGCAGATAAGCCAGTGAGATCTTTGTACTGTTAAAACAAAACAAAACAAACCACCTCTTTGCAAGCTATTTGATTTTTAGACTTCTACAGTTGTGTAGAATTTACTCTTTACCTGTCACGTTTGTAAGCCTAGCTTTGAAAGAAACGACAGAACTGCTCTGTGGATTAAACTCTGCACTTAAAGAAGCACCACACTAGAAGAACAGCCTGAAAACTGAAGCAAACACCTTTATAATTGTTACAATGCAAGAGCAGAAGCAACAGAAGTTCCATGGACTACATAGTGATCCTTTGTGCTCAAAAGGGAAGAGACAGCGAAAAGAAACTCAAGGTCACACTTTTTGCCACAGTCTACCATTTCAGCCCCTGACTGTCATAGAGATCCAACCCAACTTGTAGTCTCTCTGTAGTGTAGAGTAGCATAGTCTCTCCCTACGGAGAGTTCTCCATTAACTTTTCTGAAGGGAATCTGCTTTGCAAGAGCAGAGATGTCCTGCAGAGCAAAGAGGAACTTGAATGGATGTTTTCCCTCATAGATTTCATGCAATCACTTGTAGTATTTTATAAATGCAACAATTCTGTGTGGGTGGCTTTCTGCGCTTGTATCCTATTAAGATGAATCATCATCACAGTGATAAATGAAGCTCTGGGAGAGCACCGTATGTTTCTACTCACTTAATTTTACTATATAATAGGTCTTCAATGAAGAACTGAGTTGGTGTCAATTGTACGTGCAGACCCTGAGCAATGGAGCCCAATAAAACTGAGTACTCAGCATGTTTACAGCTGTGTCCATAAAAGGATAACACAAAATTGACTGTGTTCATGAATTTTTGCCATGACACCAGTCATCTAGCATCATTCTTGAGTGTCATTCCAGCAATTGAGGCAATCTGTCTGTTACAAATTATCCTTAAGTCTGGTGAACCTATGTCCCATTCTTCCTGGATTTCACATATCCATAAAACTCCTAATGAAGATTTCTAGTACTACAGACCTTGATTTCCTCTCTTGATTTCCTGTTTTTTTCCTCTTGAATTAGGGTTCCAGTGCTTTTCCTTAAAATATATAAGCGCCAGTCAAAAAGAAAACTCCAGTAAACCAAACTCTACTGATTTTTATTTGAGTATTTAAGTGCTTCAATTCTTATTAACATCTGGAGCATTTCAACTCCTTTTTTCTTGCTTCAAACACCAACCTCTTGATACTACCCTTGAGAACAGGGTTGATGGTTCCTGTTATCTTCCTACACTATTTCGTCTCCCAACTTGGCATGTTTCAAGCAACTCACTTACATTGCAGCTTTTAAGAACTGTCACCAGAGCAAGCAGGGTCTTATGACATTCACAAAGGCCAGAGTTAAGTTATGCTCTTGCTTCCCAACCCTGTAAGCACTTTTGATAGCTTTATTGCTGTAACCCTTTCAAAATAAGGGATCAAATTGGGAGTGGCTGAGATTATAGTTTTCTGCCTGAATCTGGTTCTCTGTTAAAGACATGAAAGATTATTCCCTTCAGATTTTGGATATTTCTTCTGTCTTCCCATCCTATTCAACAACATTTGCTAGGAATGTAGACAGTCTTGGTGGCATCCAGGAGGGCTGTATTTTCATGTGTTTCTGTAGCCAGTTTAATCCAATTCAGAACACCCTGTGTGGGTGTGTTGTTCCTATATATATATACCCTAAATGTCCTCAGAACCTGCTAAACACTTAACAGTGCCTCAGAAAATAAGGCTGTTTTCTTTAAAGAACTGAAGAAGGAATATTTTCCATATGGCTTTTTCTTCCAAACCAGAGGGACCTCTGTCATCTTCCAAGTATGCACCAATTCCTTTGTGTCTACACTGCCAAATGAAGCCAGAATATACTCATCATCTCCCATCCAATACAGAAGGCTTGCCTTTTGCTTGCTTGGTTTGGTTGATTTATTTTGGTTTTTTCTTTGTTGCTTTTTGTTTTGTTTTGTTTTTGTTTTTGTTTTTGATTAAGAACATGAAATGTGTTCCTTATGGATCTAAACTAGTTGCTCATTAAGCACTGACAGAAATTTCCAAGATATGCTACCACTCTTTTTTTTCAGCAAAGGTCTGAACACCTCCACAAACTCAGAGTATTTTTTCACCTGTCTGGCTGGCATATGCAAATTAAGGCCGAGTCCAGAGATCCGTGGAGTGGAGTAGTCAAGCATCTATGTATCCTAGTGAAAGCCTGAATTTTTCTTTTTGCAGATGGGTAGGAAAGATAGAGCTCAGTCCATTTACAGGTTTTCAGCTCTTCTGTAGTAGAACAATGACTCTTTGTGTCACACTCAATAGGCAGAAATGTGGACTGTAATACATAGGTTGAAGGGATTGTCTAGGGCCCACTTGCCACATATGAGCTTGTATATGCTTCTATCCCCTTTCCTTACTTCCATGCACTAAGTATAAGAAAATAGGCTTGCCAGCTGGGGCAACACTATCAGTGCTTTACAGCAGCTGCCCTGGCTGCAGCCTGCTTTTGCTGTTGTTTTTTCGTGTACGGTTTCTGTCATAAGTAGAATTATGGGGAAAAAAGGGCAATACAGTTGCCAGAAGTAACTGTGACCAGAAAGCATTGATCCTGGACCATTCATTTATTTCTGTTGGTGGGATATATGGAGTTAGTCAGGTCTAAGACACAGGAGGGGCTGCTCTGGCTTTTGGGGGAAAAAAAATAAAACCATTGTGGAGTTACAATCCCCATTTCTCTGCTTTTGACACTACTCAAATTACAAGGTTGAACTTATTGAAAGGAGTAGTTCTCCTGCTGGCTAGATCCACTATTAAAGTTCGCATGAGAGCCCAGTGAAACCAGTTACACCCTGAAGGGCAATCCTCAGAATAACAAAATTTATTTTCTTCACAAAGTTCAAAATAGACAGGGTCTAGTATTGCATCTTTATGGAGTCAAATCAATGAGTTGGGACTATGCCACATAGAAAAATAGATGACAGTAAAATGTCAGCTGTTCTCAGAAGGAAAGACTCAGCTCCATTAATGGAAGAGAGAGGTCAGGGTTTGTTCTGTAATAGTGTACAAAACAGGGAGGTATGGGAGCAGTAGTGTAAAACCTGAGTTTCACCTGAAGAGCAGGCAGTCAAATGTCCACACTGAATCGGACTCTTCATTAAAAAGAGGGCTTTCACTAATTTTTAAGGGTTTTTAAGAGCTCCTACTCATTTCTATTTCACTCACTTCCAAAGAAATCAATGATTGACTGAGACTCTAAATCCTAACTCCAGCACAGACAAGGAGCAAGGGAAGTGTGGTTTGTTCTTTCATCTGTTATTCAAAGCAGGCTGTCTATATCTCATCAGCTATAGCTGAGCTTAGGGAGCTCTGAAACAGACAGTCTTACAGAGAACACAAAACAGAGCTTCAAGTGTTATTTAATACAATGGTAATATTCAACCTTTTTTTTTTTTTTTGGTTTTGTATTTTTTTTTATAGTATCACACTGTTTCAGAAATACTCATAAAATTGTCATAGCCCAAAACCATGCCTGTGGCTGATTCCAACCCTAGAACATAAAAGCCCACTGCTAAAAATGCCAGTTCAGCAATAATGCAGATGGCATTTCTCAGGAATGCTGCTGCTTTGCATGTGCTCTTGTGCAGGTCAGTGATGGCTGGAGGAAAAAAACAAACAAAACATTCACAAATCAGAAGGACCCAAGTCTAGAAAAGCTAAAGCTCTCATTCTTTGAAGCAAAGCAATGATGTACTTCCAAGTTGTCTTCTGTTATTTGTAACAGCCATCCAGAACATTCCTAAATATTTTTAAAATTAATTATACTTGGTAATGACAAAATAGTTTTTAAAAAGGAGTGATATAATATACAGAAATTAATTAAACTTTAGAACTCTAGGGATACAGTGTTAATTATTTTTGGCCATGTGGATATGATAAAAATACATTTAATGTTAACAATTCACTTTGGATTTAAAAAAAAAACGCTTATTGCAAGAAAAGGCAGATCTAGCAGGAAGGAAACAGCTTTTGAATATATGCAGTGGTACAGGCCACATCAGTGTACTAGGTAGTGTAAGAACATCATCTATCATAGGAGTTACCTCTAGCATATTTAGCCAAGATATTTTTGCCAGCTATTCTATTGCTTTGTAATTAACAACGGAAGAACTAGACTGAGGGTTTGGCTCATGGTGTTTATCTTTCATATGTTAACAATTTCAGAGATTATTTTGTTTCTTCTTTTTCTCTTTTTCTTGCAGTATTAGTTTTTCAGGTTTTATTCATCATCAGTTGTTGGTTTGGGGTTTTTTAAGGGGAGAGGGAGGTATGCTTAGCACATTTTCTCAAATGACCAGTAACTTCATCAAAACTACTAAGAAAATGTCATACAGCTGAGGAAATAAATGTGTTTATTTGGATGCCTGGCTTGAATAAGACTAAATCTTTCCTTGCTAGAGAATGAACACCTCTAAACAGATCTCAAAACACTGTCTCTGCAAACTGCTGAGTTTAGTGTGTCAGAAAGCTGACAGGCTGATGCCCTTTAGCCACCTTCTTCACATGCATGTTGTGCCTCTCGTCTTCCTTTCTAACCGCAAGATAGTTGAAGATCTTTGCTTTTTAAACCAGCACAATCTGGATCAAACTGCTAGCTGTTACATACTTCACATTTGTTTTCTCTTTTCCTTTTCCCGTCTAAGTGGGAGTGAACACACAGTAATGTTCAGACCAGCATACCAGGAGCAGGCAGTGATTTTTTATCTTCCCTTCACTGACAGACCACTCAATCCCTTCAAAGATAAATGGGAATTGCAGACTATCAAATAAAGAACGCTTTTCAGGAGACAGAGGTGGTTAAGAAACATACATATTTAGGTGAAATCAGATCAACTTCAGTGAACAGGGCATACAGTTAAGATGCTGGGAGATGTTAGAAGACAACAGAGGTAAAATGTAGACACTAGATACAAAGATAGCATCATGTGAATTACCAGCATTGGGAAAATATACACCGGGCTAAGACAGGTCCTAAACAATGCATTGGACCTACAGATCAAGGCAGCAAATTTGTATTCTACTCTCAATCAGGAATATGACAGTTTAAAGAAAAATTGGTCGTTTTAGATGTAGCTATGCCATCACTCAGAAAGAAGTGCAAAAATATGTTTCACTGTAGTCCACGTAAGTCTTGCTGATCTATTGATGAAGTAATCTTTGATCTGGTCCAGCTTTGCCTTTCAAGCACACAGACTTTGCTCCCTTACAGTTTCAAATTTGAAAAATAATTCAAAAGTTCCTGAAATTGATTGAAAATAATTTAAAGATACAACAAATGTTGTCCCGATTTACCTTTTTTTTCACACAGTAAGGAAAAATAAAAACACTTGGAAAAAACATTCAGCGGTTTTGTTTGTTTTTTCCTGTGACCTGTAACTGCACTTATTTCTCTGGTCCTTTCTGCCCTTCTATCTACTGAAAAAATGCACCACCACGCTCATAGTTGGGACGTTCTTATGTTTTGCCAGGTACAAAAACACAGACAGATATACTGTGTAATAACATCCTCTCTGTTAATAAGGTTATTAGCTCAAGGCATGTCAGAGATCCCACATCGTTTTAGTGATATTAAAACGACTTGTCCATGTCTATGCAAACACATGGAGAAACATGATTAAACTGTGTGTTGGAAGGAAGAAGTGAAGAAAGGTAACCATGGTATTGTGCTCTGAAAGAGTGAAAAGACTGTTCTTCAGTGGTTCTCTGTTGTTATACCTTTTAATGAGCACATTTTCTGAATTAAAGAGCATGGATTTCAGCATAACACTACATGAACTAATCGAGATTCTGCAAAGACTTTAATTTGACATTACATTTAAGGAAAACTGGTAAATTTACACTGCTTCAGTGCTGCAAACAAGTCCACTAAAGCTACCCTCTAGAAAACACTTTCATGTTAAAAAATTTAGACAAAATATTTCTAGCTTTCACATAGGCTTATTCATTGCATATTTGTAACTACACATAGATTACATTTTGTTTCCTGTTATAGTCATTCCTGGTAAAAAGTTAGAAAGGCCTGTTTTGCTTTCTACCTTCTGCATATAATTTTCTGTGGTGCTGAAATAATGGGATTTGTAGTCCTTTTTGAGCACAGTTGTGACTACATCTCTCCTCACTGTAAATATTCTTATCAGCCAAATACTTTCTGAAAATCAGCTATATTAAACAACAATAAAAGATTATACAAATAAGTCTAAAAGAAAAGAATTTTTAAAGTGACCAAGCTTTACAAGTTTTGCAAGATGCATAGTTCTGCTTTCACTATAGGTAAAGATTATATCAGATTTTCTCTCTGATTTGCTCCACAAACTTTGAATTCAGCTCAAACATGGGATTGGTGATGGGGAATCTAAGAAAAAAGAGGTAATGGGGTGAATTCACATTGGTGAACAGAGCACACAGAAGTTTCAATACGATGGGTGAAAGCCATGCATTTTTACTTATCATGTATGTCACTTCTATTGAAGAACACATTATGGCTCTGTGTTCTTGGTTTTGCTGTATAGATTTTGGACAGATTGCAGTTATGGCAACTGTCCTGATTTATGCTAATGATCTTACTTGGAAGTAATCTCATTTTATCCATGTTTGTTCCAATAATAATTTGAATTACTGCAGGGAGATAAAGATATCCCTGAAGGTATCCTTCTTCCAGCTGGATCTTTGGGAAGGGACTTCATGGGTCTCATCAATTGTATGAAGAGAAATAAAGTAATTCACATGTGTCTCACACCGATTAACAGTCTGACTTTTGGATATGAAAGGAATTTGGCTGATTTCATTAGTTTGCATAATAAAACAACTAAAGGTTTATAACAATTAAGTTGAAAAAAATGCCCATATTTTATTTATTTTATTTTATTTTATTTTTAGTACTAGAAAACTGGGGACAAATCACAGCTGCTCATGTAAATAAAAACATTCTCTGAGCTAAAGAGGAAACCCATCTTCTTAACTATGGACGCAGGAATGATCTCTCCATAGTTCAAGTTTTAAGAGGAGCAAGCATAGCAATCTTGTTAAAAATGACCAGTGTCAATGCTATAGATAAACATTTATCTTGAAAATGGGTCCATACAGGAAGTTCAGATTTATCCTGTAATAGGCTTCCATGCAGTAATTCATCACCAGTTCCAAAGCTGTGTCACCAATTAATTTCCTCTAGATCCAACACTTCTTTTGACAGTGCAGTGTGGTGCTGAATGCAAAGGATAGTTTAGTATACCTGTTGATGACATGATGTCCCTGTGGGAAAGGCTGGCAGAAAAAATGCAAACCTGTATCAGAGAAAAAGAGTCTGATCCTCAGAGGCAAGGGAATGACTTAATTTAACTAATATTTGTCTTTTTGTTGTATCAGAGGGGCTGTAAAGTCGGAGATTCATAGAAACAGAAGATGGGAAATCTGTGGAATTCTGCAGTAGTTTAGGTTGGATCTCTGTACATGTATGTGCTCTATCACCATTGTTAACTCTGATTCTTTAGCAACACACTTCAAGGAGCTATGTACTCCTGGAATTAACTAGGAATTATTATAACAAAATTTCTGTGGAAGAACACAGGGTAGGTTGAGTTGCAGTCTAGATTACAGTGGGTTTATTTGGTTGGCCTGCCCCTGCCAAATTTAGAAGGCAGTTTTCCCCAAAAGTTTGCCAGTTTGAATGGCCTGTAAGTCTACTGAAATTTGAAACAATCAGAAACATAAAGAAGATCTGTCATTCATGTTGAGTTACTTTCAGAAATTACCCGAGCTGTTGTGTGAGCTAACAGTGAAAACCTTCCTTTCATACAAACCTTGTGCTTGACACCAACCAGCAATGCTGCTGTTCTGGGTTGGAGGAAGTATATATTTTTTTTGTTAAAATCAGTTCAATTTCTCAATCAAAGAGTCATATTTTCCAAAATAGTGATGTTAAACATTTTTAATTCCCTGCTGTTGAAAATCAATACCTCTGAATTAGGGGGGGCGGGGGGGGGGGGGTGGCTATCTATCAGTTCAAGCAGGGACTAGTTTCTCTGGAAAAGTAGAGGGATATTGCCTGATTGTGCATGTGTGGGATCAGGAAGACCAAAGCACGGCTGGAGTTAAACTTGGCAAGGGGTACTAAGAATAGTAAAAAGGGCTTCTACAGATACATCAATGAGAAAATAAAGGTTAAATAAAGTGTCCCTCCTCATGACCAAGGCTGGCATCCTAGTAACAACAGACAAGAAGAAGGCTGAGGTTCTCAATTACTTTTTTGACTCAGTCTTCACTATCTCCTCATAACTCCTGAATTGAAGGACCTCAAGAAGGGGAGCAGGGGGAGGAATTCTACAGGAATCTATGGGAGGTGGTGGCCCTGTCCCTGGGAACGTTCAAAATCAGGCTTGACAAGGCTCTGAGCAACCTGATCTAGTTTAAAAGGTCCCTGTGCACTGCAGGGAGGGGCTGGACTAGATGATCTTGTAAGGGTCCCTTCCAACACCACACATTTTATGATTCCATCATATATGTGTGTATATATCAATATATATCTCCACATTTTTTAAGGAAAATTTTAAATGCAAATGTATTTCTTTTAACCTTTATCAGGTTAACCTTTATTTGCCAGTTGTGTTTCAGATATATTCTGGCTCCCTGTCCTGTAGATCTTGTCTTTATTCTAAGTTGAAAATGAGACTTGTGATTAAGATGGTTGAATTAATAAATAAGAAAATCAAATTTGTTTCCTAGCATCACCATGCATTGCCCTAGCAGTGAGGAATGAGATGTAAGCGAAACAACTCTGCAGACACCAAAGCCAGTGAAAAAGGAGGGAGAAGAGGTGCTTCAGGCATGAGAGCAGAGATCCCCCTGCCACCCATGCTGAGGATCACGGGGAGGCTGGTTGTCCTTTTCTGGAGCCCATGGCAGATCCCATATCAGAGCAGGTGGATGGCTGAAGAAGGCTGTGACCCCTTGGGAAGCTTGTCCTGGAACAGGCTCCTGTCAGGAGCTTAGCAGGATCTGTGGATCTGTGGAGAGACAAGTTCACACTGAAGCAGGTTTGCTGTGATGGAGCAGTCCATTCCTGAAGGACTACATCCTATGGAAAGGACTCACACTGGAACAGTTAATGAAGAACTGCAGGTAATGGAAAGAATCCATGTTGGAGACTTTGGAGGGCTGTTTCCCATGGGAGAGACCCTCAGTGAAGCAGGGGAAGGGAGGAGGAAGGAGCTGCAGAGACAATGTGAAATGGACAGATGGCAACCCACATTTCCCCTCCCTCTGCACTCCTGGGTGGGAGATAGAGGAAAATCAGAAGTGAACTTAAGCCCAGGAAGGAGAGAGGGGTGGGGAAAAGGTGTTCTAAGATTCAGGATCTATATATCACCACCCTGCTTAGATTTCATGGGTAATGAATTAATTTTCTGGAGTTGAATCTATTGTGCCCAAGATGATAAATGATGAGTTATCTGTCCCTGTCCTTATCTCTTTGCTGTCCCCTGTCCAGCTGAGGAGAGTGGCTTTGGTGAGCACCTCAAGTCCAGCCAGAGTCAACCCACCACAGGTCCTGAAGAAAAGCAATCGTATCTGGGTATTTTACAATAAGACTTCTTTGTACTGTGTAAACATTTTACCAGAGATTTTATTATGAATGTGAACATGATGTACTTAACAGAAGGTATCTCAGGATCATAATAAACAACCTACTACCTTGAGATTCTAATGACAAAAAATTGCCTTTCTTTTGACATGATGTAAAACATTGAAAAAAATTAACTTAGCGTTAGGAAAGAAGGGAGTGGTGAAATATTTTGCTACTTATATGACAGTTTTTTTATAGCAGTTATTTAATGTCTTCCTCTTCATCTCCCGTCAAAGGTAAAATAAACAACTGTGGATGAGAATTACCTCATCATTTGACATTTGAAGTTGAACACTGTTTCACAACAAGAGCAGACATCTCCTGTGCCAGACTGTGAGCTCAGTCCCTGTTGCACGAAACAAGAGCACAGGAACTGAACTGGTCACTGAGTCATGAGGACTGTTCTGGATTGACTGGGATAGCCACAGGATGGGGCTCAAAGTGCAGCAGTGTCATATGCTTCCATTCTGAAACTTCGGGCAGATGTCCTCCGGCAACTTGCATTTGTTCTGATCACCCTGACAATTCAACGATGATTCCTCTTCTCTTTTTGCCATTTGTGTCCTCCCTGGCTTTACTGAAGTTGACACAACATTCTCTGTATTAAAAGAGCTCAGAATGAATTCTCTCTCCCTCACCTCCCAAATGCCTGAGAGGGGCAAAGGTGTTTGGGGTTTTGGTTCTGCCTTGTTTTGTTTTTCTTCTGTGTTTAACCTACTGGCTTGGCTCAGTGAGAGGTAATGTTGCAGCTACTATGGACAAATAGGCCTACAGTAAAAAAAATGAAAAGCAAGAAACATGGTTCACTGGTAACTTCGCAGGCTTGCATGATGGAGGGGAGGGGAGAGAAAATAAATATGTACAACTAACGTGTTCACGAAAGAGAAACAACAGCATATGAAATTCCTCTATTCTGTGCAGGCAGGGTGAGGCCAGAGTCAATATTGGCATTAGGTAATGCAATCAGATGTTTCTCATGAGGTTATATTAGCTGAGGATTGGTAATGTCAAAAGGTATATGTACTCATGAACACACCAGTATGCTGGAACCTGAATTAATGTGACACACTCCTGCATACCTGGAGATAATATCTGTGTGTTCCCAACAACAAGAAAAGGATCTGGGCTACATATATCCCCTTCTCTCCTGTGGCATCCAGTTTTCCCTTCATTTATTCTGCCATAAAAGCTCTCTAGAAGGCCTATGTGGCTCCTCTTCTTTGATGGTAATAAAACTTTAAGGAAAGCAAATAGCACCATTAGGCTTCAGCAGGTGCCAGGAAGGAAATGAGAACCAGATATATTGCAGGGCTATTTGAATGCCCCTGTGCAACCAAGGCCACTTGACCTAATTCACTATTACAGTGCTATTACAGGAACACCAGTCTGGAGCTGCAGCCTACCTACATGTGCTTCTGCTCCCTAGCATCTCTCCCATGTGCAGAGCTAGGTGAGATGTACTGTGTGCAACAGGGACTCAGGCTGACTGATGTTTAGACGAGAGTAGGAAATGGCTTCATAAGACATTAATGAAGTATTTAGCCCTCTCCAAAAAGAGAAGAAGGTAGACTATTTTTGTAGGAGAGGATGTAAAGCTCACAGTAGTAACTCTTACTCTCTCTTACATCAGTTAAGGTCTGGGTAACCCCACAAACTTTATTTGAATTTATTATCTTTTTTGTGCCTTAGAGTGAGTTTTCCTTCATACAGTGAAGGCCTTAGTTGGGTGTTGCAACTCCTTCAGTTGCTTTCCAGCAGGATTAAGTGTTCTCTTCATGCAAAACTCAAACTGAGGCAAAAAAAAATACATGAGAGAAACGCCACTCCTATAAGCTACTCATGATGCAGCATTTCAACATGCTTTATGTGCTCTCAGCAACTCCTTCCTTTCAGATACAGTAGGTTTCTCAACAGTGATCTTCCTCCAGTAGATGGATGCAATACCGACTTTATCCTATAGTTTGTTGCAGGTTGAGAAATTGCCTCTGAAGCTGAAACTCGTAACTGAGCTAGAGTTAATTTAGTAAGCAAAGATCTGGCTGCATATTGGTCAGTGGTTTAAGATTTTTTGTGGCCAACAGTTTGGATGTAGTTTGAAAAACACTCTGCAGAATTTTTTATTTTCTTGTCTTACAAAACCTCTCTGAGAGCCTGACTTCAAGCCCAGCAAAACCTGCCGAAGTCTTCCTTCAGTAGACAGTAGATCACAATCCGAGTTAGAGCATATTTCTATTCCCTGCCCAGGGCAGTGTATTTTCTAAGGCAAATCTATTCACCTAGGGTCTGTGCAGTGGTTTTAAAGCTGAGATAAGCCAAAAAGGCCATTCCCCACTGGCAGTGTCCCAGGCACCACACCCAGTTGCAGTTTTGGGAAGAAGTAGCTATAGAGCTGTGACACTCACACACACATCCAATTGTGTCAGCCTCCTAAACTGGCACTTCATCCCAGCTTAGCTCTACACATTCTAATTTTGTCTCTCACTTGTTCTTTCAAGTAATAAGCAATAGGTAACTTCAGGTCTAATGACCTTTCCTAAACTGTTGCAATGAGCAATGAAAAAGTTATTTAAACCAGTCACGCTATACCCTCCCTCCTCCATACACACATGTATATATACCTAAGCACACACAAAAGTGCTTTCATGTATTATAGCTTTCTGTTGCTATTTGAAGAAATTAATCTTGTTTTTCTTTTACTATCAGGTAGCATGATAGATTATCTTTACTCTGATTTAATTCAACAGAGGATTAAAATGTGAATATAAAGACAGACTAATGCTGGTTGCTAATAGAAATCCATGTTTGGCTTCCCTTTTCCTTATAGAAATAGAGTAATGGTTTCAGGTAATTCTCATGGCTCAGAGGGAAAAAAAACACACCTTTTCTTTCTTTGAAACCAAAATATATGGAGGACAAAGACAATAATTCCAATGAAATCTGGTTTTAGTGTGCTTCTTTGAAAAAGTTATGTTAAAACAGTTATTCTCCAATAATATTAAAGCTGTCTTTATTTATGATTGATTTTGTTAATTTTTACAAGTGTATATTTAGCTTTGTTTTTACAGTATAATATTTTAACAGAATGTAGAAATTAAATAAATGTATCCATGAAAAAATTAAATTTTTTTTGTAAGATTAAAAAAATTAAAAAATAAATAAGGGGAACAAGTAGACATTTCTCTGAATTTTTCTTTTAAAAAATATTGCTGGCTTTTCTGAAAAGCCTTGGACTGCTTTCTTATCAGTTTTCTCTTGATTTCAGGACTTTGCTGGAGTATCTTATTCTGACCTAGCTCAGGGCCAGAGCTGATACATTTGCCTTAGCACAAAACCTCAGTTGGGATAATTTGTTCTTTTTCCCAGCATGTGCACAGCTCTTCCTGGTGCCTCTGGACACTTGGTTTGCATCACATCTTCACACAGCTTTTGGAATTCTCTCCACAAGGAGGTACAACAAAGGTCTGGCCCCCATTTTAATCCCTCTATGCAATGCTGAAACTTCGCCATCTCACTATATTTGGTAAGAGGAATGGCAGGGATCTTCTACTCTGGGAATGTGGTTCTCTGGAAGCGGTCTTGCAAACATACAGGGCACTTTTGGTTCTGCCCAGGGTGTGTGCACAATGATGAGCATTCAGTGCTTCCTTTGGCTCTCTAAAGGGTCAGTGGAGACCACCTCTCTCCACAGCTAACTATGGAAATGACTAGACCTAATGTGAATACCCCTCAATGGATGATGTTTTTCCATGCCTTGACTGCATCCAGTTCCTTCTGTCACACAAGGAGAACACCTTGGGATTTCAAAGTTGGAGGGATCATCCCAAACTGAAAACCAAAACCAAAACGAGAGTCAGTGAAAATAAATAAATAAATAAACATTTTAAATCCGAGTGAAATAAAGCCTAAACCTAGATGCAGTTGCTCTGATTCTTCATTTGAAGAAATATGCTGTGCTTTAAAAACATAAAGCCATCTCAGGGTCAGGTCCTGGAGAGCTTCCAGATACTGGATGCTATTTTAAAACCAGTTTCTTCCTTCTACACCTGAATGTTGTGGCAAAGGACACATTGATCTCAGTCCTGTGAATATTTGATGAGAAATTACACAGATTTTAAGAAAACCACACCCCTAGAGAAAAGCTGTTTCGTGAATGTCCATTATTCTTGTGTTTAAGTGAGACATTGACCAGTTTCAAGACTCAGCACTTTGCTTTATCCTCGCGCTTCTGCAGGAATCATTATAGCATGGAGTTGCAAAACAGATTTGGTTTATTCCTGCTTGAACTCTGAATAATTCTACCAGTTGAGGGAGTCATAATCTTCTGAATGCACTTGTATTGTTTTGAGGGATTATGGTAGAAATGTCCCAAAAGTTCAAACAAATATACATGTCAAGTTTCACAGCTCTAGGAAAATAGATTTTATTATGTATACCACCAAATATTTAAGCAGCAAGGCAATATAAACACATAGTCTATTTTTTTCATATTTACATTGCAGCATTGGTCCTCTCTTCAGAGAAGTGTAAACAGAAACTCTGTTTGCTACTGTACCTTATCACAATATCATAATTCATGGGGCAAACCATTTAGAGCAACTGCGAAAAGTCTATGAGGTAATAGTCACCTATGACTCACATGCACAAGGCTTGATCTTTTCCCTCCATTGGAAGTATTCACCTGTTGACCCTTATTTTGATGAAAATCCACTGCATTTGATTCAGATCTGAAGCCAGAGGGATTGTCTGGTAGATGATTCAGGGAAGCTTTGCAAAATTTCCTTTGTTGCCCCCTGCCCTGAAGCAGCGGACTTATATCCTACATTTAAAGATCTTAGGAAAACAAAAGCTGCTATAGAGAGGCTTCACTTTCATCAGAGACACCAAAGTCTGCAAGGAAGCCTCAGTAGCACATTTCAAGAAGAATGACACAGCTTGAAGGGAGGAAGGGCTACTAAAAAGGTATCTGACACTCTACCTCCATGGAATATGTCCCTGACCTCCATGGCACCATCCCACATACAGCATACCCAAAAGTGAAACACTTCTAAGAAAGATGAAGGAGAATAAAAATATATGATTTTTCAAAGTGTTTATGTGTTCAGCTAGGATTTAACTAGTTATTTCTCTTTCATTGCATAACCCATGTGATTAAGGAACATCCTTCAGTGAGCTTTGGATATCATCTGAGATGTTTTATGTGAAAACCTGCTCCTATTTCTGCATATTGGTATTCCTTGGATGCAACAGACCACCTACACCCTTTCATGAAAAACTGCAAACCAGCCTGACACCTGGACAGCCAGGCTCTCACCCAGACACACAGGCAGCTTGTGCCTAGTTACAGAGGTGTCAGCTTTAGTTCTGAACATTATGATTTGTATGTTAATAAACAGAATTAGAGTTAGCAGAAGATGCCCAGCAGTTAGGACACACAGATTTTATTTAAAAAATATTTAGATTTCTTTTTAAGAAACATACTGTAGCTTTAAAATACTCTTGATTGCAAGCCAAAGAGAATCCTGTTGAAGTGGATCATTCCCTCTCTGAAGAGAAAACATTTAGGAGATGGAAAACCAGAGCTGTTCACTGAGGACTGAAGTCTGTTACAGCCTGATGATCCTTTGTGTCAACTCTAAATCCCAGCAGGTGGATAGACACAGTTATGGCACCTTCCAGTAGACAGCTGGCACCTTTGTTAAGTATTTTGTGGCAATAGGTGAATGCAGAGATGACCACAAGAATGTACTACACATGCTGTGCTGAGATCCAATTTAGCTGTCTGAAGCCAAGAAAAGCTCCACAGAGGACACACGCTGCATAAAGAAGCTTTTGACTGCTCCGTGACTCAGAGGAAAACCCAGGATGCTCATTATAAATATGGTAAGGTCACTTCTAAAAATGGACTTCCACATTCCCTCTTTCACTTTTCTTTCTTGGTCAGCTCAGTGCACACTCTTCTTTTAAACTCAGTGGAGCTGCTCCCTTCACCCCAGGCCTCACATGATACTTTCTCAAGGCTTCTCAAACTCTTGTACAAGAGCCCCTCCACAGCTTCTGTAGGCCCCTGAAGCAACAAGGTCCAGCCTAACACTACTGCTTTCCTTCTCCAGTTTTCCCCACTTCTCACTAAATCTACAGGTGGCATCAGAAAAGGCTCTTCAGTTTTAAGGGAAGCTATACAGCACAGTCAAGCTCAAGCCATTCAGGATAACTTCTGTTCTAGCAGTTATGTCCCAAGGGATTTCCTCTGCAAGGAACTGAGACAGTCAACAGTCAACAAGGCAATGTATGAGGGAAGATTACAACCTGGACCAAAAATTTGCTTTTTGCAGAGCCCTTTTCTCATGCTTATGCTATAACAGAAGCTTCAGCTGTGCTTCAGCCACTCCCTCTAAGCACAAATGCTCCATGCTCTCTTCTCACCCTGGGGTAATCACAGGCTTTTGTTACAAAGCTGCAGAAGTCTCTTTGTGATAGCTGAATAAGGCCCTCAACTTTCATGGATGAGTACAGAAGCAGCACCAGTAGACTGAAACATGCACCCAGCCTGGGTGCTGACATCCTTGGCAGTTCTTCAGTGCAACATAGCTGAAGTGATTTCAGTTCTACTTCTTTCCTTCCTGCTCGAGCCCTCTTTTGTTCTTATATCTGAGCTGATGCTGGCTCTGCTGTAGTCAAATTCTGAATTCAGACTGCTGAATGCCCAGCAGAAAAGAGAGTGAAGGAAGAGAATGAGATAACCCTTACATCTAGATATGCTTGTGCCACACATATGAGAGAAGAAAATGAAGTTGCAATAATCAGTGAATATAAACCAGTTATATGTATTACTTTATTCTCCATATACAGAACTTGAATAAAACATTCCCAGATGTGTCCCACCACTACTATTCTAGGCCAAAGAGAAAAATCTCACAACTGCAGGGCACTGAGCTCAGTCCAAGGGACTGTGTGCTTATTTTTTTATTGGGGAAGCAAAGTTGTTGCAGGTTAACTGTGTAACTTGAGGAAAGGATTCATCTCTGTCTAGTAACATTAATGACCAAGCACAAATATGTTTTTGCCTACATCTCAGGCATAATTTGCTTTTTCCAAAAATCGTTGTTAGACCACAACAGGAAGGTATTTTAGAAGCCTGTTTTGCTTAACATAGTCACAGCATGTTTCAAACATGTCCTTTCATTTTTAGGGAAAAAAAAGAGGAAACTGCTATATACCAGTGATACATGGACTGTTTTTTTCCTCAGCATCACCAGAATAATTTTCAGACCACAACCATCCCACCAGTCCAGCACACCATTTTAAAGAGACACTCCAATAACATGAAAAATGGCAGAACATCATATTATGAATTCCACTGAGTTTCACTTGTTGAAGAAGTCCAAATTCAATATGTACTGCAGTCTGTTTATCTATCTAAGATACATTACAACATGACATAACTTTGCCAAGACCATCAAGTGGTGCAATCTAAATATTTTGATTGCAATTATTAGAACACTAACATATCCTCACTTTCTAATAGTTTCAGAAATTTTATTTTATTAAAGATACACTGTAGGGAATAGTCCTGCATTGGCAATGGAAGTGACATGAAGAACTATTACTTAAGAACCTCTTCATCTCACATTCCATGGTTCCAAATGAATGTCTTTTTAATCTATTGGAGAGTGCATATTCTATCTGATAATAGCAAACCTTGTGGGTTTTTTTGCTGGGGCCAAAAATCAATCAACCAAAATTCTTCCCAAATTGATTTCATAACTTAGTTATAAATCTCTGGGGGAAAATGAAGAATGAAAAGAGAAACATTTATTAAATAAACATCAAAAGCCTCTGAAAGCAGAGATTCCACAAATGGACATTGTTCCACCTAATTAGTTGAACTCATTAAACAGGACAGAAATGTGTATTGCATGTAATGGATGAAAACTGGCAGCTCCTTGGGTCACAGATGGAATTTTTCCTACCATCTAATAAATACAGTACTTTGTCTTTCCAGATTTCTAGATGTGCACTAACACATGTATGAAAAAGAGAGAAACCATAGATTCTGTGCCTTTTTTAATTGACTAACATAAGTATAGAAAATTGATCTGGTAGAACAGTCTTGCCAGTCATGCTAAGCATTTATACACTGTTATATTTAGGTTTTAGAAGCAGGACTTTTCAATTTATTGGCTTCATTTAAATTTTGCAAACCTGATACTCATTTTGACCCAGAGAATTTGGAACATCTGAGGTACAGCTAAATGTGAGGCAGCTCAGTGTTTACCATTAAATGAAACCTTTTTGCCATCAATTAAAATTTCCCCACAGCTAACTTTCCTCTCAAATTGCAGATTTACTCCTGAAGATCATCCCTTTCCAAGCCAAAATAGTTGCGGAATTCAAGACACTCCTCCTTTCATCTTCTCTGACCAAGTTGAGAAAGAATTTGGTCAAAGCTTGCAGTTACTGGCTAATTACTTTTTCAGTTTTTATTTATTTAATCTTGTAATTACACAGAATGCCTTCCTGACCTTTAACAGCTTCTCAACTTCAAGCTTTAGAAGACTGTGACCTGATTTCAAATGTGTGCTGATAAGCAACTAGGTATCCCTGCTGACCCCTAGTTGTTACCACTTGTTACTTAAAACTATTGGGGAAATTATCTGTTTATTTGGGTATTTTATTAAGCATTTAGATGCCAAAATACTGAAAAATCTTACAATTAATAACTTACAGTAATATTTATGCCAATTCTCCTTTGGAAGCAAAGCTGAAAAAATAGGCTGTTTTTTTAAAGCAGCTGCTTGAGGAATTTTTTTAGGCGTGTGGGGATTGTTTTGTTTTGCTTTATGTATGTACAAGCAGAGTGTCTGTAGGAAGTAAGCAGGGTCATTCCTACTGGTGCAGTGCCAAACAATTCAAGAGGTCTGCACTGAGAGCAATTTGCACGCCACATAACTACTCCTTCAGAAGGAAATAAGCATGTGCATCTTTCTGCAAGTTATCTCTGCCAAAGGCAGTGTCTCCAGAAAGAGACCAGGTGCTCCCTGTGGCCTCCATGCAAAGCACAGCAACTTCTTGGAGCCATATGTAAAAACATTATCTTCTCCTGGGGCATCTGGCTCTCTGCATAGCTCT
The DNA here is from genome assembly GCF_000747805.2 of Chaetura pelagica. Lineage (NCBI taxonomy): Eukaryota > Metazoa > Chordata > Aves > Apodiformes > Apodidae > Chaetura > Chaetura pelagica. The sequence continues at coordinate 1,457,728 of NW_009953332.1, forward strand.
CTACTGGAGACCTGCCACATAGTCAAAGAGGACTATGTTCGAGCCAAAGCTAATTTGCCCTCTTACAACAGAGATAATGGTTAATAATATCCCATTATGGCTATATCGGGAGTTGATTTGGGGACATGCTTTTTCCTTCCCTCCCCCTCCCCCCTTTTTATTCCTTTTCTACACCAATTATTTATTGTTTTAAAAATTGTTTTCCTTCTGAAAAGTTCAGACATGAATATATGCAGAAAAACAAGACAAAGTGGGTTTATGTCAAAGAAAAGTAACTGGAAAAAATGCTTTACTTTTCCTTGCCACTTATGACATGTCAAAAAGAAAGAAAATGTCATAAAAAGAAAATGATGTGAAAAGAGTACTTTATCCTCAGAATCACTCAAGCCCTTTTTGCTCGTTTGTACAGTGAGAATAGGGGAAACTGCCTGTTTGCAGACACCTCACGTATGCCACATTTCACAGAGAATTTCATGAGTCAAGTATGTGCCTTTTGGGAAAATGCAGGGAAGGGATTAAAAAGCAAAGAGCCCTGGGCATCTGTTCAACTCATTGGGGCTAGATGAAATACAAAGTTCATAATGCCAGCCAGCTTCCAGTATAGTAACTGTTGAGAGTGAACCTCTGCCTTCCACTCCAGGAGCTGGCGGTTGCCTAGCAGAGAGATGTAGGCCAGGCTCTGCAAGTGCACCCTGTGCCCCAGCACCACAGTGCTGGTCCCCACCAGCCTTTGCTTTTTCTCTGTGTGTTTGCTGGTGTCTGCAGCCACTAATTTTGCAAGGGAAAGAAAGCTTATGGATTTTGCTAATCTGCAAGCCACCTTATAGTTAATACCTTGATAACTTGAGGACTCCTGATAAAGGCAGTAGAAAGCAAAGACTGGATTTATTGTTGGCTCCTTTGGAGGACCTAATCCCTGGTTATTTTTGTTTATATTTGCCTTTTTCTCTGCAAACAGCTGATTTACTGTCATTTGCAATGAAAGTTTGGATCAAATAATGAACATCTAATAGCAACTGGCTATATTTACATTAAAAAACCATATGCATTCATGAAAATGCATCAGTTCACTGTAACTTTATCAGTGAACAGGTTTTTAAAAAGCAGATTGATTTAAATGAAAAATTTCTGCTTTTCAACTTGACTGATCCTGTATAATTTCATATTCTGTACAAGTCTTGATTTAAAAAAGGTATTATGCATTACAACTGTCTTCGTAGCAATTTCAGGTAATAAATAACATTAAAAAGTGTAAAAATATATTGAATTTTTAACCAAGACTTCATTTTCTATGATACAATAAAGATCTAAAATGCCATGGCAACATTTTCTACTTTGAAAGCAGATAGCAATAAGTAGTAAAAAACCCATCAAAATATGAATGATATTTTCCTCAAATATTAGAAAGATAAAAGTGTGGTGTCTTATTTTAGGTTTTATTTTATATATTTCTCTTTCAACTTATGAATTATGTTTTTGACAGATGAACTTAGTCTTGAAAAATTAAAGAAAGATTTTAAAGATGAGATCAGACTGTATAATCTTAAATGGAAAAAAAAATTAAGTAACATGATGTGTTCAGATGGAATATCCCTTGTCTACAATATCACAGGAATAAGACTACCATAAACTTCTTCACAATATGCTCAAACATTTAAAGGACATAAAATTAGTATCTCCTTTAGGTTTCTAATGGCATCAGTCTCCAGCTGCTGCTCTAAACTCAAGTTGCTTCTCTGTACTTTTGCAAGGCACTCACTAACCTGCAGTTCCCTCAGAGTATTTCCATTGGCTTCGTACCTGCATATAAAGCAAAGGCTCTTACAGGGTTTTCAAATGGTGCTCTACAATAGCTACAGTTTCTTTCCCCCCCCCAGCCTATGTTCTTGAGGGTCCAGATGTACATATGTGGATTGTAAAGTACACAAAAATGTTGCCACTAAACAGGCCAGCCAGAGATCTTCACTGGCATAGAGTGCTGGAAAATGCCTGCTCAGTTCTATCTGCTGTATTTCTCCTCATTTATACTTGTAGAGAAATTTTTACTGATACTCCCCACCCTAGTCAAATTGTCCATTCTTTCCCTTACTCTCCTCCATAATTTACATTATATTTGTGACCCACATCCTTTTTCCTAACTCCCTGCCTCTCTGTTGTGTCTGTCCTGGCAACAGATTGTGAGCTTCATGCCATTCGTTTCATGATAATGATGAACAAGGTTCTTGATTTCAAACTGATTATTTGATTCCACAGTATATCAATGTGTTACCTAATCTCCATCTGTTTTACTGTTTATACAAGAGATCTCCAAGTAATGTTCCATTTTCTATTGGCAGGAATATAGCAGAATATAGTATGTCTTTGAATAATGTTCCTAGGAATAAACACAGAAAATTTCCCAGCTCAGTTCCCACAGAGATACGAGCTTGATTTGGAACATACCACTTGTTCCGCCTGCTCCTAAATTTTCTACCTACTTATTTACTCAACACTGCTTAAAATCCATTCAGCCCTCTCACTTGTAAATTAAACCAGGAAAAATGAAAATGGAATTCAAGAGCTACATTTACAGCAGACAGCTGAAGGAAAGAGACAATAGTATGATATTATCATTCTGGTTGGGAAAGCCCTTCAAGATCATCATGTCCAACAACTACCCTAACTCTGCCACCACTCTCCACCACTAAACTCTGTCCACTGGCACCACATCTGTCTTTTTAGATGCCTCCAGGGGTGTTGGCTCAGCCACCTCCTTGTACAGCCTGGATCACCAAGTCCAACTCCCGCCCCAGAACAGGACAACCCCAAAGTTCACACCATGTCCCTGAGGATGTTGTCCAAAGATTTCGTGAATACTGTCAGGCTTGGTGCCATTACTGCTTCCCTGGGGAGCCTATTCCAGTGCTCCACCTCCCTCTGGGTGAAGAATCTCTTCCTAATGTCCAACCTAAACCTTCCCCTGCACATCTTCCTACCATTCCCTCAGGTCCTAGTGTTGGCCACCAGAGAGAAGAGGTCAGCACCTACTCCTTCTCCTTGCCTAATAGGGAAGCAGTAGCTGCCATGAGGTCTTCCCTCAGTCTCTTCTCCTCCAGGCTGAGCTGACCAGGTGCCTTTAGCCACTTCTCACATGGCTTCTCCTCTAGATCCTTCACCAACCTCCTGGGCCTCCACTGGACACTCTCCAGTAGCTTTATCTCCTTTTTGTGCTGTGGCACCACACACTGGCATTTTCTGAAGGAAGAATAAATATACAGAAGAATAAATTTTTCTCAAAACTGTCATATTTTTCACTCAGAACACGCTTAAACTTCACTAGAAATGAGAATTACCCTCTAGCTTGAGATTTCTGTTGTTATTTAGAGGAAGAGTTTTGGGGTTTGTTTATTGTTATGCTGTTTAGTTTATTTATTTATTTATTTATTTATTTATCTGTAGTTTATCTCTTTATCCCTGAGCAATTTTTATTCTTTGTCAGAAAAGTGTACATGGATACTTCTGACAGGGATTGAAATACACCTGAAAATTACCAAGCAAAGGGGATAATTCAAGATTCTGAATTAATGGAGAAAATAGTGGGGGAAAGGAATACTGTGGATGTTGAGTAGTGAGCATGCTGGTCCACAGACATGCAGATAATCTTGATTCATATTCTCACGTAAGACATTTCTGAAAGCTCTCCACCATGTAACTCCATACCCTTTAACTACTTATTTCTGGCCGATTTCCCCCTAAAAAATCAATCAACATTTCTTCTGGAATAAAAAATTTGTTGAACCAGGGAAAAAGCAGAATTATGAAGTTGCATTTATGACAATGTTTATAAAATAAAAACCCGCACATTTTCACCTTTCAGAAACAGGAATGGGGGAAAAAAATCTGAACCTGTCCTTCCACATCTATCATCGGTTATGAAACACGCACTTAATAAATTTTTATTATTTTTTTAACTAGTTGTTTTACTAGTGGTTAAGCAGGTGTGGCCCAGAACAAAGTGGAATACGGAACGTTGTTGGCCTCGGCAAGCAGCCATTTTGTGTTAACAATGACGAGATTAAGAGCAAGAGAATCAGAGGTGGAGCTTTTTGAAAGCTTGTCATATTTCTGTTGAACGTAAGCAAGGCAATGTGTGGGTGGTAAAAAAACAATTCTTGCTATAGGCAAACTTCAGAAAATCAATGCTAGAGTTAGAGATAAGTTACCAACATGTTTTTTTGGGGGGTTTTTTTGTGGTGGTTTTTTTTTTGGTCATATCTGTATTATTGTGATTAACTAAAGAAGAACCTGGGGCAGATAATCTGTTGTGGATAAAGAATATAATAGTGGCTTTAAGCAACAATGAGGAAAACTCAGGATTTTATGAACTGACTTACATTGACAGTCTGAAAATTCATCAGCTGTTCTACAGCTGAACTCCCCCAGTTTTGTCATAAGATCGAGAACGTGATGAGATCACTGAACTAGCATTGCTGTTGATTGTTTAATTAAGCAAAGGAAATGCTACCACTAGACTGCAGTTTGTTTTAATTAATTGTTTCAGTTCACAAAGGGAGTGCTAGAAGTGTTCAGTAATGTCACATTCCCTTGACACACTGATGGTCTTCTGATTGTTTCCCAAACTGTTAATTGATAATGACCCATGGGATCAATATAATTTATTATAACCATACCTGCTTTTAGTCTGTTTGAAACGGGAGCTAAGGAGCTGAGTTGATGTTTATTTCTTCTGAAATTAATGATCCAACTTCATTTCAGCCACACTCTAGTTGTGTTTCTCTACTGCTTTGGTAGAGGTTTTTAAAGAATTGAGCTTTGATATCTTCAGTCACAAATACCACCAGTTCCTGAGAGTACTTTCAAGTTCCTGCACTTCAGTATTTCCTGGACTGAAACGACGACGTTAATGTGTCTAAACCTTGCCAAGATTTATTCCTGAGACATCATAATAAGCCAAATGATTCAATAAAGAGCCAATAAATCGATGGTTCTTATACACTTCAGCAAGATGGTGTTGAAAAGATATACATTGTCCCTAAAATCTCTTACCCACACAGTAAAAAAAGAACTAGTGTCCCCAAAACCCAAAACTAACTGCAGTGTGGTAGCTTATCCATCAAGAGCTGGGACCCAGGACTTAATTTCTGCTTCACCACTCTCCACCCAACATTTGAATAGTTATTTAAATGGGGATGGATCAACCACAGTACACACGGTAACAGGTTGGTGTAAATATTTGAGTGCAGATAGACAATGCATCCAAGCCACTCTGGCAGCTTCATGCTTCCAGAATGGCCAGACCTGTTTCTTATGCCCACTTTGCCCATTGGGCTGACTTGGACATGTTGTCTCACCCAGCTGCAAGGTGTCTTACAGCAATAAGTTGACAAAAGCTGAGTCCAACAGAATCAATGGTGTCACCTCCTGCTGGTGACTCTCCTGGCACTTGGACAGCAGTGGCCAACACATTAGGGTAGGAACATGTAGGATGGGGCAGGCAGAGCACAGGAGCAGTCCTCGGGGCAATATCAGGCTTTTCGGTGGCTTTAGCTGCATATTTAAACCCCACAAATATCCACAGGGTTAGTTTTAACTCCTCCTGCCAAGAAGTGCAAACCAAACTGTGTTGTCTGGTAATGGACAGTTGGAAGCCAATTTTTCCTTTCCTTCTGCTGTGGGCTCATCTTCTCTTTCTTTTTTTAATCTGGCATCCCTGTTTCCTAGTAAGCAGCACGTATGTTAGGAATAAGTATGCTCATCCAGATCCTAGGAAGCAGAATCAGTTTATTTAAGTCAGAACCAGCGTAATGCACATCCACTGCCCTGCATGCAATAGACCCGAATTATCTTACACGTGGCTTTTCTGGGTAGGGTTCACCCAGGCTGTTCCATGTTCAATACAGCAAAATGCTAATCAACACATGTAATTAATTAGTGTCTATATGTAGAGCCTGAAGCCTTAATTAACATTCTTCTATGATTAAATTATCACTGATGATTCCAAGTCTCAGGTGAAACTGAGTGTCGGAACTTTTTTGTGCTTGATCTTCCACCCCCCTATCTCCCAGGACTTCAAAGAGAACAAGAGGTCCGTTTCTTAAATCCTTAAAGTGGAGCTTTGCCATGCCCCTTTTTTTTCCTGGTCATATCTCCCACAGTAAAAAACCTGCACTTAGCAGTTTTACCTGTTTCATAGTCCCTTGATGTCACTAGGTCTCTGTGAGTTAGTTTTATAATAGGCTTAATATGCTAGCCCACAATTTGTCAATGTGAAAAAGCCTCTGTTTTTTTAATTTGTGGCGTTTCACAATCATAAGTAAAGACAGCCTGTGTAGCAACATGTACAAACAACTCCAGTCACTTGAGAGAACAATGTTGACAGTAAGTTTTTGTTATCTTGTCCCTCAAAGTCAATTCTCTTGTCTTAAAAATCCTTCTATTGTGTTATTGTCATCCTTTACATCTCTCACTGTGTTTTTGCCACCTATCTCCCAAGTGGTTCAACTTCTGAAAAGGTAACTAGTTGTAAATCTAGCTAAATCTGTATTTGTAACTAACAGGTTTCCTCAAATGTGCAGAATTTTATTCAGTCAAAAATCAAAAAGCATTCTGAATTATTGCAGAAACTCTCATATTAGTATATTGCACTTTGTTAAAATCTTGACATAAGAGTAGACATAATCCTGCCCAGCCACCTCATGTAATGAACAAATGTGTCTGAGAATTGGACGAACTGTCTGGAAAACTACCAGGCTGAGATGATTAATAGTGAATTCTCAGCCAAACTTCTTGCTCTCTAGGAGAACACATTGGATTGAAATCTGACCTCAAGCTCTAAAGAACATGTGATTAATTTATTTTACTGTGTTATCACCTTCTTTGAGAGGACTAGCTTAGAATAAGGCAAATTGTAATGGATCCCTAAAAACAATTTTTCAGAGAGGCTGAATTAATGAGGACATCCAGAGGTTTCTCGCTTTTGTAAAGCCGTATACTATACAAAAAAAATTCTCATCTCAGCTGCGCAAGCTTGAAAAGTTTTCAATACTGAGGTTTTCTTAGTAAAATAAAAACAATAGCACATTTTTATCTGTTAGATGAGATGCATGTTGAGAAATGTGCTTGGGTACTCACAGAAAAATTGCAATAGATATGCAAAGATTTTTGTACAGAAATATATGTTGATTTAGATAATTATTTTAGTAAATTGGTTGTCATATAAAGAAAACTGATTTGGTCTAGATAATAACTTCCGCTGATTTGCAACTTGCAAATGTTTTTGAGATTTGATTCTAGTCCTTGGAACTGTGAAAAATGAATGTTTCAAAATCTTCTAAATTTGCATATGGTGGGGAGTCAAAACTTCCTTCTCATCTTCTCTGCTTATCTCTATCTCCATGTGAATCGTCATTCACCTTTTAGCTCATCTTTATTTTATGTGTATTTCTTTTTCATCTTTTCATAGTACTTCACAGCTACCCAAGCTTAATAAAATCCATTGTAGTATGCTACTGAGAGTCTGTATCAAAAAGGAAACAAGGGTGTAGCTATAGTATTAAGTAATTGCATCAGAGAAAGTAACAACATATTACAAAATCTGGCTGAAAAACCAGACTATACCTCCCCCTTGATACTGTATCAGTGTAGCTTACAACTGGAAAACAACTTTATAAAGGATTTATTTTCTCAGACAGTGTTTTCTGGGAAAAGAAGGAAAAAACACAACAATGACAATATATGCTGCTTTTGAAAAGATACAAATTTCTAGGAAAAGCAGAATAATAAATATGTTTTACCCATTAGCTTTAATTCTCCTGAGGTATAACAACAGCTCTTAAGCAAGTGTCCCACTATACCTTTGGGTGGGCCATTTGGGGCACTTCATTGTTTACCTCCTGATTAGGCTTTAAGAAATACAGATATGGCAGAAGGGAGGGAATTCAAATTAAGTTCTCAAAGTAGGAGGGAAATTGCGTGAAATAAATGGATGATTTCTCATAGCTAGGAAATGCTGATCCTGTCTCTTGATCTGAATTTGACAAAAGACTGTGATGAGGAGAGGACCATATCCACTCTTTTTCACCTGTGGCCAACCACACAACCAGGAGATACTGCTGCCTGCAGTACCTCAACAAACAATGACAAGTATGGATGCTGTCACCTCCTAATGCAAACTGGTGATCTTTGACACCTGACATGTAAAAAAGTGCAGGGCTAAAGAGAGGCAAATGGCCTTTCCTCAGTTAGTTGGGCCTGATTGCTGCTGCTAATTTCTTGTTTACAAGGGCTCTGTAGCTTTGCCTGCCCAGTTTGAATAATACTCCTCTTTAAACTACTAATGTCTGATTTTTGGCAGTCCAGTTAGAGCTATTTGTGATGATTATTCAGTGATTTCTAGAGCAAAGTAGAGTGATTCACCTTTTGCAGTAAATATTTTTTTAATAGGCTTGGAGTATAAAGAAAGACCTGCTTGACATGTTCTGGTTAAGCCTCCTGTTGCTTAAGTTGATTGATGAGTCCTTAAAGAACGGCACAGATCCCTGCCCCTCCTATATGAGCACTTCCTACGTGATTGAAAGATGAGTCAGTGCTATGCTCAAGAGTCACCGTAGCTACAGACCTTCTCTCAGAGCACCTATCAGTCACTGGCCAGGAGCATTTTCCTATATATCTATGAGTGTGTGAATGTGAAATACTCTTGCTTCATGCCCCATGCAAGATCCTTAGTCAAGTCTTAATGTATTAGAGTCAGACAGTAAAGCTCAGTGTCAGAAATTTATTTATGCTTGCTTAACAGAGAGCCACAGCTGGGTTAGGGAAGTGTTGGACAAGTTTCTAATGAGAAAGAACCTCAAAAGGAGTGTCAAAAAAGACAAATATGGGATAGGGGGTTAAGGTGGGTGACTGAATTCACCAACAGTTTTCTCCAGTCACTGGTGGCTACGAAAGAAACTGAAGGAAAGCAAACAGCAAGGATAAGCCCACATATTCTTCACATTCCTCTTACTCCTAGGAGTGATCCCTCAGTTCACAGCTGCCAAACATAAGGTAGTCTTCTGATATGTCAAAACCACTACATGCCAGGTGGTCCCTCAAGTCTAAGCAAAGGCAAAAAAGGCAAACTCTGATATTCTGTTCCATACCTGCCCTGCTGAGACTACGGGTCAAAGGCAACACATTTTCCATTAAATGACCACTGGGTATGGGCTTTTTGGCAAGGCAGATAGATAAAAGTCAGTCTGAATAATTGTTGCTGTCCTGCTGCTGCTCATTGGCAAACATTTTGGTTTGACAGCAGCAGGCCTTGATGAAATGCTGAAAGATATCCATAAATGCCTCCTTTGTTGAGTAAATATTGTTGTTGGACATTATGATGCAGCAATATGATGGATCCCATCTGTGATACCAGCCTTGCCTGTACATGGGTAAGTATGAGTTTAATTCAAGTAATCAAAACCTTTGACATGGACTCAATCATTTCAAATTCATGCAATGCATTGTCAGTCCAACCTACCCAGAGCTTTCTGGAACTCTCCAGGTTCCAGCCCTGAAAAGTTAATTTACTTTTGCCCCTTAAATCTCTTTTCCATGTTGGGGCATGACTCACATGCATATTCCTCCTGTTTTACCCCTTTATTTCTCTGTTCTTTTGCCACGTATCTCAGATATTCTTTAATTTATTACCAGGAAGCCAACAGGTGCTTGACAGATGGCAATTTGCCTGCTATTAATTGCTGGGAAACTGCTCACTCAGAGATCTTATCCCTTCATTTTCTACTCTTTATACTATTTGGCATTCCTGATTGGTGATAAGAAGGAAGAATATTTAGATATAGATGGAGAATTTTGACAGATGGAATCTACACAGCAAATACCTGTAAAGCAACAACTGCAACTGCACAGGAGCTGGCAGGAAGCTTTGCACAGAGGTTGGTGCATGTTATCAGAGAGGCAGAGAGATGCTGAATGACCGTATGTCTTTCCAGCATAACTTGATAAACCTGAGAAACCCAGAATGCATCATTTTCAGAAGATATTGATTAGTGAAAGGCCTTTCTCCAACGTCCCACACCTTTGGGAGAGGGAAGCCTCCTCAGCCCTTTAAACAATTAAGCAGGCCTGCTACTGGAGACAAGCAAAAAGCTCTTAGCTGCTGCTGATCCCTGACATCTCTATGGATGCTGTTTTTGCTCTGAATCTGTGAGGACTCCACAGTCTCCAAAATCTGCATGCTCAGGGCTGTGCTCACACTCCCTGCCTGTGGAGCCCAGGCTCTGCAAGGTGTTTCTCACAGTAACCCATTCCAGAAGCCCTGGTGCACATGTATTCTGCTGGCACCAGTCGAGGGAGATCCTGACCAGTCAGGACAACAGAAATGAACAACAGATGAGGTTGTACAAAAAACCCAGAATGTTTCTCAACAAGCGCATTCAGAAATATTTATTTTATGAACAAGGATTATTTTCCTCTAATTTTTTAATGGCAAAAAATGGGATATTATTATATTGGGTAACTGTTTCAGACTTGCCTGCTGTAACAAATGTATAATTAACAAAAATCTGGAATTATGCTCAGCCAGACAAGAAAAGTTTCCTGAATGCTCACCACTGGGATTTCAATGCAAATGGAAGTAGTATGTATTTTGCTGGGTTTTGCACATTTTCAAAGGGAATAAAATGTTCTTTTAAGGTAATTAAAATGCAAAAGTGAAACTCCCTTGTGTTCTGCAAGCTCAGAGATCTAAAAGTGCCTCAAATTTTTTAATACTCATTCACTCTTACAAATAAATGTCTTTTTTGTATGTTCACAACCCTTTCGTTTTGGCCTTCTCTGACTCTTCAACTGAGCAGCACTGCTGACAGGAGCACTGACCCCAGTGGCAAATTCAAAGACAGTTGTGTGGAATTTTGGCAAAACACCAGGTTCCTGTCCACATCCAGAAATAATCTCCAGAGAAAACTGATACTGGAATCTTGCCTCAGCTTGTTTTGAAATAGAAATATACCATGTAATTATCCATTAACAAAACACCTCACATGGTACAGACTAGATATTAATTTCAGGACATGTTTACAAACAAATTAGAAAAAAACATGAAGAGGTGTTCAAATTAAATACAGGACCAGTGAAAGAAATTTAAAGGGATTGAGTTCTTCTAGCTACAGCTCTCCTGACAAATATTCACCTGAGGATGACTGGAACCCATCACCTTCTTTCTTTAGCTCCTTTTTCTTCCTCCTCCCTCTTTGCAGCCTTCTTTCTAATGTCAGGAGGCTGTCCCACTGTGAGTTCTCAATGGACAAGAGAATAGCAACACTTTGAAGTCTGTAGGCACATTCTTTGCCAAAACAAGCAAGCAGTGTGTTCACAAGCTGTTATGATCAGATAAAGCAAGCAACTAATTTTTCTTGCAGCAATTGGACGTAACACAGGATGAGGATTTGGCCTCCTTCACTTGTCCTTATTTCTTTTTTGTGTTCTTCTATTTCTTTTATTGTACTTCTTCCTTTTTTTTTCTTCCTTTTTTTTTTTTTTTTCATTTTTTTATTAAACTATGTTCCACGTACTGTACAAAAAAACCCCACACATCCAGATTTTTCCTTCTTTCTGCAAAATTGATCTAGATGTAACAGTTTAATAAAAAATGCCACTACTTCTTGATACCACATACAAGAGAAAAATCAGTTAGGGTCTGTTGCCTGTGAAAAAAACCTTGTTATATGAGAGCTTTTCTACCTTGTAAATCCTAAATTTGGGTCCTATTTCATGTTGTTGGCTCTGGAGGACTCATTCCCTCTCAAAGGTGATTACAGAAGTCCCATGGCACCTGCTACAAAATGAAAAAACAAAACAAAACAAAACTGATTCAGGAAGATAAAATAGTCCATCAGCTAATTAAATCCTGCAGTTTGTGTGTGGTCTTGTGCTATGAAAGAGCTGAAAGTCTGACCTTTGTTATCTTTATGGATATAACACAAAAAAGAAGTGGAAGAAAAATTCACAGGAAACAGTGAGGTATGGAGATATGCAGCTCCTTTCAGGAGAAGCAAATGCATTTGCTTAATTTATTGGAACATCTCAGTTTCCTCCCAGAACTTTCTACATTTTTATCACATATATTTAGCAGTCATACTCATCTCTCCTGCAGAGATAAGTCTACATTGGAGAGTAACCATTACTAGAGATCATCAGAGAATAATTTCTCTGAGACTGTGACCCTGCTGCATTTGAAGCTTCCCATCAAGTGCTCTTCGATCCCTTATCTTGGGCCACTTAACTCCAGCCTTCATAACAGGCTTTCATAGAATTGCAGAATCATAGAACTATTCAGGTTGGAAAAGACTCTTGTGTCCTTACTCTACAAAGTTCTTCCCATTAAACCATATCCACCAACACCACATCCAAATGACCCTTAAACACATCCAGACCCTGAAGCACACACTCAACCACGTCCCTGGGCAGCCTATTCCAGTGTCTAACCACTCTTTCTGTGATTTTTTTTTTTCCTGATGTCCAGTCTAAACCTCTCCTATTGTATCTTGAAGCTCTTCCCTCATTTTTTTATTAAACTATGTTCCACGTACTGTACAAAAAAACCCCACACATCCAGATTTTTCCTTCTTTCTGCAAAATTGATCTAGATGTAACAGTTTAATAAAAAATGCCACTACTTCTTGATACCACATACAAGAGAAAAATCAGTTAGGGTCTGTTGCCTGTGAAAAAAACCTTGTTATATGAGAGCTTTTCTACCTTGTAAATCCTAAATTTGGGTCCTATTTCATGTTGTTGGCTCTGGAGGACTCATTCCCTCTCAAAGGTGATTACAGAAGTCCCATGGCACCTGCTACAAAATGAAAAAACAAAACAAAACAAAACTGATTCAGGAAGATAAAATAGTCCATCAGCTAATTAAATCCTGCAGTTTGTGTGTGGTCTTGTGCTATGAAAGAGCTGAAAGTCTGACCTTTGTTATCTTTATGGATATAACACAAAAAAGAAGTGGAAGAAAAATTCACAGGAAACAGTGAGGTATGGAGATATGCAGCTCCTTTCAGGAGAAGCAAATGCATTTGCTTAATTTATTGGAACATCTCAGTTTCCTCCCAGAACTTTCTACATTTTTATCACATATATTTAGCAGTCATACTCATCTCTCCTGCAGAGATAAGTCTACATTGGAGAGTAACCATTACTAGAGATCATCAGAGAATAATTTCTCTGAGACTGTGACCCTGCTGCATTTGAAGCTTCCCATCAAGTGCTCTTCGATCCCTTATCTTGGGCCACTTAACTCCAGCCTTCATAACAGGCTTTCATAGAATTGCAGAATCATAGAACTATTCAGGTTGGAAAAGACTCTTGTGTCCTTACTCTACAAAGTTCTTCCCATTAAACCATATCCACCAACACCACATCCAAATGACCCTTAAACACATCCAGACCCTGAAGCACACACTCAACCACGTCCCTGGGCAGCCTATTCCAGTGTCTAACCACTCTTTCTGTGATTTTTTTTTTTCCTGATGTCCAGTCTAAACCTCTCCTATTGTATCTTGAAGCTCTTCCCTCTTGTTCTGTCACTAGTTACCTGTGGGAAGAGACCAGCACCAACCTCTCTATAATGACCTTTCAGGTGGCTGTAGAAACTGATGAGGTCTCCCCTCAGCCTCCTCTTTCTCAAACTAACCGTTCCCAGCTTCTTCAAGTGTTCTTCATAAGATTGATTCTCTAGGCCCTGCACCAGCTTCCTTGCCCTCCTCTGTACTTGCTCCAGCACCTCGATATCTCTCTTGAATTGAGGTGCCCAAAACTGGACACAACACTCCAGGTGTGGCCTCACACCTCACCTGTACCTGGAGTACAGGTGGACAATCACCTCTCTACTCCTGCTGGTCACACTGGGCTTTGTCTGTGCACTCTCCAAACCTACAAACAGTACACAGGAATCCTCCAGCCAACCATTTGTGCTTGGTCTTTCTGAATTTCTTCTTGTCTGCATAAAAATAAAATCATAGAATAATAGAATCATAGAATATGTTGAGTTTGAAGGGACCTATCAGGAGTCCAACTCTCATCCCTGTGTTGGGCACCCCAAGGATCATACCATGTGCCTGAGAGCATCATCCAAATGCTTCTTGAGCTCAGGCAGCTTGATACTGTGACCACTGCCCTGGGAACCTTGTTCAAGTGCTCAACCACATTGTGGGTGAAAAGCCTTTTTCTGATACCCAACCTAAACCTTCCCCGATTCAGCTTCCTGCCATTTCCCTGAGTCCTGTCATTGGTTGCAGGAATGAAGAGGTCAGTACCTGCCCCATCTCTCGTGGGAAGCCCTAGACTGCAATGAGGTCACCCCTCAGCCTCCTCCTCTCCATGCTGAGTAATCCAAGTGACCTCAGCCGCTCCTCATAAGTCATCCTGTCCAGACTCTGCACCATCTTGGCTTTCCTTTGCACACTCTCCAATAACTTGATGTCCTTTTTATATTGTGGTGCCCGAAACTGCAGGCAGTACTCAAGCTGAGGCCACACCAGTGCAGAGTGGAGCGGGACAGTCAACTTCCCTGACCAGCAGGCAACGCTCTGTTTGATGCACCCCAGGACAGGGTTGGCCCTCCTGGCTGCCAGGGCACACTGCTGGCTCATCTTCAGTTTGCCATCAAACAGGACCCCAGGTCCCTCTCTGCTGCAGTGCTCTTCAGTCAGTCATCCCTTAGTCTGTAATGACCACCAGGGTTGTCCCATCCCAGGTGCAGAATCCAGCACTTGCCCTTGTTAAACAGAAAGAAAAGAAAATTTTTAGGCTACTACCCAGAAGGTTTTTGCTGCTCAGGACACAAGGTGCCAGGATGCATGTTACTTGGCTTGCTCTCACAGCAGCACCAATGGAATCTCAAGGAAGGTTGGTTTGTCCTCTTGCTAATTTTTTATTGCAATCACTTGAATCAGCTATCAATCTCTTTATACTCTGAGTACAATACTATGAGGACTTGATTTCACACCAGACCTCAAGGAGCAGCAAAATCTAAACAGTAACAATGCTCAAGACCTTACAGAGTGAAAATTTATATATCCCCTATATTTACTATTTCAGACACGCAGTGCTTCAGGGTCTGATTCCTCTCCAAATAGGTCCAGTTTTTAACTAAAATGGAGTTTTCAAAGAACCTGGCTCCTGGCCAAATGCTACTCCAGAGGAAATTAGATGATTGCAGTGGTAGTAATTGGTATGTTGGGCTCTAAGTCAGATGTAGTTGCTTTATTTTCATTTTATCTGCCCATATTGATTTTCAAAAGAGGAGAAAGCAATGAGGTAAAAATTTGCTTGGAAAGGCCACCGGTTTCTTAGTTAGAAGGCTAAAAGTGTTTGTCCAATTTTCATTCAAATGTTAAAAATAAAACACAAATTGACAGTCATTGACAATCATATCTGACTAGATGTTGTACTGCTAGTGTAGCCAGACACATGCTTGAGTTGCCAGGTTCAGTTTTCTTCCAATGCCCTTGGATTGTATTAGTCAGGGACAGTTCACATCACAGCTGTGCTGATGGCGGCAGGCTTTTCAGGGAGGTGCTCCTCTCTGCAGGACTTAAGGGTTATGGAATGGGAATACCTGTGACAGACGACCAGCTGGCACCCCTTCTCCAGTCCTATGCTCAGTGCTGGTGACAGGGAGGGTAAGCCTTGCCGCAACACTCAGAGCCAGCACTGTGAAGAACTGCAGATTTGCTCCTCCCTCACAACTTCTGCAGGGGGCAGTTCGGCTGTGCTTTAAAAAAAAATAAGGACTTTGATCCTGCGTAAACATTTTCTGTCAGACTAAGTTGTTTATAGCAATGATGTTATTAAAGTGTGGTGCAATTTACCTGTGTTGACTTTTCCAGGCATCTTAGCTGCTCTACTTGAATCTCTGAAAGACCATGAAGAAGAAAACAAGAGTAATTCTAATGGTTAAAATATTACTATCAGGACACAGTAGTTCACTCTTCTATACCTCAAGTCTTTTGATTTTCGGCCACGAAAATACAAACATTGACAGAAATTGCAAAAACATCTCTCAATATCCAGATAAAGAAATCTAACAAGAAAACATTCCTTACTTATTTTCTTCCCAACAAATTTGCTTTGTCATTTTCTAGGGTGTTCACTTCCCTTATACACTCAGGCAGATCAGCTTTAAGCAGGCATGGAAGTTTTTATACCGTCACACCTAAACCTGCATGAAGTTAAATAATACTTTAAAAACCATCCTGCTGGCATAATGGTTTTCAACTGAACTGTTTCATGGATAATGCTGGTTTCTCAACATACTTCACAGTCAGTCTTAGAAGTTCTATTTCTTACCTAACATTTCATCATTTTGCTATTTTATTTCTAGAAGCACTGTTTTGATCATTCAAACTTGCAAGTTTTTTTTGAAATTGGAATGTTCCTAAAAATAAAACTCTGGAAGTAATTTATTTTTTTTAGTATGTTCAATATCATCCTATTTTTTCTCACAATTGTGGATCTTCCTTGAAATAGAGATTGCTACTTCACAAAGTTATTCGCTAACTACTGTTGATACTTGCTAAAATACTGCTGACATAAAAATACAAAGCACCTTAGACTGAATGAAAATAATACTAAGAAAATTAATGGTTATTTTGCCCTATATTGTGGTTTATTGATACCTGCACAAATTGGTGGACCTAGGAAAAATCTGACCCTTATGATTTGAGGTGCGATTTCCTCAACCCAGGTGCAAGTTAAGTGGCACTTTACAGAGCCACAATGCTATCAGCTACAACTGATTTTGCACAGTGGAGGGAAAAATTCTGCCTTTTATCTTGAAAATTAATACTTCCAGAAAAAAAAAACCAACAGATATATTGGAAATGTTTTCCAGGTCTTTACAAGCAGCAATGCATAAGCAGAACAGTTATGATCTGCTCTGGGATTTTCAAAGGCAAAATACAAGATCAAATTACCCTGGTGCATTTAAGGACTCTCTCACTTCTGCTGGTGGTGCATTGTGAGTTTCAAGTGTCAGGGATCTAAGCTGGTAGGGGCTGGCCCTGCCAGGTGTTTGTCAGGATCTGACACAAGAAGAACAGCTGCACCAGGCCCCTTTTGGAGAGAGTTTCTTTTCCTTGATTTAGTAAGGCTGAAGGTGCAAGCCCAAAGCTCAGTCCTGAGAAGGAAGACACAAAATGGCTTTGGGAGTCCCTCCTCTTAAGTTCAGGAATATGGCTGTGATCTATCATGAACCAAGAGTCAGAAAATATCTTTCAGGCTGGCACTTAAGGCAAAAGTTTTTAACTTTTATGCATCAAAGTCACATCCATGGTTTTAAAGTAGTAAAAATAGTAGTAGCATTATTTTTGCTTTTCAGTGTATAATGTTACGTTCAGATTTATTCGATGATGAACTTACGTGTTAAATGCAAACACATAGAATGTAAAGAAGAGAAGATCAAATACACTCTGAGAGTGAAGTTAACTATATTTATTTATGCATGCAAGTATATATGTTTTATGAGCATATTTTATAAATATGTTCTTCATTCCCTGTTCTATCAAAGCTTTTAATGTCTTTGTTCCAAGTCTGTTGAGTTTTGTTTAGATAACAGAAAATGTGAGTTGAAACAGACCTTACACCACAAAGAACCTTGGAACTAAAATATGTGGGTTTATGCCTTACAAAAAATTATCATTAGAAAGTTGCACCCTTGTTGAACTCACTGACCCATTGTCAGACAAACTAATTTTAGGTAATTTAGCTGTTCTGTATGCTTTGCTGATTTTTCTTCTCTTTCAGCAAAAAAAAATAAAAAAATAAAAAAAATTGGGAGAGTGTATTTACTTCTGCACACCAACTGAGAAAGAAGATGATGACACTTCTCTCTATGCTCCACAGATATCTCCTTTTTCAGATTGAATCCTATAGTTTAAAGAAATTGAGTACTAATCCCTTGAACAGTCTGTCTACCCAGACCCTATATTTTATTGGGGTAGTTCCTAAACCTGATAGAACAATATGACATTTCAGTAGCTAGGTTATTAGTGATAATTTATAGGTAGTAAAAACGAAGAACGGAAACCCAGTAACAAAATTGTCTTTTCCACCCTGAACCCCATATTCACTGTCAAAGTCCTGTCCAGAAAGCAGCTGCTAATGTCTTGAATACTGCCTCAGATTCAGTTTAGTATTTGGATTAATACTTTCAACCTAGGACATTATTTTGGACCTTGCATCTGATTTATTTAATATTTGTCACTGGTGCGTAAGTGATCATGTGCAGATGATTCAAAGGGTATTTCCTCAGTTAATCAGATGACTAGCCACTTTCCTACTCTTTATAAAGTTAAGTGGAAGTAATGAAAAATAGCAACACAAGAGGAAACCAGGAGATTCTTTTAAGGTTGTGAAGAGCAGCTGCACCTTCGTTATAGCAGCAGGAAACAGAGAACAGGGCCAATGCTGTAACTTTTTATGAGAGTGTGGAAGGTTTCCTTTTTTTTTTTTTTTTTTTTTTTTTTTTTTTTTTTCAAGTCAGCACTTCTGCCTCACTTACGAGATTCTCAGCTCATTTTGGAGTTGAAGAGTAGCAAAAAAAACTTAGTAAACTACATTTGACTGGGAACTAAACTCAAGTCCCCTCATTTAAACGAAGTAGACCAGGAGTCTTCTTTACTTAAGAGACACCATTTATTTAGAATGTTGCTTTGATTCCAAAACACAGGAAACAAAGGTGGGAGTTTTTCATTTCATCATTAGTCAGCACTTCTGCCTCACTTACGAGATTCTCAGCTCATTTTGGAGTTGAAGAGTAGCAAAAAAAACTTAGTAAACTACATTTGACTGGGAACTAAACTCAAGTCCCCTCATTTAAACGAAGTAGACCAGGAGTCTTCTTTACTTAAGAGACACCATTTATTTAGAATGTTGCTTTGATTCCAAAACACAGGAAACAAAGGTGGGAGGAAGTGTTTTGGTCTTGTACTTGTTTTCTAACCTGGGCAGGATCAGGAAGTAAGGAGATAAGCATAATGACAACCAGTGTTTTAAGAGGTCTGCAAAAGCTACTCCCTTCTTTTAGGAGCTTTTCTGTCCCCAATATCTCTTTATTCTGTGTGCCACCTGGCAAGTTATTCCCTCTCCCCAAAAGCCCATTAGGCTTTGTAATACCTGAAATGCATAAAACTTGCCCAGCTCATGTAATTATCTGGTGATATAAATTCTACATGCTGAAATACACGGAGAAGAGGCTTCCAGTTCAAGGCTAAGCAATGTAAGATTGTGAAAAAAGAAAACACTTCAATTGGCAAAGATTAAGTGCCTGTGACATAGGAAAGGAATGAAGGGTTGTAGCTGTCCAGTTTTGTATTGTTTACCATAATGATAGTCTCTGGGCAGACACTTAGCATTATTGAAAGCTCTGGCATGATTTATCAACTGACCACAATCTGAACAATGTCTTTCCTTATTGTTGTAATGACCTTGAAAGTTGATAGCTAATGCCTGTGATTTATTATCATATGGGTGGATCTGGAAGTTTCTAAGACTTCTGCTATCTACAATTAATTTTGCCCATCAAGACAATCTAAATCCTCCCAAACACAGTTTTGCACCTAATTAATTTCAAGCCCTTAAGTTTATAGGCATGCTGTTGTGCAGAATATGAAGCACAAATGTAACTGCAGGGCTGGATCCCAGCCACCAATTCCTCGCCTAGAAAATCTCTGACTTGTTGCAGAGAAGCCTGGAACATGACCATTTTGGCCAATGCACAAATATTTTGGCTGGGAATGTGGCTCTGACGTCTCCTGAGAGTTGTCCCCAGCCTTCTCCTGCTCCACTCTCCCCTCTATGCTGCAGGCTGGGATTAGGACTTCCATGGTGCCAGGGGCTGAGGGCAGCGGTGGTGGTGATGTCACTCCATGCCCTGCCACACCACATCTGGAAAGCAAATCCCAGCTGGAGGACCTAGCCCTGTGGAAAAGTGGCAGGCATGGGGTAAAGCAGGCAACCAATAAGGCATGGCATCAAGACTAAGGGCAAAAGCATTTATTTTTACAATAGTTTATTTTATTGATTTTACCAAGCTCTTAATTTTGTCAAAAAATCTCCAAAATAATCACAGTTGAAACAAAAGAACCCTTAAAATTTAATCTCCTCGTCCAGTGCCATGACATCATTTCTTAAAAGTGATGAGAAATAATAATTGAAAACAAACCCAAAACAAAAAACAAAGAAACAAAAAAAGAACCAACTAGACAAAACCAACCAAAAACCCCCAGGTTTTGTTAAAACAGTGTGATCAGTCTGAAGACTAAAATGAAAACATATCTCAGGAGACTGCGTCAGCACTAGTTCTTTTCTGGGCCTACTAGTTACTACTGTTTGCACTCTAGTTATTTACCTTAAGTCACACATCAGTTAATTACTATATTTTGTAAGAACAAGAAACAAGTCTAAAGCTCCACCTAATCCAGACAGGTGATGTCACTACATGTGGTAATCTCAGGCTATCATCTGCCATCCATCTCATAATTCAATTACCATGCCTATTACTTTGTCAACTATGCTTATGCAACATGAATCAAAACCTACTTGGAAAACAGAATCTGTATGTGATTCAGAGCTGAAGTGTAGAAAACAGGCTGGGGAGGCGAAGGAGGAGAGAGGGGGGACATGGAAAGGGTTTGGATGGGGAGGAAGCAGAGGATAAATAGGGGAGAGGGAAGCAGGGTGGCTGGCTGTGGATTTGGGTTCCAGGAAAGCTCCAGAAGTTTCATTGTGTCAGGCAGGTCAGGCAAAGACTTCTGCCAAGGGTGTGCAAGCTAGCTGCTATGAAACTGAAAGGCAAGTAGTCACAGTTCAACACATGAAAGGAATCTCATTAGAAAAAATTGAAACTAATCCAGTTTTCTCTCTGATTTGCCATATCTTAAAAGAGTATTTCTTTATACATTCAAGGAAGTCCATACCTCATGGGTTTAAATTCAGTTTACGCCTGCCTCCCCCTTATTTTAACTAACCAAGCATATTATTTTATATACTAAATTCTGTAAGAAAGTCTACATGTTAGAGCACAACTTTTCGGCCAATACTGAATTCTTCTGTTGTGCATTTGTAGGACATCAGGGGTTTCAGCCAGGGTGGTAGAGTACAAGTAAGAAAGCAGTGTGATGGCTTAAGCTGGGATTTCTAAGGAAGAGGGAATACCAGGAGAAATCATGGAAATCAGATTGAACATGATACGAGTTATCTGTAAGTACTGAACTATTTTACTAGCAAGGAGTAATACTAATTTGCATCAATACAGTGGTTTATATCATCATATGACTGGACAAAATTAATAGCACTAGAAATGTATCTGAATGTCCTATGTCTCTAGTTGCTCTGCTTTCCACTGCTATGGAGAAGATTGGATAATGAGCAACCAAATCTTTGGTTCTGGGCAAGTCCTGCTCCTCACAAAGTTAATAGAAACTGGGCATCTGTTTACCCTTCTGCTCACAGGGGGCAAAGCTCTAGTCTTTCTGCACTGCACAACTCTGGGAAATCTGCTCAAAGGTACCAGGTGACTTGCCAGAAAGCAGTGATTTCCTGATGTGCTTACCAGTACAGTCTAGGGTGTGCATATTCCCAATCCACTATCAAAACTTTAGTTCCATTATTTCTTATGAAAATTCTCAAATGAAGAAAACCTCAACCACTACCCAGCATAAAATCAGGTTAGGTTTATACATTTTAGAAGCTTAGAATGAAAAAAAAATCAGTTCAGCCAACACTGTGGTGATTTCTGCATGTGGGGGTGGTTCAGACCATTAAGAAATCCATGACTGCATTGGCACCAGTATGTCTGTGAGTGGGTCAGCTTATCCTGAAACATTCACAAACTGGCAGAAGGCTACACTCCCTGGAACAGCTTGTGAGAGCCTATGGTTTGAAAACATGAGGTAAACTTGAGAAATCTATCATTGAGATATTCTGCTAAGAAAATCTACTGCTCTGAATAAGAAGGACTTTCTCAGCCTATGAAATCTAGTAGATAGCTGTTTATATTGAAATTGTTTCACTGTTCCTGAAACAGGCTTCAGTGCCTGACAAAACACTTCCTTATAGTACATAGATGTTGTCTTAGCCACAAAAATGTGTGGAGGTTCATCTGAGATAACAATCCATCTTTTCAGATGCTTATTCACAGGTTTCATCAGTTCAAAGTTGGATTTTCTGCCAATACCTCTGCAGCTATATACCCTCCAGAAAAAAAAAAAAAAAAAAAAAAAAAAAAAAAAAAAAAAAAAAAAACCAAAAAAAAAAGCAACCCAATTTGGTAAAAATATGAAGGGGAAAAAAGGAGAAATGTGGCAACAGAATCAGGCTTTTATTTAGTTAGACCTCATGCTGACTGGTATTATTTCTCCATCTTTAGTAAGCTTTCACCATTCTAAACAGATGAAATTCACAGAAGAACCTAGGTCCATGTTGAGATTATTAACACATGCTTTTCTTATAATAAGTACTTAAATTAAATTTAAAGACTGTAAAAAGATTTGCAATTATATATTGACATTTCATTCTTTTCCCTAACTTAAAATATTCTATCTCTTCTTGGGGTATTTCTACATGACCTGCATTTAGACCAAAAAAAAGGAAGAGTACAGATGAGTACTACTGTTAAGCAGTGTGCTGCTAAAATAATAATAGTAATGCATTCCACAGCTATGATTACTGTGCCTGCTCTGTTAAGTCTTGACATTTTCAAAAAGGAGGAGGAATTCAAACAAAAGATCTGGTAGGACAGCATGATTCTGGAACTGAAAGCATCTGGAATAACCTGAAATCTGAAGACAAGAAGTTCAGGTAAATAAACTAAACATTACAGCTCAGATTCAGTGATGTTGACTTTGCATCCAGGATACTCAGAACCAGATTTAAAACTGAGTTAGGATGAGCACAAATTTTGTTGGTTTCAAAGAGGGCTGCAGAGCATTCATGGCTTCCTAAAATGTGATCCTGGGATCCTGCATATTTCAGAGAACCAATGCATGGATGAGACTGGAAGACACCTCTGGGGATGGCCTAGTCCAATCCCCTGCTGAAGCACGGTCAGCACAGCAGGCTGCTTAGGGCTATGTTCAGTCAGGTTTTGAATATGTCCACAGACAGAGACTCCAGAAGTGCTTTGCAATCTGTACTGGTGTCCAGCCAGATGATCATTTTGTGTTGGTTTTTTTTTATATTTAACTGGAATTTTCTGTAATTTTTTTGGTGCCTGTTCTCTCTTGACCTTCACCAGGCATCACTGACAAGGATTGGGCTCTGTCTTCCTTGAAAATTCTCACTGTGTACTCTTACACATTATTATATGTATTAGCTTACATATATTTCCCACCAAGAAATATCTTCCTCAAAAAATACCTCATTGTTCTCTCCTTCAATAAACCTCCATCAAAGAAATAATATTCAAAATTTTGGTAAGTATAGTAAGTGAAGTATCACTTACAAAAGCAGATGGCTTTGATCATGCTATTTCTGGCAAAGTCTTTAAAGCAGGAGACTTCATCTCATGCACTATGGACAGTGTTATGCACATGTTAGAATACAGCTGTGAATTGGTTTATGTTGGTATAGCCAGCTGCCAATTCAAAGAGTGTGTGACAAAAACGGAGAGGTCTTTTTCATAGGAACGATGAGGAATATCCTGTGGCAGTCCATCTGACTTCATTCCACCAAGATGTTTCCACTCTCAGAGTTAACTAGAAATTAAAAAGTCATGTAGTTATACTAGGAAAACAAAGATGGCCCAGGTGATTTAAAGTTTAAATCCACCTTGTTATTTTTGCTTGTCTCAAAGACAAAAAGAGTAAAGGAAAACTTTTCTCCTCCTCCCCCCGTGTTGTTAGTTTCAGTTGGGTTTTGGCGTTCGTTTTGTTTCCTAAGAAGTGTTTCACTGAGAAAGCCTGATTCATACCTAACCAAGACTGAGTATAGAGAGGAAACAGATCAGCTCTAAATATCAGAGGTGACCTCTCTATTTGTCCTGCCCAGGGGCAGGATTAACTATAGCTAAGGAAATACATGTTTTCTTACCCTGATCTTCAGGGAGTACTACACTGGAGAAACTGTATTTTCTTTCTTGTATTTAACTATAAAGATTTTTGGTAGCAGTAAAGCTTATACCTGGCCTTGTGCACATCATTACACATAACCTTCCTTGCAATGACAGCAGTCTTTGGGCTAGGTCCATAGCTCCTGTTTAAATGCCTGAGTTTATCAGTCCCCGCTATCTCTGGAAGAGGCTATGTCTGAGACCCACAGATCTTCTCTGTTCCTGATTTGGTCCACAACTATGAGTAGATCATGACTGCTGCCCTTAAATATTCTAATGTTCCTATAATGTTTTGCTCTTGGCAGTATGAATTTATAAAATTGCAGCTGCAAAATTTCTGATCTGAGGCTGAGGTTAATGATTTGCATGAAAGAGTGAACACAGAACACCTCACAAACTCAAATTTCTCCTCTCAATTGTACTGTCATTAATTGTATTTGCTGTCAGCATATTCACATCTTGGTATTTTTTTCGCCTGCAGGAACCCAACTTAGCAATACTAATGGCTGTTTTCCTCTCCAGTCTGGGTGCAAAATCTCTGTTTAGTCTTTGGCATCACAAAGATGTGTTGACTCCATTATGAATAAACAGTCAAAAGATGCAGATTTAAACCAGCAGTCCTCAAAATTTTGGCACCACAAACCGCTGTCACCCAGCAGGATATTCACTGACCCACCCTCATACATCCAGTCAAATATTAATTAAAGGCACTAACAAGCCAATATGGTCGTGTTGACTATGTCCACAGATACAAATGGTAGTCTGCAGACCACAACTACATAAACTAACACTGAGAAGAATTTTAAGCTTTATTGCCACTTCTTTGTTTCATCTGATATTATATCCATATTACACAAAACACATCCAACACATGGCATTTGCAGCTCACAGCCAAACTGGGTTCAGTTTAAAACCAGTGCTTGTTTGCTCAGAACTAACCTGCTTTTAACATACTTGCACAATATGTTGATTTTTATAATTTTTTTTTCATTTTAATTAGTGGGGTTTATTGAGAACATATTTCCATAGATTAAAATTTTTAAAAATACTCCCAAGAGACAATTTTTTATTCCAGCTTTTGCAGAAAAGTACCATGATGAAAATCATGCATTTCAGAAAATAAGTTGAAAAGAACACTCAAGGGTTTTTTATTCTTTTCAGTATGACATCTGCAGTTCTACAGAATAAATTACCATATGTTAAAGAAGTAACCATTGCTAAGCAGATAAGATCAGCTGAATTTGTAAAATCAAGTAAGTGGTTTAATAGGCTTATTTCATGTTGATGGCTTTATTACTAATTAATAGTCATTATTATACTTCAGATAGTGGTGTACGTTGTTCATGGTTCAGACTTGAGGAGAGGTATGTTCTGAGAAAAATTGATACATCTGTCATTTTAATATTTCCTATTTTGTTTGCTCCTTCTCCAGTGTTGTCGAATTTATATTATAGTAAAGAAAATGAGATATTTTCAGAAGCACTCATTCCTAGTCAGTCACTCTGTTCTCAGAACAGTAAATATATTATGGAAAAATATCTCTTGGAGTACAATTAAGCAACCTCTGATTGCTTTTGAAAATTCTTCCTAGAAGAAAATATTGCCTCTTCAGCCCCCATGGCACAATGGCCCAATAGTCAAAAAAATTGTTTTTTCACCAGGACTGCTCATCTAACTCTGAAAGCAATGTAGTTTTCACTTGACAAGTTCCATCTTCTGATGCCACTGTGTCTGCCTTGTTCTATGGGAGCTTTCTAGGTGCAAGGATTTGGGCCAAAGTATTCTGAGGCGAGTAGTAAGGAAGAGGAAAATCTCGAGTTTGAGCGCATAGATTTAGACAGTGCAAAGAGGCATGTTTTACAGCAGGCAAGGGCTTATTGCTTCTGCAGAAACCAGGCTCCTTTGAAGCATGACAATCACTCAGCTATTGAGTATGCAGAGCTAGAAGTGACCACTACAGCATGGATATGCTCATGTGCATGCACAGAACATCAGGGTTTCCAATGGACAAGGCTCTGGCTGGTTTCCCTCCACTTCACTTTCAAGCCTCAACTTACATAGTCGGTTTGTCACATCACACAGTGGGAACCATGTTCCTCATGTTTCAAACTTCAGAGAGAATATTTAAGCATGACCAATACATTGACAGAAACACAAGACAATGTATGAAGGGCTTACATTCAGAGGCTAAAAGATTTTAGCAAACAAAGTTAACAAGAACTTCAAGAAAAAAATACTGCCACATATAGTGAACTGAGTGACATACAAGGAGTTCATGGTAATGTCTGGACACTGTGCCTAAACTAGCATATGAAAGTGTTTTAAATTAGATATTTGGCTTATTTTTATTTTAAAACTTTGTGGTTTGTTTTTTTTTCCTTTGTAGCTGATATGTAAATAGATATGACAGTGATAGTAAAAAAAAAAACCAAGGTGTGGATCTTTTTTTTTAAAATAAATTCCAATCTGTGTATTTTATAATTGAGAGAGAATAAATTTAGAGCAGTAAAAATCCATCTATTTGAGAGAAATTCAAAGTTCTTAATGAAACAGAAAGTAAAAAATCTATTCCTTAGCTTTAAGCACAACAAAATATTTTACCCAGGTGTAGTCAATCCTGTTACTGTTGGTATAACACAGTTTCCCTTTCACAATGCCTCTGCAACACTGTGTGTTGGTCCATAGAGATTATCCAATCCTCTAATCATGATTATCACTGCAATAACTGAAATTGGTACTTAAATGAGGTCAGCTAGAAAGTAAGAAAAAATAAATGAAACACCTGTACTCTTAAGCATTCATCAAGTGTGATTGTTTTCCACAGGTCTTTTAAATTAGTTGAAATTGCTTCTTGGTCATCTGTCTTTCTTGCCTGTCTATCACTATTTAGTGTCCCCCACACAAACATGCCTACTATTTACTTTGGCTGAGCAGAAAAACTCTGACCTTGAGAAAATAATACTATTTCATGCTTCTCAGCTGAAAAGGACCTAACACCATCACCATCTGAAGTCCCTACAGCAGTGTGGACTGATTAGGTAACACATACTGTAACAGTCCTATACAGAAGAGCAAATCCCTATTTTTTTCTCCCTGCAAGGTGGTTTATGTATACTTTACAGGATTACTTTTCACCTACCTGACAAAGTAAAGAGAGTTTTGTCCAGATATCTGACTGGGTCTCTCTGGAGAGCAGAAAAAGTGGATATAAGACTTGGTAGAACACTGAAGCTGCTTTTCTCATTTGAAATCAAGCACTCCCGAGCCTTCTTATTAGATAGCTTTACTATTTTCATAGAAAAATTGAAGGGGGTAATAAAAGTAATTTATCTGTATTGTTTCATACTTGTTATGCTGCTTTAAAATGTAGTTGATGAGGCGCTATTGAAACTTGCCCAGTCTCCTGGCACTTGGACCTCAGATACACACAATTTAATTCTTAATTCTGAGTCTACAGCTGAGGCTTTTTCACAGCCAGCCATACTTTGGGTTTAATATCTTAATAAACAAGATGCATTTTAAATTAATATCATCATTTTTTACAGTGCAGAATAAACGGAGGGGGGAGGACTTTCATTTCAATTTGAAGTAATATTTTGAGTCAACACAAAACATTTTTTGTTGTTTTGCCAGAAAAAAAATAAAATTCAGCTGTGAGTCAAGGCAAGCCACAACCTCCCAACTCTGTTTTTTTCTGGCTGTTGCACCAAAAAAAAAAAAAAGCATTAATCACTCAGACTTATGCTGCTGTACACCACAGGATAAGTGTCCGTTTGTTTTTGCACTTCTTTGGGTGCAGAGAGAGACAGTGCATTTCTCCTTCATATCCTTTTTATTGTTGTTGTTGTTGTTGTTTGGGTTTTTGGGGAGGGGGGGTTTTGCATGTTGATTTATTATTTTTTCTAGCACATTGGTATTGATATCTGCCAAAACCAGTACTGTGCATAAGTGATATCACATGCCACTGACAAAAGAGTACATCCTGCTCTTTGGCTCTGTATTCCAACCAAAACAACAAAGGAAAGTGTTGTTCAAGTTATTTATGATCATTGTTCAGGGATTCTGCTGCTCTATTCTTGCCACCTGTGTGTTTACATCTTTGGAAAAACCATAAGCTCAACAATGCCGAGGTTGTGCTGGGCATCTGACATGCACTGGGTAGCACTATCAATCAAATTACTTAAATGTCAGAAGTGTTTTACAATCCTAAGCTTCAGGGCATTAGGCTTAACCTCAATTGCCAGCCACTTCTGAGAATTTCTGAAATTCTACTGAGTTGCAGAAATTGCATTTTAAAATCTGAAAAACATTTTCAAAATGGATTTTCCAGCCTCAGAGTAATACTTGTCATTTCAGCTGGTGAGAAGTGATTTTAACTTTGTAGTCCTAGGACTTTATGCCTATTTTGTACAGGTGTAGCTAGTGATCCTGTACATGCAGTAGTGGAAAATCACATCCAATGAACTCTACATCGTGTCCGTGACAGCTGAAGGGCAGATAAATAAGTGATGTATCCCATCTTTTGAGTTGGCAAATGTGAAAGAACTGAGTCACATTTTGGTCTCTTGGGTGCTGGTGTGAAGTGAAAGAAAAGATACAGCCTTAAAAAAAATACCATGGCAGATGTAGCAGATCAAATTCAACAAATCTTTATAATGAGGACAGCATCCAGGGTGAAGTTCAGATATAATTTGCCATCTCCCCGCAACAGGATAGCCCACCACAATTAGAAATGGAAAACAATGTGTTTATTTAATAACCATGCAATTCCTTGAGTTATTATGAAATTAGGTTAAGCTTTACATTCATTTAGATTGCACTCATTTTCTTGCAATTTTTCCCATGTCTTTTCTAATATGATTCAATTTTCCGAAATCTGATGCAGGAATAAAAAATCCTGGAGGAAAAACAAGAATCATACAAAATCTGAGGAAAAAGTAGCCTTTTTCATTTGTTAGTTGCAACTGAGAGCTTTTATGCTCTTCTCTCCCCAGTGATGACACCTTGGTGTGGTTAGCTGGGGGACAAGCTCTAAAGATTTTATGTTTTTCATGGCTTGCTTTCTTTTTTTGACCAATCTAGAGGTTAAACAATGTAATTTCCCCACAATCTTAAAATTAAAGAGTGAAATGCAGAGGATTAATAGCCTGACAGGATACAATATGCTCTGCACTTAGTGTGGAAAAAAAAAAAAAAAAAAAACAAAAAAAAAAAAAAAAAAAAAAAAAAGAGGTTTTTTAAAGCGAAACATTTAGATGAGATAAAAATGTCCAACTCAGCACACATCCACCATTAACTTGAAGGATCATAAAGTCATCTTTCTGTGTTTTGTTTTTGGTTGGTTTTGTTGTTGTTTTTGTTCCAGCCTCTTTCCAGAAAAAATCTCT